>NC_053492.1:56024003-56344003 GCF_905171775.1 Rana temporaria
AAAATCATGGGTGCGCATTATACGCCGATCCGCTGTCTCTGAGCGCCGCCGCCGACATATACCGAGCGCAGTACACTCGGCTATGCTCGGCCCCGCTTGCGGTCACGCCCTGTGCCGCTTCCTAGCCTTTATGCGAGAGAAGCCGAGCGTGGCCGAGTGTACTGCGCTCGGTATATGGCGGCGGCGGCGCTCAGAGACAGCGCAGGAGAGCTCAGAGACAGAGCGGGAGAAGCGGGGAGGACACCACCGAGGCCACAGACGGACGCCGGACAAGGCTGCCGATGGACGCCAGGCAAGACACCGACAAACTGTAAGTAATTCATTTTTTTCCAGGAATTTCCCTTCTTGAGTATGGGTGCCCGCTATACGCCGGTGCGCGCTATAGGAAGATAAATACGGTAACTGTTCATCTTAAATAATTTAAAATACTGTCCACTCACAAAGTGGGCAACATTATTCCCATTAACAATAGCTTACAGCTTGCTGCCATAGACAAATCTGCAAGGGATATGTGTACCATACTCATCATATAATAAGGCAGCAGGCTTGAGGATGTGCTGCTCCAGATCTTAGGCTCCATGCATACTGGACGTTAAAAAAATATATAAAAATGCCAGTAGCTTTGCAGGGAGCCTTTCAATGTTTTTTTAAAGTTTTTACAATAGCGTTTTTCAGCTTAGCTTTTTTTTTTTTCTTTTCTGTTTTTTTTCCAACAGATAAAAAAACACTAAAAAAGGCTGGAGCCTTAAATTCTACAAATTGTGATAAATTTCCCTAATTTTGTTGCACTTCTGGACATTTGTTGTTAAATTCAGCACGATAACCATGTACCAATGTACCATCACTAATATGGATCGCTATGCGTTTCACCAGATGGCTTCTTCAGGGGATCCTACTGGTGCTGGGAGACATGTAATGATTAATACAGTATATGATCCCAAATATTTGTACAAACATAGATTGAAAAAGTATTTCTCATTGGATGTTTATATGCATCTAATTGTCAGAAACAATAGGGCACAGTATTTTCTAAGAAAAATTTGGTACTCAGTAGTACATACCAAGGCCAAAGTAAGAGACATGGAGTAACTGGTCCACAATGTTGTGGGGAGAAGAAAGCCATGTATAGCCAGCTCAAGGGGGAATATTGGGGGGAGTGCAGCTAAAGAGGAGAAGTTGCCCTGAAGCAGAGCCTATGCCTATCAAATAAATAATATATCGGAATCAGTATCTTAAAGGGGTTGTAAAGGTTCAAATATAAAAAAAAATAACAAACATGTCATACCTCCACTCTGCAGCTTGTTTTGCACAGAGTGGCCCCGATCCTGGTCTTCTGGTGTCTCTCTGCGGCTGTCTCGGCTCCTTCCCACAAGAGCTAACCCCCTTCATGGGAAGCTATCTCCCAAGGGGGTTAGCTTGCGGGCATGCTCCCGTGATACACCCGGAGGCTATAGCCGCCGACTGCATCACTCGGCCCTGCCCCCCGGCGCGCTGCATCATTGATTAGATTGACAGCAGCGGGAGCCAATGGCTGCGCTGCTATCAATCTCCAATGAACAGCCGAGAACAGCCTGAAGACGGGCGAGTAGCCAGCGCGTTATGACGCTGGACTTTTTAGGGCTCAGGTAAGTAAACCGGGGGGCTGGGGGGCTTGTAAGCATCTGATGTTTTTTCACCTTAATACATAGGATTACGTAGGGGCTGTCGGTTGTTTCTGAAAATTTTGGGATAAGCGCCTTAGCTGCATTCAGAAGGTGAGATTGATTTTTTATATGATCCTATTGGCTCGCCCATACAATGAAATAATATCACCCAAGGGTCGTTGGGGACCCCACTACCTTGGATTTGCTTGATCCAATGCAACACAGTAGACCAGTATGGTCTAATGAGAGGGCAAAAACACCAGATATGAGCATGAGTTCCTTGGCCTCCACATCCCCTCCAGCAAAGGTCCGATATAGATGAAAAGGTTTTATGTAATACCACCGGGGTGTAATGCCACCTCATTAATAACTTGTAGTTTACTTCCGCTGTTTTTGAAGATATGGAGGAGACGTGAGATAAATGTAGAGCATTGAACGTCTGATAATGGGCTTTGGAGATCTCGTTCCCAGTTAGATAGGAACGAGTATTGAGCTACAGGAGGTAGAGTCAACAGAGCCCAGGGCCAGATTAAGAACATCATGGGTCTGGTGCTGAGGATTTGGGTGGAGCCTTTTATAAATAATAAATAAATAAATACAAATGAGGCGAGGGGTAAGGGAGGGATGATGAGAGAGAAAGGGGGGATGAGAGAGAGGATGCGCATGAGCATGCGTGGGAATGACATCAACGCAGCCCAGCCAAGGCAAATGACCAAAGCACAGAACCCAGAAGGAAGACCAGGTGAAGATGGAAGCGCCGGGTCCCTTGGAGGGCTCAGTCTGACAATTTAAGTGTACCCTAATGTGCTAATATGCTGTGCATCTTTGTACATTGTGGCATAACCTACCTCAGGGCCTCTAAAAAGTAGTAATGTTAGCAAAGTTTACCACTGCTTTAATATCACAGGATCCCATGAGCCTCTCATGGGGCCCCCTACTGACCCGGTGGCCCTTGTGAAGTTCCTAAGTGCATAGTTGGCAACATTTAAAAAATATTTTTAAATTATATTCTTTCCATAAAGGAAAGGCCAGGAAACAAAAATTCCAAAAAAAGTGTATGTGGAGACGTGGCCCTGGTGCCATACAAATAAGTGCCCTCTCAAACACTAGTGCAATGTATGGCACCCCTGGACTGCCACTCCAGGGGCACTATCTCCACAGGCTTTTCAACGGACCCTGACCCCCGGTCCGAACCAGCAGCACCCATCCCAGCCAGGAAGGTAGGAGCTCTGAGAGGTTGGGGAGAGCCCACGCCAATAGGCTACTCCAGCTACTCCCATCACTCTCTCCTAATCACATTCGGGAAATACTAACCGTTCCCACAGCGAGTCCCACATTGCCAAGGACGATTTGGTGAGCAGCGAAACTGTTGGTGCCAACTTACAGAATCTATTAGTATCAGATTAAAGAGAACAAGTCCACGTCACAGAAGTCCACTTCCAGCTGCACCCAGAGTTTAGAATCCTTATGATATTTTCAGTCAGATAACCGGTTCAGTGCAATGGCAAGAAAGTAGCGTTTAAAGTCCGGAAGCTCTAGGCCTCCTTCTCTTTTTGGTTTGATTAACCAGTTATAGGCAATTCTGTGTTGTTTATGATTCCAGACATATTTGCATATTAAAGATTGTACTATCTTAAAGAACCCAGGGGGATCCTATAAGGGATCATTTGAAACAGGAAGAGCAGCTAATTAATCCTAGCCACAAGTGAACCATCTGAGTCCACTTTTGTAAATCAGCTGTAATTGAATTCAATAAAGGGACATAATTCCTACGGAGCAAGGAGGCAGGATTAGAAGTCAGGTATATTCCTAGGTATTTTAATGAGTGTGGTTGCCAAGGGGAAAGATATTTTCAACAATGCCGCAGTTTTGTGAGGGAGTAATTTGAAATTAGAGAGGGTTCCAAATTTAGTAAAGGCCGACATAAGTTTGGGGAGTGTAACCAAGGGCTGTTGGACGTAGAAAAGGATGTCATCTGCATATGCCGCATATTCATGTTCAGATTTACCTATTTTAATCGTGAATATTAGGATCGTTGAGTACCATCGGCAGGAAGGGTTCTAATGAAAGGGCAAAGAGGATAGGGGAGAGAGGACAACCCTGACAAATTCCATTGTATAGTGAGAAAGGTTTGCTCAGCGTACCATTGATTCTTATCTGTGCAGAAGGTGATTGGAATAATGCTGAAATTCTCATCAGCATGTTCGGGCCTATGTCGAGGTGCAACAATGTACCTCGGCAATGTACCATGCGTATATATGCAAGGTGTCTGTGGGGGATGCAGGACCTGCCCTGGGAGGTATCTAAGGTGGGTTCTAAGAGGGTATTAAAATCTCCTGCCAATACTATACATCCGTGAGCAAAGTCCCTCAGTTTGTTCAGAGTGGAATTCAGAAAGTTCTTCTTGCCCTGGTTTTGGGCATAAAAATTTGCCAAAGTACATGGTAAGTTACTCAGACTGCCCTTCAAAAATAAAAATCTACCAAGTGGATCTGCAAATGCATCCTCTAGAGCATGGGTCTTCAAACTATGGCCCTCCAGTTGTTCAGGAACTACAATTCCCATCATGCCTAGTCATGTCTGTGAATGTCAGAGTTTTACAATGCCTCATGGGATGTGTAGTTCCGCAACAGCTGGAGGGCCGTAGTTTGAGGATCCCTGCTCTAGAGTAAAGGAGGTTCCCCTCCGGAATCCGATGGCCACCCCTTTTCGCCTTTGTGACATCTGAGAGGCTGTAGTACCATGTAGGGTAGTGGTGTGCATAAAGTTTCACCGATGTGGTATGTGTGAGATGGGTTTCCTGCAGGAAGACAATGTCCCCCTGCAGACGCTTAAGTTCTCTATAAAGGGTTTGTCTCTCACCTGGAGCATGAAGCCCTCTCACATTAATGGAAATCAAATTGATCGTGGCCATAGGATCTGGTGGGGATACGCACCATTTGCAAACATCCTGCAAGGCTGGTGGGAAGGATGGGGAGGGAAGAAGGGGAGGAAAGAGAAGAGGAGGGAGGAACAAGAAAAGAAAATAAGTAAAAAATAAAATAAACTTGACATAAGAACGTGTCCATGAGCTGCACGCAAAGCCTTGCAGTGCAATGCCTGGAACGACGCAGAACCCGATCCCCCATGACACGCCACCCTGCAAGGGAAAACCGCAATGGTGGACCACCACCCTGCGCAGGGGAGTGGAGCCTCCCCAGAACCCAGACAGCGCATGTCCAAACCAGGCACACGCCGTCTGCAAAGTTTGGCGCCAGAATAAAAAAAAAAACAGATAGCCTGGAATGCAGGCAAAAACCTTAACCTGAGAACCATACGGTCTTCCATGAGGATCATGACCACAGTGACAAAGGAGAAAACAAGAACTGTGTAAATCATTTAGTACAACAAATCAAGAGACCCAAAACATAATATTTTAACAGAGTAATACTTGCGTGTCAGAGGCATATATGAGCACTCAGGTTGGAGCACAGCTAGTGCAGAAGGAGAACTCAGTCCGCTTTTGGGGTAGAACCTGGGGTGGTGGAATGGCGTTTACGAGAAACTTTCTGCCATTGCATTTCTGACATATTAGAGACTGCAGGTATGGTGTAATGCCAGCCAGGAAGCTCCGGGGGTTTAATGCAGAGATCCATACAGAATTTGTCTAGGTCCTCTGGAGAGCGAAGTATGGCTGTTTTTTCAGCCCTGTTGGCAATAAGGGCAGCTGGGAACCCCCATTTGTAATTAATTGAGGCCTCACAGAGTTTCTCTGTGAGAGGTTTAAGTGGTCTCTGTCGTTCCAAGGTCTCCCTGGCCAGGTCTGGGAAAAAGGACAGGGTGACGTCATCAAATTCCAGCGTGGCTGTCTCCCTAGCTTTCCGCATAATAAGTTATTTTTCTTCAAAGTAGTGAACGCGGCAGATGACATGCCTGGGGGTATCGGAGGACAAATTGTGTGGACGAAGGGCTCGGTGAACCCTATCAAGCTTCAGGGGGTGATCAGCCGGGTTACCCAGGAGGCTGTTGAATATGCCGCGAATGGAGGCCGCTAGGTCATCATTCTTTGTTGCCCTTAGGCAATCCTCTAATTCGGATGTCATTCCTCCTATTACGGTTTTCCTGGTCTCCGATCTTATAAAGTGCCATTCTGTGGGCTATATTGAGGTTGCGAGTAGTAACTTGCAAATCTCTAATGGCCGCCGCGTGTCTATCGAGACGCTGCTCTGTCTCCTCCACACGCTCCAGTACTTGGGCAAGGTCTGCCCGTACAGCTGACAGTTCTTTTTTAATGACCTTCTCCAGGCCTAGCAGCATGGAAGCTAGATCAGATTTAGTGGGAAGTCCACTCACCAGCTCTGCGACTCTCGAGCATCTGATCTGGCCACTCTCACGTCCGAGCCGTCGGAGGATACTGGAGACCGGTGTCTGGTTTTGGGCCCACGACGCAAGGCAGAGCCCGCACCTGACCCACGTGGTGAGCGGCCTAAGCTGTCTGTCTCGGGGAAATCCTCAGGTTCCACGGCGAGGAATCGCTTGATGGAGCCGGTGGAGGTGCCATTTTTAGGCTGGGTCTTACCTGTCCTCCTTCCTATGCTGGCCATAAGGCTTAAGGTTTCACAAGTCTATCGATAAGGCCGATAAAACAGGTGCCAGCGCCGGAGCTCACACAAGATGCGTCTTCACAGTCTCATGTCCAAGCCACGCCCCCAAAAGCCTTATATTCCATTATACTGTATATCATAAGTGGAATGATTATAGGGGGTTCTTAGCTATGACACGTGATGGCATAAACCCTAACTCAATTATTTTATTTTTTGGGGTTTGGGCAGAGTGGGGGAGAGATAACATTTTTGCCATATTTATTTCTGTCTGTAAACCCATTGGGGGGATTTATTTGCCTTTCTGTCCCTGGGATACCTGTACAAGAAATGGCAGGTGTTGGCATCACCAATACAGCAATGCCCGGACAGCAATAAGAACATTGTCAGAGGTCCCAACCCTTCCTGATTTTAGAAAATATTTTTGTCCCCATTGCAGAGATTCCCCATCACCTTCTATGTTGGGTCTTTAGTTTGGAAAACACTCTAATGTAAGTTGCTAGAAGATTTCTAACCTTCACATAAATACATCATTTTTATTCTTATTGAAGTTCAGATGTCACAGTTTTAGAGAGGTATTGTATCTCTGTGCTCAGCCTCTTCTACTTTTAGGTCACTATACAAACTTTTAGCAAGTTACAATTACACCTTTGTTTATACATTCCATAGCATGTACTGTATACAGAACAGATTTAAAAATAATAATTCACAGTATACCTTGCTGTGAACTGATATGAAAGGTAAGTGTTTTTAGATATGATCACGCGACACTTCTTTGCAAACCATTGCATCACACTTTTCACGTTTTGTAATGTGGGCAAGGCTTCTTTAGGTTGACAGCTTTAGCTACACCGTAGGATATATAAATGCAATTCAAAGTTCAGTGTGCATTACTTCATTTGAAAGCCAAGTGAGAACAAGGACTGCAATATAATCCTTATTTAAAAGGTAAGATGGGAAACAAGGCATTTAGTTTGTACGGAGTTAAAGTCATTGTGAGAAGTTTATCTGAGGTGCACAGGTCTAGGGCAGAGCATCTGAAAGTTACAGAGCTTTTAAATAAGTAAAGTTAATTGTCAATTTTTTTTATTTTTTATATCAATTTGCATGTCAATGTAAATTTAGTGTAAGGGATTTGCCATTTCTTTTGATCTGCAAATAAATAAGTAGAGTAACTACAAAATTAACAATGTTAATTTGCACCTCTCTATCTCATGTCTGAACAGTTTTTATAAACATTTCAACAGCAGCAGCGGAAATAAACACGCTAGTTTATGACGGAAGGTAAAACAAATTCTAACACCTGAACACAGTTTTGCAACTTTGACATGTGTTAGTAATACAGTTCATATGATTGCAACTACCGTATTTATCGGCGTATACCGCGCACTTTTTTGCCCTGAAAATCAGGGCAAAATCGTGGGTGTGCGGTATATGCCGATACCCGCTTTCCCGCGCCGAGTTTAAATACTGCGCCGACATATACCGAGCGCAGTACACTCGTGTATTGTCAGGCAGTCTTGGGTCCTCTCGCGCTGACGTCCTGGACGTACAGGACGTCAGCGCGAGAGTTGCCGAGCCTGCCTGACGATACACGAGTGTACTGCGCTCTGTATATGTCGGCGCAGTATTCAAACTCGGCGCGGGAAACGAGCGGGGAGGACGCCGCAGAAGGACGCCGGACCCGACGAAGAGGACACCCGAGGCCGCAGACGGACGCCGGACCCGACGAGGCCGCCGATGGACGCCGCGCAAGACACCAAAACTGTAAGTACAAAAAACTTTTTTCCACAGGAATTCGGGGCAACTTTAGGGGTGCACGCTATACGCGGGAGCGCGCTATACCCCGATAAATACGCTACTTAGTGTATCCAGGTGAATTATACCTTGTTTTTTTTTCAGGATAAATTGGACTTTCATTTGGTGGTAAATGGTAATGGATATGTCTATTTTTTATTATTATTAATTTTAAAGGAAAACTACCACAAAATCATTGAAATTTAAAAATGGAGCTGTATATTTCTTGCTATCTGCATACATTACAGCCAAAAAACACCCCATAATAACTTCTCCTTCTCCTGATGATATCGGTGATACCACATATGTGTAAAGTATTTGTTCTTGGTACCTGTAGTAGGGCCCAGAACAATAATGGCCATTTTTCTTTTTTCTTATGCTACCTAAAACACATTGGGGTTGATTTACTAAAGGCAAATAGAATGTGCACTTGCTTCAGAGCTTAGTAAATGAAGTAAAGCTTTACTTTGCAAAGAATACCCAATCACGTGCAAGGAGATAAAGAAAAAAAACAGCATTTTTGTTTGCACATGATTGGATGATGGAAGTCAACAGAGCTTCTGCTCATTTACTAATCTCTGGAGCAACTGCTCTTGCAGAGTGCGACTGCACTTTGCAAAGTTCAGTGTCTATTTGCCTATAGTAAATTAAAGGGGTTGAAAAGGTTCGTCTTTCATTTTTTAAATATGTTTCTTTAAGCTAGTGCATTGTTGGTTCACTTACCTTTTCCTTCGATTTCCCTTCTAAATGTTTTTTTTTCTTTGTTTGAATTTCTCACTTCCTGTTTCTCCTCAGTAAGCCACCATCATCTGAGAGGTGGGAAGTCATTTAGAACAGCTTACTGAACACCTTACTGAGATGAAACAGGAAGTGAGAAATTCAGACAAAAAAAACATTTAGAAGGGAAATCGAAGGAAAAGGTAAGTAAACCAACAATGCACTAGCTTAGAGGAACCTATTTCGAAAATAAAAAACTAACTTTTACAACCCCTTTAACCCCAATGACACTGACACAGTCTGACACTGATGTTAAATAAAACATTTTTTTTTTTTTTTAATCCTACCTAAAATACACTGACCCTGGCCTTTCACCCTTACCTTTTACTCTGACCATGAGCTTTGATCCTAACCTTGACCATAACCCTGACATTCAAACCCTGATCTAACAAAGTTTTCTTTATTTTTTTTAATCTATTTTTGTGCACACTTCTTTGTTCACTGTATTTTTTTCTCAATTCAAGAGGAGAAAAAACACATGGGCGGGCTTTATAGTGAATCCTCACAGAGATCAGGTGCTCGAGAATCAGACCTCCCAGTTTCCCATCTTTAATACAGAACCCTGGACTCTCTGTATGAGGCCAGTCTCCAGTATTTGCTGAGAGTGTGCTGGCGTCCCTTCTCCTCGGTGTGCCACCATAGGAAGCCTCTTCCTATAGGGACACATCTACAAGCTCAATCCCAAGCCTACGGCAGAGCCCTGGATGGAGATCTGGCTCCGGTAAGTATAAGGGGGGGGGGGGGGGCTGGGGAGAAACTGCATACCAAAGGTTTTTATTCTTAACCACTTGTCCACAAGCCACTGTACTTATACTGCGGCAGGTCACCTCTCTTGTGTGAACCGACATAACTGTACGTCGGTCCATGCATGTGAGATTGCAGGCACGTGCGCCCATGGGTCTAGCGAACTCAATGTCCACCAGCCAGACACGATTGCTGTATACAGAGGCAGAACGGGGAGCTGCCATTGTAAACAAGGTGGATCCCTTTCTGACAGGGGACATCTCAGAGATCTGCTGTTCCCAGTGATCGGGAACAACTGTCTCTGTCATGTCCCTGGCAGCCCATCCCCCTACAGTTAGAACACGATGAGGGAACACATTGAATCCCTTGATTGCCCCCTAGTGTTAACCCCTTCCCTGCCAGTGTCATTTATACATTGATCAGTGCATTTTTATAGCACTGATCAATGTAATAATGTCACTGGTCCCCAAAAAGTGTCTTTTGGGGTTATATTTGTCCGCTGCAATGTCGCAGTCCCACTAAAAATTGCAGTAAGAAAAGTAAGAACAATAAAAAAAAATAAAGGGTCCCTTTAATCTATCCCATAGTTTGTAGATGCAATAACTTTTGCACAAACCAATCAATATGAGTCTATCGCGATTTTTTTTTTTACCACAAATATGTAGAAAAATACATATCGGTCTAAACTGATGAATATGTTTATATATATATATATATATATATATATATATATATATATATATATATATATATATATATATATATATTTTGGATATGTATTATAGCAGAAAGTAAAAAAAAACATTCCCCAAAATAGTCACTCTTTTTTTGTTTAAAGCGCAAAAAAAACCTCAATAGACCGCCACAGCTGGGAGTGATCCCACAGGTATGCCATAATAGGAAGTGTCTTTGTGGTGGCATACAGAGAAAAGAAGGAGCTCAGAGTACTGGCAGGGGGTGCCCAAGAAGAGGAGGTTCAGGGGCTCTCTGTGCAATACCATTGCACAGAGCAGGTAAGTATAACAAGTTTATTATTTTAAAAAATTCAATAAAGTAAGCTTTACATTCCGTTTCAACAGCAATTCCTGGCTGTCATTTTGGGGAGGGAGAACAGATACAGCTTATCCCACCATCCCTCTGTAATGGAGATAAACTGTTTGAAGTCCACATTGGACGGTCAACCATGGTTCCCTTAAACACAGTGGAGCAGTGAGCTTAGCCACATAGGGAAAAGGAAATGTGTTACTTGCAGGATTACAAGGTGGAAATAAATAGAAAAAAATCCGGAAACATAAAATTATTTCATCCACACTATAAAATGACTGCAGCATAACTGCTCCATGCAGATCATAAAAATATTAAAGACACTAATTGCATATAGCAAGGTCCCTACAAAGGGAATATTTGTAAAGGGTGTTGCTGGCACATCAAATTTCTTGTAGGTTTTAAAAGATAAATCCTGACTAAGTGGGACTGGCTTAAATATGGAGTATTATGTAAGGTTTAAGCAAACAACTATTGAATCCTTTGTGACAACTACACACCCGAATTCTTTGTGATCATTCATTCCCTATAACATGCAGAGTTGTCAAATTACAGCGATATTATCCATGTCAGACAACAGTCTGGTCTCACTACATTCATATACTGTAACTGCCATTAATACAAAGTGATTGTAAACCTAATTGTATTTTTTTTACTTACCTGCTCTTGCAATGGTTTTGCACAGAGCAGCCTTAATCCTTCTCTTCTCAGGTCCCCCACCAATGCTCCTGACTTCTCCTCTTCATGGTGTGTCACCATAGGAAGCTGCTTCCTACGGTGGCACACCTGCAGGCTTGATCCCAAGCTGCTCTGTCTGTGTCCATTTCTGAGCCCTGCCCACTGCTCCTTCGTCACTGCATTTGATTGACAGAAGCAGAAGCCAATGGCCTGTAAGGAAAGAGAGAGAACTGATGTTCTTGAAGCACAGAGTTGGATCAAGAATGGGATCAGGTATGTATAATGGGGGCTGGGGGGGGGGGCAGAAGGTTTTTTACATGTTTTTAGTGCTGTCCCCACTATTTGCCTTTATGGTTAAGGAGATGTGCATGTGCACAGGGGATTCTCGGCTGAAGGCCTGGCAGACTCCGGACCTTGCCGGAAAGAAGTCTCCCACGCGCATTAGTGGGAGTGACGATATCGCGGCTCCATCCACTCACAGCGCTTGAGCTGCGATACCCCCGGAAGACACGCCGAGGCAACATGTCAGCTACCTCGGCGTGGACCAGGTAAGTTACCGACGCCTCGTTCTAAGGTAAGTATTTTGATAATGAGCTAGTATGCGGTGCATACGTTATACCTTTTGCCTTACAGGTGACAAAAAAAAATGTTAAGGGACTATACAACCACTTTAATTTTTAATGATGCTGGTCAGATGAAACACATCAGCTAAAGCAGAGGAGACAACATTATGCTTGTCAGATTCCATGGGAGGTTGGCCTACTGGCACATAGTAGGATAAAGTTTAGCCAAAGATTCATGTCAGCAGGAATTTGGATTTACTCTGGTAGTGCTCGATGTGAGCTGTATGTTTTTTTCTGTTTTTATTGTTAATTAGTTCACTATTGAACGTTTTTTTTTTCTTTTTTTTTCTAGTTCACCTGATACTTGAGAACATTGGGAAACGGCACTTTTTGCTTACTGAGGAAGTTCCTCTTGGATTTCTAATAAAGGGGAGATAGAGAGATTTTTCTACTTACATTTATTAGGAAGTCCAAAAGATTTGGTGAGTGTCAGTCTGAGAAGTGGGGGGTCCTACCACATTGATTTGAAGCATTTTGATGGTATGGCTTTTAGGATTTATTTTGAACTTATCATATCACAGAATTGGTATCACTGAATTGCACAGACTAGAATGATTTTTTAGTTTTGTTTAATTTAGAGGTAAGTATGTTTTTTATTAATTTCAGTATTGAGAAGAAATAAAAATATACAACACACGTAAACATCAGATTTCTACAGAATAGGATGAAACATGTTAGTTAATACTGTCTGAAATTCAGCACAATGGGATCACAACGTGAGTCTACTGAGTTTGTTTCCTATGTCGGGTTGTTAACAGTGCGTGGTACAGAGAAACAATGAAGACTGAGAAAACATAAAGTAGTATAACTAAAACTGATTATTATAAAAGAGAGAAGGAGAAAAAGTAAGAAAGAAGAGAGGAAAAAGAGGAGAAAGAAGGGTGGTGGAGGGGGGAAGGAAGAACCGAGAGCCAAGCGGGCCATGACGTCATTGTTGTGCAAAGAGTATTTGGACCGAGCATTAGGGTTGAACTTGAGGTGCCAGCAATGTTTTCAAGGAATCAGAGGAAGAGTAATTAATCCATAAAAGCCATAGGGACCTGAATTTATCATAGGTATCAGTATCAAGGGCTAACATTTCCTCCATTCGCATGATATCATTAACCAAGGAGACCAATACGGATAATGGAGGGGTAGAGGTAGATTTCCAAAATAGGGTGATAAGCTGTCGTGTGGCCGATAGAAAGAAACGTAGTAAGGTACTCTTCTGTGATGCTATGGAACCAGGTAACATAGACAGCAAGGCTATTTCCGGTGAGGGTGTTAGGGGTCGATCATAGAGCTTACTATATATGGCAAAGACCTGAGACCAAAGGGGCTGAACGGCCGGACATGTCCACCAAATATGGAGGTAGTTACCGTCTATTGAGCCGCATCTCCAACATATTGGGGGCATAGAAGGAAATATTTTATGTAGAGAGAGAGGGTCCCTGTACCATCGAGAGAGGAGCTTAAAGTTCTTCTCCTGAGAGTAACAGGAGACAGGAGTTTTGTTTAATTTAAATATCTATAGCGTGTGGCCAATGTGTATTTATTTGTACTGTTTTTATTTGATTGTGTAGGAAAGGGTTAGAACACTTGTAAGTTTTCTTATGGCTGTCAGTGTACAGTGTATCTATTTGTCTTTATGACCATTGAGGTGATGAAAAATGTTTAACATAACATTACAATTGTCACCAAACCAAAAGGTGAGAGTTAAGCCCTGTACACGCGATCGGAATTTCCGATGGAAAAAGTCAGATGGAATTTTTCCATCGGAAATTCTGACCGTGTGTATGCCCCATCGGATTTTTTGCATTTTTTTCCCATTTTTCCAGGAATTCCGTCGGAGTTTAGATAGAGAACATGTTCTCTTTTACTCCAAATGGAATTCTGACGAAATTCCAATGTGATTTGGGCCAGTCAAAAGTCCGACCGTGTGTATGGGGCTTAACTCTTCCAAATGGGGACATCTGTTCCAGTTATAGTTATCCAATGTAAGAATGTTTCGATTTTTGTCGAGATTTCCTCTCACAACCTGTTGTGTCTAAATAACAGGAAGCAAAAGCAAATATCCCCAGTGGGCAAATACATTTTTAACCCTTACCTCCTCTAATCAATATTAATAAAAAGGTTTAGTTTTAGATATACTTCTTTAAAAATAAACCAAAGAACACAAAGTTCCACCAAAATAAAGCCATTTAGTGTGCTCTGAAAGAACTGAGATGAGTGTCATGTCAGAGATGTGGCTAAATATCTCAGAATCTTCCAATCCTTGGAAACTTTTTTTTTAATGTGTACACAATATATCTGATGCATTTCAGGGTTCAGATCACATCTACAAAAATACACTGAACCATGTACTCATTTAAAGTTCCAGGCATTGAGCCCTGAAGAAGGGTTCAAATCCCCAAAACATGGTGGTAATGTCATATACACGTTTTCAAATAAATTTAAGATTTCTAACATTTGGAGATTTTACAGATCTTTCTTTATAACACTCTTCACCCATGCTACAGCCACCCTGCCTGTGCAACTCTAGGGCCCCTCCACGAGTAGCCACAGAGAACCCTTTCCTACAAGGTCCAGAAGTAACTCATTCTCAACCAGAACGTTACAGAAGTGGGTTTGCTCCCAAAGCATATTAATGATGACACAGATAGAGGTGGAGAGAAGGTGTAATGTCTGTGTCATCCTTGGACTTTTCTCCAAGCATATAATGTGGTCAGGCAGGAGAGCCAAGGAAAGTTTCTGCTAATAAAACTGATACAAAGCTCATCTCCCCAGATTCTCTTATTCTTCTCCACTTAGGTTAATTTGTGTTCAGTTAAGTATCTATTTTTTTTTCTTCAGGTTCTGCAGACATGTATTTAACCGATCCAGTTACAATTGTCCTCTCTGTCATCACTTGTGTTGTCCTGGCAATTTTTTGGCTCAGTGAGAAGAAAAAAAATCATCCAAATTATCCTCCTGGACCACCACGCTTGCCTATTATTGGAAATATGCACATTATAAATATGAATAAACCTTATAAAACATTTCACGAGGTAAGATCTTGCTTAGTTAAAGTTAATAGCTTTCCGCTTACCAATTTTTATTTTTTTTTGAAAAGCCTATGGCGTGTGAACACACCCAAAAACTCCACCCAGTGCAGAAAAAATGTGCACACACATAAAGAGTGTTCACAAAAACGTGCAGACGGGTGCAACGTCAAGTGGTCCTCCTGTGAAGAGGGACCCAAACCCTGATCCCCCGGGGCGTTAGGCTCCAGACGGGGACTGAGGTACTGTGGTCTGAGCAACCAAAGCCGACACGGACCCAACTTCCTCGGAGGGACTGCCGAAACAGAACCCTCCCAGTACTAGGTGGGGCTCCCCCAAAGGGAGACCCCATGAGAGCAAGTGAACTAAGCCAGAAGGCCATGTCCACCTACTCCCAAGACGTTCAGGGCTGGCCCGAGGACCGGCACCCTAATAATCTCACAGTGAACAAAACGTGCACAAACAAAAATAAGACAAAAACATGACAAACGTAGGCTTAAAATAAAAGAAAGTGGGGGAGGGATAGTGGAGAGGAGAGTGAAGAAGTGGTCATTGTGGTGTACAATGACCAGGCCCTCCGGCCAGGAATAAAACATTTCTCCGGTCCTAGCCAAAAGGCCCGGCCCAGGAGGCAGGTGCTAAAAAAAGCGTGTATCTGGTGCAGTGACCGTGGTATCTTAAATCAATTTGTCCCTCACACACAGTGATCTTCAGATACCCCTGGACTGCCACTCCAGGGGCACCTGCACCAAAGGCTTTTCGTTCCATATCCGACCCCCCGACCGGCCAGTGCAGCCCTCCACCCCTGCCAGCTAGAGAGCCCTTCAAGGTTTTCTTGGGGAGGACTGCCGCTCAGGTAGCAGCCTCCACCAATACTAGCCCCTCCAGACCCTCCGTCAACCCGGCGGATTTGCATGGTCCTGCCCCGTCCTGTTTTTAATGAAGAATACATTATTATTACGGAATAAAGTATATTGGAGTGGGCAGAGGCACAGGCTACTGTCGGAAAATCACACTCATGGAGTGTCTTTGTCAGGAACCAAGTACTTACCGAGACCAAGATGCAGAGGGTGGCTCACCTTTACGACCAAGCGCGCCCACCCCTGGGGTTGAAACAGGAGGCAGAAGCACGAGGCGGTACCGGTGCCAGCGGAGAAGCGGTGCTTGAAGGTGGTAGTAGCAGACAGCAGTAGCTTCAGTGTGGCTGCAGCCGGAAACAGGAAACAAACGGTGACAGGCCAGGGATACAGGTACGGATCTGGTTCAGGAAGCAGGCAAGGTAAGTCCAGGATACAAGCCGAGGTTCAAGGGACGGAGACAGCAGCGGATCCGGGTCACAAGCCAAAGGTTCAAGGGCAGGAGAAAACAACAGGGTCCAGGTCACAAGCCAAAAGGTCGGGGTCAGGAGAGTTCAACAGAATGGTGAGGCAAGCCGAGGTCAAGTTCCAGGAGAGAGCTGAGTCGGAAGGAATTCCAAAGGTAAAGGTTTCCAGGAAACAGGTAACAAGTCACAAGCTGATGATAAACCAGCAACCTGTCTTCAGACAGGGGCTGGTTTAAATAGGGCGGTCATGCCTGTGATTGGTCCCGAGTGGTCACGCGCCCGTGCACGCGCTCGTGCACGCGCCGGGCCAACGCGCCATGCGCGCGCATGCGCACACGCCTGAAGAGCCCAGACAAGCGATGGGAGACCAATCTGCCACGTACGTACTGGGGTCCACGGAGCTGGGGCCCTGACAGTCTTATGCCGCATACACATGACCGTTTTTTATGACGAGAAAAATGCAATTTTTTAAATTGGTTGTGAAAACGGTGTATGCTCCAGAGCATTTTTCTCAACGAGAAAAATGCCCGTTAAAAAACGTTGTGAAAAATGGTTGTGTGTAGGCTTTAACGAGGGGGAAAAAAACGCCTGTGCTCAGAAGCTAGTTATGAGCCATTCGAATGGAACTTCCCCTTTATAGTGCCGTTGTACGTGTTGTTGTAGGTCACCACGCTTTGCTAGAGCATTTTTTTTCACGAACGTGTGTACGCAAGGCAGGCTTGAGAGGAATCACGACAAATCACATCGAGAAAAACGTAGGTTTTTTTGCATGACATGAAAAACGGTCGTGTGTACGCGGCATAAGAATTCTAAGAAGAGGCAAGTTGATAGGTTATCATTCATTGGCATAATTATCACCATAACAGGGACTGAGTTTCTGAGCTCTGCATAGTGCTCCTTTTCTTTTCATTTATCCCTGAGACCCAGCCGGAAACGCTGCTGTAGACATGTCCTGGGTGATTGATCTCCGGCTCAAAAGTACCCACATAGTTCCAGTGCTAACATTTTATGGCAGAGAAAGTAATGGGACCAGCAGAGTGCCTCCTCCCATTTTCGCTCTCTGGACATAACCACTGACAATAATGATTTTGCTTTAATAACCACTTTTTTTTACAGACATTGATCATCCAGTTGGCCCAGGCAAAGTATTGTTGCCATTAATGCAGTTTGCCAGTATAGTCTCCTGTATTTGGTAAATCAAGCTTTATTACTGCCCACTGCTCTTTAGGCGACCTTGCTACTGTTTATGCTGATCTGGATGCCAAATGTCATCTTATGCCTAGTCCTTATTACTAATTACTCTGCATGCTAAAATGTGTTATTGCCTTTGTAATCCATTTTCTAGCTTGACTCGTTACCTGCCATATTGGATGACAATATATTAATTTTGCCTTTACTAACTAGTTGAGTGTCTGTTTGTACATTGAATTAATGTTGTATTAATTAGGGTGTAATCTTAATGGTTACCAGATATTAGTTTCAGTGATTTTCTGTGGCATTGCATGCTTTGTACACTCAATCTAGTGTTTCAGAGGGGCTGAAGTTCTTAAAGAGGTTGAGGCAAATAACAGAGGACCCGTTTTAACCAGCAGCTTTAAATATTTTACTTTTTAATGAAGAAGTCCTTTGTGCCACTATACAGTATACTAAACAATTCTTAGATATACAATATATCATGAAAATTCTTTTTTTTTACATTTTTCAGCTAGCTGAGAAATATGGCTCAGTGTACAGTCTACAGATAGGACCTGAGAAGATGGTCATATTGTGTGGCTATAAGACGGTAAAAGATGCGTTGGTCAACTACGCTGAGGAGTTTTCTGGAAGACCACTTGTGCCAGTTTTTATAGAGTCAAACAAGGGACACGGTATTTATACATTATTTAATCTGATCTTTTTATGACCAGTTTAGCATACAGTTTAGCATACAGAGAACATACCAAAGGGGTAGCAATGGGCACTTCCTGTGCTCCCTTGTATGCAAATTTATATCTGGGGGTATGGAACCTTATCTGGACCATGTGCTCTGAAGGCACAGGTTCATAGATAACCTGTTCATCATATGGACCGGCACCGAGCAACTCCTCAGAGAGTTCATTGGACTCCTCAACATCAATTCATTTAATTTACACTTTACGTTCAACTTTGACCCCTGTAGCATCTCCTTTCTTGACCTTCAAATCATTAAAAATAGCTCCTAACAACTTGCAACGGATCTTTTCATAAACCCACAGCAGGCAACACACTGTTGCACGCCTCTAGCTCTCCTTCTCGTCCTCTGGTACACAGTATTCCATACGCCCAATGTTGGAGATTGAGGCGTAACTGCACAGAGGACTGGGATTTTTTCAAACAGGCTGATGCACTTCGCAGACAGCTGCTGGCCCAGGGATATAGTAGCACTAATTTAAGAAAGGCTTTTACCAAGGCTTTTTCCCGTAGAAGACAGTCTTTGGTCTATGGTTGCCCACGTTTTGAACGGCCCTCAACCGTGAAAATTGTTACGAAATTCTCAACCCATCACAGCCAATTGCGAAACATACTATCTGAGCATTGGCATTTACTAACTGATCATCATATCTTGGGCAAACATGTCAGGTCCACTCCTGAACCTGTTTTCCACCATCAGGGACAAACTAACAATGAACCACTACAAGGCTCATCCTAAACGATCGGATCGCCCCCGTGGGACTTACCAATGCGGCCACTGCGATCTGTGTCCCTGGATCCTAGAAGGACTGACCTGTATACTCCCTAATGGTGACATTTTCTCCCCCCGCCAATTTGCCGATTGCGGTACTAGAGGGGTGATCTATCTCATGACATGTGCCTGTAAGGCGTTCTACGTGGATAAAAGGATAAGAGAGATGCGTCAGAGACTTGGTGACCATTTATATCATTCAAAAAATGGCAAATTGACTATGGTGGGATGCCATGTAGGCATCCACCATAGATTTCAATTTGATGTAGTCAAATTTGATGTCCTTGACGTTGTTCAGGAAGACCCGCGTGATGGAGACTGGGACCGCAAAATCCTAAGACGCAAGTCTCTTTGGATCGAACGACTCCATGCCCTAACACCCCCGGGACTGAATGAAGCACATTCATACAAATATTTTCTGTAGAAAGTTACTCTGCTACCCCCATGTCAGGAAAGATTCCATCCGCTGGTGATATCTATCATTTGGCATGCAGTACTGAGGTCCACCAGCAGGTGTCTCCTGACAGCACCTTTTGCGCTCAGGTGTGACTTGAGGCCAATTACAGGGAATTACCTTGCCCTGGTATCATCCTCCTGCCCTGATCTGTACCTGCTGCCTGATTATCTGAACCTGTTCCTGAAATCTGCTACCTGAGTTCCTGATCCTGTCTCCCTGTCCTGACCATCCATCCTCTCCCCGTGTTCCTTACCCCATCTGCTGATCTCCAGGTGTATGACCTTGGCCTGGCTATCATTTATGTTTCTGGAATATCCCTTTGTCCATCTGCCGAATCTGCTGTATATGACCCTGGCCTGGCTATTGTTTATGATTCCTGCATTTCCCATTTATTGTACATATCTGTCTGTTGTTATTTGTGGGTCTCTGTCTGTTGGTTGGTTTGTTGCACTGTGTCATATTGGAGGTGGTTGTATTTATATTATTCACTTACCTAAATAAATCATTATATTTTCACTTATATGTGTTTGGTGTTCCTCTGTTGCTAGCCACACAGTTCTGGTCACACCTGGTACATTACACCCCATGTCTAATCAAGCTTCTCTTGCTCCTCGCAATTTAATTGTACTACCTGACCCATCTCATGCTAATCATTTCCCTTTCTTTCTTCCCCTTTTCCTCCCCCCCCCCACACCCCCACACCTTGCCTCCTTAGCTACTGGCTGGTCAGCAGATCCTGCTCGAATTTTGGTGCATAATAAACATATAGGTTATGCCTTGTGTTTTCAAATATCTGTGTCTTACAGGTTAAACCTTCATCCTGTTTTGACCCTTTGTTGGTGAGACTCATATGACTGTTATAAATGTATCTTGTATTTATGAATGCAATTGTTCGACTATCTGTACAGTAAGGTGCTCTCCGGTTGCTGGCAGACCCTTACCCTCCATCCGGATTCACCACACTTACTGTTGTCTTTATACTGTTGTCTTTGGTCAGTACCACCCATCACTTCTCTCCTATGACGCTCAGCGTCATACCAGCGAGTCCTGCGCGTGCACCTGAATTTTTTCTTAGCGCATGCGCAGTGGAAGCGAAGGGCCTGATGACGTAGGCGCCCAGCGACGGCTGCTGGGGTGCTTACGTCATATGGGTCGGAGGATACAAAGGGTGGACTCTGACCGCCCTTAGTGTGGACGGCGGAGACCCGGGATCTTGCAGTATTTATGTGAGCATCAGGTATGCTTCCCTTACTCTTGCAATCATGTCTATGCCTTTTGATCCCAGTATGCTTCAGTGATGGTGCGCCCAGCCCCCAATCTCCCCCCCTGTCCCTATACCCTGGGGGTTTGGGCTCACCATGCACTGGGTTGGCTCTTCCATACTTTGCTAAGTACTGTTACCTCTGTACCTTAGATTCACTGGAGGGAAGCTTACACACCTTCTTTGTGTGTCAGGCCTGATTCATTGGCCTAGCCAACGCTGACCTTGTGGACATCCTCAATTAGCGTGGTGATCCCGGTGTTATTAAATATTATAGATCGCAGCAAAGGGTGGGTAGTTACTTTTAATGTGGTACTTGTGCCTACAATCATAGAGGTGTCCCCACATATTTTCCACATCACTAGCACAAACTTGGGGTCCCGGATTCAACTCTTGCTCTCCCTTTCCCATCCCAAACCCCCCTCCCACTCCATATTTTTCTACTTATTTTTCCATCTTGCTTTCTTTTTTTCCCCTCTCCCCCTTTTTTCTGCACCCCTGTTTCCCTTTTCCTCTCTTCCCCCTTCCTTATTTCCATCGCTTTCCTCCCCCCTTCCCCTTACTTTCCTTCCTCCCCCCATCTCCCTTTTTCCTTCTGCTTAATCTGCTTTCCCCCTCCCGTTCCTCCCCCTCCCCCTTTCCCTTTCTCTCCTTTATCAACATTTCTCAATCTTCTTCCTCTTTTTACCATTCTCCCTTTTTCTTCTCTTTGTATTACTATTCCCATTCCTCCCCTCCCTCACGTTCACCTCCTTAGCCTTTTCCCTTCTCCCCTCCCCCCCATTTTCTCTTCCCCCTTCTTTCTTCCTTCCCTTTCCTTTTTTCTTTACCCATACACCTTTGAATTGCCGCTTACCATGTGTTATATATAATATATATACCTTCTAGTACCGTCACACAACCTCCCGTGTCCGTACCCTTTGGGTGTCCCATAATTGCCAAATACAGCCCATCGGGCTTCCCTGAGTGAGGCCCCATACACACGAGAGGATTTCAGAGGATTTCTATGCGATGGCGTGTACACACCATCGCATTGAAATCCGCGCTGAAATCCTCTGCCGATGACGTGTCGCCGCTATTATGACGCGGCGACGGGCGCGACGCTGTCATATAAGGAATTCCACGCATGCGTCAAATCATTACGACGCGTCCGGGGAATCCCTTTAGACGGATGGATCCGGTAAGTCTGTACAGACGAGCGGATCCATCCGTTGGGATGGATTCCAGCAGATGGATTTGTTGAGCATGTCAGCAAATATCCATCTGCTGGAAATCCATCCCAGGATCTATCCGCAGAAACCCATTTGATGGGATTTATCTGCGGATAGATTCTATGGTGTGTATGGGGCCTGAGTCATCTTTTCTTGTTCTTATCATACTCCTCAAAATGTAAAATCGTAAGCTTCGCTATAATGAAACATGTTTTGCTTATATGATATATCATTCCAGATGTTAAAGCTAGACACGCCTCCTGAATAAGTGACTTGGTCACGAAACATGTTGAGGGAATGTCACTAGCCACATCCAATCTGCGCTCTACATATCTGTGGAGTCTGTAACAACTTTAATATTGGTGTCTAGTCACGTCTGTGGCTGGTTATTGTTTATCTTTGTAAATTTGTGTTAATATTTTTTTGTAATACAGGCGATCAGGGTTTTAGGCTGGATTCACACCTATGCATTTTTTGTGCTTTTTGCATTTTGCAGATTTGCACTACAGATCATGTTCCATAGGAAACCATGTTAAATGGACTGTACAGCAAATCAGCAAAATGCAAAAAGCACTAAAACTGCATAGGTGTGAATCCAGCCTTATGTTGGAGTGACCCTAATGCATCTCCTTCCTCCTTTCCAATTATACCTTGCAGGTGTTTGGAGTGCATAACAGTCCCCTTTTTTTGTGAAATACTATGTTATAATATGTATTTGGGGGGTGTTCAACATTGCAACAATGAATAATGCTGGATCACCTCAGATTTTCAAAGAGGTTTCGTTAAATTCTGCTGTAGTATATTACACATAACTTACGCTAAACTGAATCATTTGCTGGTCAGTTTAAAGTTTTTTTTTAAATTGCTGTAATGCAGACGGGCTTCATAAACAGTAATTAGTGTGTGAACATTTTTTACTGTACTTTTTTTTTATTTTATTGTGCTTTTACTGTACAGTACTGCATTAGTAGTATTGGAGCACCGTTGCTTGGAGCACCGTTGTTTGCTGAGCAGTGATTTGATCTCCAGGGATCCGACACATCCCCTGCATAAAGTTTCAATTAACCACACTCACATTCTCTAAACAGCTCTGAGATAGAATTAGGGCTTAAGGGACCCCAAAGACCCAAAAGTCCAGATAGCAAAAGCTAGCAGAGAGGGGGCAAGAGGACTATAGCAGGTAAACTCAAAAGAGCAGTTATATAAAAAAAGTAGTCCCTGAGACTCTCTTCCACGTGACCTCCACCTCCACCATGATCCTCCCTTCGGGGACTACTTTAGCTCGGTGATCTGTATGACTGGTCTCGTTAAATGTTCATGGTTTTGTATTGTTTCTGTTCTGATGTATTTTATAAATTTTTGTTTTTTGATATTATGTTAATAAATTTATACTTTTTTATATAACTGCTCTTTTGAGTTTACCTGCTCATATTGTACTGCTATAGTCCTCTTGCCCCCTCTCTGCTAGCTTTTGCTATCTGGACTTTTGGGTCCCTTAAGCCCTAATTCTATTCCAATTGATCTTAAGGATTATGGTACTATTATCTTCACATGTTGTTTATTAGGAGGTTCAATATTTAACTCTAAACAGCTCTGTTGAGTGGAGAACTGTGCGGGACATTTTACAATTGTTCAGTAAAAAGTCTACATTTATTCAGTTTATAACTGTTTTATTTTATTTTTTTATCAGGTCTTATATTTTCCAATGGTAATAACTGGAAAGCCATGAGACGATTTACTCTTTCTACACTGCGAGATTTTGGGATGGGGAAGAGAACAATAGAAGATAAGATCACTGAGGAGTGCCAAAAGTTAATAACAGTATTTAAAGCCTACAAAGGTCAGTAGTAATACATTGTGTTTGATAGTTCTAAGGTTACAGTTATACGGTTCTGATTTACATTGCATTTCTTTACACAGCAGGTCCTGCTAAGGCAGGCCATAGACAATGTGATTTTCTGTCCTGCAGCCACGGGTAGTTCTCCTGGGAGAAGGAGGGGGCACAGGGAGCCGTCTCTGCCAGGAGAACACAGTGATTATTGCTAGCAGCTATAGTCACTGGCAATAATTGCATGTAAAAATCAAACATACTGGTTGTACCCAAGTCAATCAATCTCAGCTGACCCGGCTGAAATTTAAACGATCTATGGCCGGCTTGAGATGCATATATGTTTTAGTGCATAACACCCATCCTATATATTCCTATATGTAACGGTCACCACCGTTTACAATTTCCATTCCATCAACCATGACAGCTTATCTGACACTCCAACCATCCAACAGACATGATCCATTCCCCCAGAATTAAAACGAGACAACACAGCTCTGTTCTTTCTGGTTTCAAACAAATGAATCCTTTTAATGGGTCCTTAGCTTTCTTATATACAGTACAAGCATGTTATAGTAACCAAAGGAACAAAGACACACTCCACCCACACATCACACCATGGGGCTTCAATCACATTCTTTTAGATAATGACATTCAGGTGAGTTAATTACTACTCATTACCCAGACGGTCTGCCTCTGCGACAAGTTCCCTCACTTGTTACACAAAACACATTCCTTTACTAAACATAATTGACATGCTAAATTCCCTACCCCTGAAAGAAGACATCTGACCTTTCAGACTTAATTAGCACAATGGACACAAAACAGTATTAGCATCACACAATGGAATGTCTAGGAGCAGACGCAATTAACACCTCAAAAGCATGTGTCCCCACATTGAATGAAAACACTCCATTTGGAGTCAGACTTTAACAACTTGTAATATTCCAAGATAGCCTGCAAAACATGAATTATCAGTAATGTCCCACCTTATGTAATTTATATTTATTATTTCTCAGTCACCCTATGCCCAAAAGGGGCACAGGATGACCCTAGACCCAAGAGTCATTAGTGACGCTGGCACAGATGTACCCCACATCCTTCAAAGGTCTCTGGGTGTCACGGGCCATTCCGTTACACTATACAGTCATGGCCGAAATTGTTGGCACCCCAGAAATGTTTCCAGAAAATCAAGTATTTCTCACAGAAAAGTACTGCAGTAACACATTTTGCTATAGACATGTTTTTTCCCTTTGTGTGTATTGGAACAAAACAAAATAAGGGAAGAAAAAAAGCAAATTGGACATAATGTCACACAAAACTCCAAAAATGGGCTGGTTAAAATTCTTGGCACCCATAACTTAATATTTGGTTGCACACCCTTTGGAAAAAATAACTGAAATCAGCCGCTTCCTATAACCATCAATAAGCTTCTTACACCTCTCACCCAGAATTTTGGACCACTCTTCCTTTGCAAAATGCTCCAGGTCTCTCTTATTGGAAGCCTTTTCCCAACAGCAATGTTAAGATCTCTCTACAGGTGTTCAATGGGACTTAGATCTGGACTCATTGCTGGCCACTTTAGAACTCTCCAGAGCTTTGTTGCCATCCATTTCTGGGTGCTTTCTGACGTATGTTTGGGGTCATTGTCCTGCTGGAAGACCCAAGATCTCAGACGCAAACCCAGCTTTCTGACACTGGGCTCTACAGTGCGACCCAAAATCATTTGGTAATCCTCAGATTTCATGATGCCTTGCACACATTCAAGGCACCCAGTGCCAGAGGCAGCAAAACAACCCCAAAACATCATTGAACCTCCACCATATTTCACTGTAGGTACTGTGTTCTTTTCTTTGTAGACCTCATCTCATTTTCGGTAAACAGTAGAATGATGTGCTTTACCAAAAAGCTCTATCTTGGTCTCATCTGTCCACAAGACGTTTTCCCAGATGGATTTTGGCTTACTCAAGTACATTTTGGCAAACTCTAGTCTTGCTTTTTTATGTCTCTGTGTCAGCAGTGGGGTCCTCCTGGGTCTCCTGCCATAGCATTTCATTTTATTTAAATGTCGAAAGATAGTTGGCGCCGACACTGATGCTCCCTGAGCCTGCAGGACAGCTTGTATTGGAACTTGTTTGGGGCTGCTTATCCACCATCCGGACTATCCTGCATTGCAACCTTTCATCAATATTTCTCTTCCGTCCACGCCCAGAGAGATTAGCTACGGTGCCATTGGTTTGCAAACTTCTTGATAATGTTGTGCACTGTGGACAAAGGCAAATCTAGATCTCTGGAGATGGACTTGTAACCTTGAGATTTTCTATATTTTTCCACAATTTTGGTTCTCAAGTCCTCAGACAGTTCTCTTGTCGTCTTTTTGTTGTCTTTGCTTAGTGTGGCACACACAGACACACAATGCAAAGACTAAGT
This sequence comes from Rana temporaria, assembly GCF_905171775.1. Classification (NCBI taxonomy): domain Eukaryota; kingdom Metazoa; phylum Chordata; class Amphibia; order Anura; family Ranidae; genus Rana; species Rana temporaria. The sequence continues at coordinate 56,050,122 of NC_053492.1, forward strand.
GAACTTCTCTCCTTTTTATCTGCTTTCAGGTGTGATTTTTACATTGCCCACACCTGTTACTTGCCCCATGTGAGTTTAAAGGAGCATCACATGCTTGAACCAATCTTATTTATCCACAATTTTGAAAGGGTGCCAAGAATTTTGACCAGCCCATTTTTGGAGTTTTGTGTGACATTAAGTCCAATTAGCTTTTTTTCCTCCCTTTTTTTGTTTTCTTCCAATACACACAAAGGGAATACACATGTGTATAGCAAAACATGTGTTACTGCAATACTTTTCTGTGAGAAATACTTGATGTTCTGTAAAAAATTCTGGGGTGCCAACACTTTCGGCCATGACTGTATATTTAACGTCCTTGTACTCACTATCTCTATAGATTCTCGTATATATACCCAGTAGATATGAGAATAAATGGAGGTATTCCCACGCCTGCCAAGTCTATGGGTCTGGGTACTGCAGTAAACACTGAAGGTGATATCAGAAACCAAGTGGAATAAAGCAGGGCCGATCCTGGGCGGGTGCACGGGGTGCCCGGCACCTGGGCGCCCAGAGGGGGGGCGCCGAAGTGTCAGAGTGCTTCCCTCCCTCCTCCTCTCTTTGATCTGTGCCAAAGCTTTGTTATTGCGTGGCGGTGCAGTCCACTAGCAAACACACGCACAGACAGTGACAGTAGCATTGTTAGGGGTGACGGCGCCAGGAACCCGCGGCCGCCCGCTTAAATATTTTTTCTTGTGGCTTTTCTCCAAGCGCGTCAATCGCCTGTCTCGGAGTAAGTCGCGGACTACAACTCCCAGAAGCCACGGCGGCGGTGACGGCACAGCAAAATAAAATAAAACCTGACTGCTGACGAGTTTCGCACTGAAACTAGTGCTTAGTCATAGCAGTCCTTCTTTTAATAAAGGCTACAATTTGTTCAGAGTGTGGCTGTCCAGAGACAATCTTTGTTCCTGTTTTGCTAAGTGTATTGCCTGAACCTGAGTTGTCTGCAACGAAGGATATTCATCTGGGTTCCCACCTAGAGCGGCTACTCCCTTTTCCCATGAAATAAAGTGCAAAGGTGCTGCGTGACAGGTACACTTATAAGAGGCAATAGTTCTAAGATCAATAAATAGGTAGTGAAATATTAGAAAGAACAACCAACATGCAGTATAAGCTGCAATGCTACGGAAATGCCAAAGTGGACTGATAATTCCAATGTAATGTCCCAGTAAAGTGAAAAAATATTGGTGAACAGTGCACTTGAAGGATCAAAATGAGAATAAATAATCAAAAAACAGTTAATATGATAAAAGTGTACGCCACTATATTATGCCATAGTATACCAATTTCTATCAGATTCTTCAGGCTTCTCAGACACCCACATACTCAGTGTTTTCCATTGTCCCCTTTCATTGACAATGCTCCCACTGTCTTGGGGTAATCACTCCCTTCTGAAGTCATGACTCCCTTCTGAAGTCATATCTAAACTCTTTACTAGAATCTTGTTATTAGGTGGTGTCTAGTTCCTGAAATTGAGCAGTCACAGGTTGTCATCTCTCTTTCAAGTCTTAACGTATACACCCTAGACAATCTCCTTTACAATGGCTCTTTAATGATGATTGAATAACTTGAAATTCATATATGAGAACTGTTGTAAATTTGAATTATAATCCTTTATGTCATTACCTTTCAGCAGGGAAGCGAAGCAGGCTATAGCATTTCTACATAAAATTATCTATTTTAGTAATTATTCCTTGTTGGATATAACATAAAAACCCAAGAGGCACCTTATATTATCATAAAACTAGGGCTGTTACTGATCAAAATTTTTGTGTTCGATTAATCTTTTTTTTTTTAATCGATTAATCGACTAATTTCGATACCAAAATACCAAACGGTAACAAAAGCAGTCATAAAAAAACGTAGCTAAGTATGATACAGGTATAAAAATGTGTACAACGATGCCACTGCTGAATCCAGAGGAGAAGTTAACATCAGTCCGTCGGCATGTAGATGTCCCATGAAGGGAACTATCACAACTCCCACTAGATGGTTGTAGAATCCCAGGTTGATAGAGGGAAGTGTAACAGCCCTTGCGTGTGGCAGATAGTAAGGTCCCATCGGCATGCAGATATGAAGGGACAAGCAAAGGAGCCCTTCAGATGGATACGGTAAGCCCCGCCGGTGTCCGTGACGTCACTGGATCTCCGACGGAACTCCCTGAAGGCCCAGAAGCCGGCGGAGAGGTGAGTACCAATCAAAATAATTTTGATCGATCAAAAAAATGTTGATCGATCAAAAAAATTAAAGATTAATCGATGAATGAATAGTTAATTTCCAAAGCCCTACATAAAACCCATACATCTTACTAGAAGAGTGGCATAGGTTGTGTTTAAAATATGCATGGTCTAGTAAAAAAAATAGGCAGCTCACAAGACCATCCCCAGTCTAATGAAAAAGCCAAACCATTGGCAGTTTTTGTTATCACCTTCAGCCCTTCTGCAAACGTCTTCTTGGTTGGCAGAAGTGTGCTGCATTTCACCCAGAGACATCCGCCAATCAGTGGCAGATCGAAGTATGTTTCCAGAACCCTCCAGAGATACCCTGCCTTTCCAAAACAGAAATCAGTAAACTCTTTACCCCTTTAAACTTTTTAGATTAACTTGTTTGATTCTTATTGCTTATGTTTATTACTAAACTATGTTTTTTTAATTAATATCTCTGGTTATATTCCAGGAAAACCATTTGAAAACACCATGATCATGAATGCTTCTGTGGCCAATATCATTGTGTCCATATTGCTTGGCCATCGCTTTGACTATGATGATCCAAAACTTCTGAGGCTTTTGACAATAATCAATGATAATATCAGAATTTTGGGCTCCCCAATGGTTTTGGTAAGGTCATTTTTACAGCAACATTTTAACATGATATTTTGGTTCACACATGTCCAGGTGTCTTCTTGTTAGCTCAGTTTCTTTTCAAAATACCAGGGGATTCCCAAACTCCAGCACGATATTGGGTAATTATTAGCCATATAGCTTTCTAGCCAATTTAAAGTGGAGGTTCACCCGGAACTAACATTTTTTAACCTTAGATTCCTGCTCATTTTGTCTAGGGGAATCGGCTGGTTGTTTTAAAATCGAAGCTGTACTTACCGTTATAGAGAGCGATCTTCTCCGCTGCTTCCGGGTATGGGCTGCGGGACTGGGCGTTCCTATTTTGATTGACAGTCTTCCGACAGGCTTCCGACGGTCGCATCCATCGTGTCACGATTTTCCGAAAGTAGCCGAACGTCGGTGCGCAGGCGCAGTATAGAGCCGCACCGACGTTCGGCTTCTTTCGGCTACTCGTGACGCGATGGATGCGACCGTCGGAAGCCTGTCGGAAGACTGTCAATCACAATAGGAACGCCCAGTCCGAAGACCATACCCGGAAGCGGCGGAGAAGATGGCTCTCTAAAACGGTAAGTACAGCTTCGATTTTCAAACAACTAGCCGATCCCCCTAGATAAAATGAGCATCAATCTAAGGGTAAAACATTTTTTATGGGTGAACTCCCACTTTAAGCAATTTTTCTCTTGCACTTCAATCCTCTTATACGTGGACTGGAAGAGGCTGAAATGTAGTGAAATTAAGGTACTTACACTACTTGCTTTAAAAAAAAGACATTTACTTCATATTTTACAATTTGTGTTTATTCTATTTACAATTTATGGTTATTTATCATTATTAGAAATCTAACGTTTTTTCTTCATTTAGTTGTACAATGCATTTCCATATCTGGTCCGATGGTTGCCCGGGAGTCACAGACAAGTCAATCCAAATGTAGAGGAAATGCACACTTTTATCAGAGAAACCTTCACTAATCAGAGGGATCACCTGGATGTCAACGATCAGAGAAATTTAATTGATGTCTTCCTTGTCAAACAAAAGGAGGTATATATTATTTTATACACAACCTACTTGCTTCTGATTGCTCATTTTCATTAAAGCTATAATGAAGACTGGTAGCGGCAGCAGTAAACCATGCACAAGGTGTGGATACCCAGGAACAGTCCAAGCACATTTGTCCTGCACTTTTATTTAGCTAGGCAGCAAACAAACACATGTCAGTGTAGTAGGACTTTGTACTGCAGATCCAAAGCATAAAACAATCAAAACATCTGCTTGTCCAAGCTACTAAATTAACTACTTGAGACCCGGGCATATGTCAAAAGACGGCCTCAAGGTGGCTCTATAAATCCGGGAGGACGTCTTTTGACGTCCTTGCGTCCTCCGGCCACTGGGGGCGCGCGCACGCACCCGGCGCGTCCCCGAGATGCCGATGCGCGTGCCTGGCGCCGCGATGTCTGCCAGGTGCCCGCAATCGGCATTGGCAGAGCAGGGACGTGGAGCTCTGTGTGTAAACACAGAGCTCCACGTCCTGTCAGGGAGAGGAGACAGATGCTGTGTCCCTTGTATATAGGGACACAGCATCGGTCACCTCCCCCCGTCAGTCCCCTCCCCCCACAGTAAGAATCACTCCCAGGATACACATTTAACCCCTTCCTCGCCCCCTAGTGTTAACCCCTTCCCTGGCAGTCACATTTATACAGTAATCAATGCATTTTTTTAGCACTGTTCGCTGTATTAATGTGAATGGTCCCAAAAATGTGTCAAAAGTGTCCGATGTGTCCGCCACAATATCTCAGTCCAAAAATATGTAGAATCCATATCCGCCTAAACTGAGAAAAAAAATAGTTTAAAAAAAAAATGGCATATTTATTATAGCAAAAAGTAAAAAATATTGGGCCAGATTCTCCTACAGACACGTATCTTTGTGCGGGCGTAACGTATCCGATTTACGTTACGCCTCCGCAACTTAGACGGGCAAGTGCAGTATTCTCAAAGCACTTTCTTCGTAAGTTGCGGCGGCGTAGCGTAAATCGGCCGGCGTAAGCCCGCCTAATTCAAATTTGGAACAGGGGGGCGTGTTTTATGTAAATGTTCTGTGACCCAACGCGATTGACGTTTTTCACGAACGGCGCTTGCGCCGTCCATGGAATATCCCAGTGTGCATTGCTCCAAAGTACGCCGCAAGGACGTATTGGTTTAGACGTGAACGTAAATGACGTCCAGCCCCATTCACGGACGACTTACGCAAACAACGTAAAATATTCAAAATTCGAACGCGGGAACGACGGCCATACTTAACATTGGTACGCCACATATACACCTCATATAGCAGGGGTAACTTTACGCCGGGAAAAGCCTAACGTAAACGGTGTATCTGTACTGTGTCGGCCGGGCTTACGTTCGTGAATTTGCGTATCTAGCTGATTTACATATTTCGACGTGTAAATCAGTGTACACGCCCCTAGCGGCCAGCATAAATTTGCAGTTACGATCAGACGGCTTAAGAGAAAAAATGTAAACTGCAGAGGTGATCAAATACCACCAAAAGAAAGCTCTATTTGTGTGAAAAAAAGGACGTCAATTTTGTTTGGGAGGCACGTCGCACGACCGCGCAATTTTAATTTAAAGCGACGCAGTGCTGAAAGCTGAAATTTCGCCTAGGCAGGAAGGGGGTATATGTGCTCAGTAAGCAAGTGGTTAAATATAGTTCTTGACTAACAGGGTACCTCCTAATGAGTTCCCCAGAACAAACTAGCAGTATGTGCATGTTCTTAGTGTACTGTCAGCAGTCAGTTTTCTACTCCAGTGGTGTGTAGGTGGGGTCAGTTATTCGGAAATGAGCTCCTAAACAAAATTCTCTTTTCTCTTATCGTCCATGGACGGACACAGCTCCTTAAATCTTGACAAGTGGGTTATGTTCCCTGTTTACAGAAGAGGACTAGGCAGAAACATGTTATATAATTAAATACATGTTACATTAACAGAGTTGAACAGCCCCACCCAGGGGGCAGTCCCTCCAGACATAACCCTCCTCACTGCAGCATGCAGCCTCAGTTTCGTTCTGCCTAGCAAAGGAGAAGGATGTATGGCTCCCTTTGGGCCCAGCGCCCTGAGGAAAAGCTTTTATTTTATTTTATTTTTGTCTTTTGGTTTCTGTCGGCTGAGAGACAGGCTGGATATTATAGATCCTTGTAGTCTTCTCAGTCCGGCCAGCGAGCGTGAACACACCTTTGCAAAGAGGCTGGGTCTGCCACAACATTCCCCATGACTCCTGGGGTGGCCAGTGAGCCTTTCTCCAAGGTCCGCACATGACTGGGCTGTGGTGTTGCCTCACTCACAGTGGCTGGGCCGACAGCTATCTCCATTGCGGTTGTGCGCCTGTCTGGAATGCATCAGTGAAGTCGTCGCGTAGACGGGTAAGTACAGTCCCTCCCTCTTAGGTGGGGTGGTACTTCCTTTCTGCTCCCTTTTCCCTCTGCTATTTCATTGCTGTCGGGTGGGGGGGGGCACCTTGCTGAGGGACTGGCCTAGCTGGCCTATGTGTTTTTTACTGCTGGGGCTCCTCCTTTTCTGGAGGTTTTGTGGTGCTGTGCAGCCTTTTTAGGTTTTCATTGTTTAAATTGCGGCGTTTTGCCGCCATTCTGGCGGCTGTGGCGCCATTTCTTGGGTGATTTTTAATTCCTATTGAAAATCCCATTGGCGGCCATTTTGTTGTAGCCGCGCTGTGATGCAGCATATTATTGTGGTCGGCCATTTTCCTGTGGCCGCATCAGGCTCCATATGCTGCGCTCAACGGCCATCTTGCCTGAGTCCTCGGCCTCTAGTGCTGGTTCCCTTCGGCGCAAGGCACCGTTCTCCTCACACAGCACCACTGCAGATTACCTCACAGCTACCTCATGGTTTTTCTCCTCACACAGGTGTGTGCTGGAAACGGGCAGCGGCGCTGAGCAGGCTTCTCAGGTGTGGTGAGTACCCTGGGTAACCCCCCCGGTCAGAGCAGCAGAAGTGGTGGGTTTTTTGTTCAGGTCTGAACTGGGCCCTGGGAGTTTTTCCTTATAATGGTGTCAGAGTCTGGCTATGGAGTCAGTATCTGGGTCCTTCCCCAACATGCTGGTGATGGCAGCAGGTGTTAGCACCTGGGATTCCCACAGAGGCTTTATTGTTGGTCCTGTACACTTTTGTGCCAGGGTGGGGGCGGACTGCGGACGGGCGGGGGTTAAAAGAGTGCCCTCTCCCCCCGTTATCCCCTGGGGAATGCTCTGTTATGAAGGCTTTGCTTTGTTGGCTACTTGGACGACTTTCTTCTGAGAGCAGCTTCTGTCTCAGACCTAGTGGATGTGTTATTCCCATTCAGACCCTCCGAAGATTCGGGTGGGTGTTAAACATTTGGGCCAGAAGGTGTAGCTCAGTGGCAGCAAGCCCGCCTTCCATCTGTTCCGACTCAGCGTATCTAGGCGAAGGTCCTTCTTCCCCTGAAGAAATTGCAGATGCTTCAGGGACCTGTTGGTAGCCTCCTTCAAGGCAGTACTGTGTGCCCAGTTCCACACTCGGTTTTTCCAGGGGAAATACTGTCCAGGTGGTAAAAAGCGCTTGTCTCTGAAATCATCAGATTCCGGTGCGCCACCCAGTCAGAGTCTTTCTGAGTTGGTGACGAAGATCCCCGACTCTTCGGTCCAGGAAGTTGTTTCTTCCTTCCAGTGGTCGGTGTTTACGACGGATGCCAGCCTCAAGGGTTTTGGGGGCACCTGGGGGGTCCCGTCGGCTCGGAGTCGCTGGACTTGCGTGGATCTGTGGCCACACCTCTTTGTATGGGCCCGCTCTCGTCTGGTCTCGGTAGTTACCCAGGGTCGGGCCTGGCTAGTGCTTGGGTGGGAGACCACCTGGGACTACCAGATGCTGTGGACCCTGTCTACCGTTCATTGTCCTACTATTTTAGGTGATCAGGCTATGCTTTTCCTCGTGGTCGGAGAGGTTGCAAGGTCGTCCGATCTGGTTTCAGCCGGACAACGCCGCGGCCGTGGCTTCGGTTTACCTTCAGATAGACCAGCAGGCGGACTACTGGAGTCACCAGATGCTGGACCAGGGCGACTGGTCTTTGTGCTTAGGGAGTTTCGGCTCCCTTGTAGGTAGGTGAGCCTCACAGGGCATGGATCTCCTGGCCGCTCGTCTCCACCGCAAGGGTGTCAAAGTTAGTGGTCAGGTCTAGTGATCTGGTACAGACGCGTCAGTCGCGCTGGTGGCCATTGTAGTTGCTTCCTCAGCTGCTCCACAGTGAGGAGGCTTAGGAGATCCCGATGATTCTAATCAGTCCAGCTTGACCTTGACGTCCTTGGTTCGCCGATCTCGGGGCGGAGGGTCCCTCAGTCTCGAGGTCCCATACTTCATCCTGTTGTACAGTCACTGACTTGCTCAACATGGCTATTGGAAGCCAGACTTTAAGAGACCGGGGTCTGTCCGACTCGGTCATCTCAACAATGCTGAGGGCACGGTAGTCTTCTTCCAGAGGATCTACTGTCGCGCCCGGCAGGCTTACATCTCTTGGTGCGAAGAGATGGAGTGATGTCCACGGACATTCTCGGTGTCCAGGGTCCTGCTGTTTTTACAGCTTGAGTGGATTTAAAAATTAAAGCACCGTTTGGGGGCAGATTTCAGCCTTGGCTGTGTTCTTTCAGTGGTCTTTTTGCAGCCCGTTCCCTGGTGGGTACCTTTTTGTGCAGGGGGTTTGTCCTATGCTTTCCACTCTTGGCCCATCTCTTCCCCAATAAATTTTCACTCTGGTGCTCTCGGTTCTTCTGGAACCATCCTTTTGGAAACATCGGAGAGATTTTCTCTTGACACTATCTCAGAAGGTGGAACCCTTTAGTGGCCTTTACCTCTGTTAGAGGGGTTTCCTAGTTGGCGGTCTTGTCTTACAAGCCGCCATGCTTGATCCTCCATAAGGATTAGGTGGTGGTGCACCCGCGACCTTCCCTTCTTCCGAAGGTGGTTTTGGCCTTTCGCCGGAATAGGGACATTGTTCTTCCATCCTTCTGTCCTCGGTCAGCGCATCCTACGGAGGTTGCCTTTTATACTTTAGGCATGGTACGCGCTTCGCGGGTGTACCACCCTGCTTCGGCTCCGTTTCGGAGATCTGACTCTCTTTTGTGTCAGTGTCTGGTCCACAAAAGGGCCTGGCGGTCTTGTCGACCACCTTTTCTCGTGGATCAGGTAGGCTGTCATACAGGCCTATGCTCTTAAGGGGCGGCCCCCCTTTGCGGTCACGACACTTTCGACCAGGGCAATTGGTGCTTTCTGATTTTTATTAATTTTTTTCGACATCATGCGTTGGTCTCACAGGTGTGCGAGGCGGCGACTTGGTCATTCGTTCACGCCTTTTCCAGAATTTACATGGTTGCTGTGAGTGCATCTTCTGATGCTTCTTTCGGCTGCTAGTTTTTGCAGGCGGCTTTTTAAAGTTGCACCTCCTCTGTTGAGGAGCTCTGCTTGTTTTGGGGTGAAATTTAAATTGGTTTTACTGATGTATATCCCACCCCTCGTTTTTGACTGCTTGGGGATGTCCCACTTGTCAAGATTTAATGAGCTGTGTTCGTCCATGGACGATAAGAGAAAATAGGATTTTTTATACTCACCGTAAAATCCTTTTCTCTGAGTCCATGGACGGACACAGAACCCACCCCTCCTTTTTAGGTTTGTACTGCTTGTTACAAACTGAGGCTGCATGCTGCAGTGAGGAGGGTTATGTCTGGAGGGACCACCCCCTGGGCGGGGCTGTTAAACTCTGTTAATGTAACATGTATTTAATTATCTAACATGTTTTTGCCTAGTCCTCTCCTGTAAACAGGGAACATAACCCACTTGTCAAGATTTAAGAAACTGTGTCCGTCCATGGACTCAGAGAAAAGGATTTTACGGTGAGTACAAAAAATCCTATTTTATACATTGTTACAATATACCAACTCAGGTTAGGCCCAAAAAACACAAAATTGTTGTGTGAGAGGTAATCCTAATGGGGGGGGGGGGATTAAAGTGGTTGTAAATGCTCAAGGTTTTTAACCTTCATGCATTCTATGCATGAAGGTAAAAAACCTTCTGGGTGTAGCAGCCCTCCAAGCCCTCAAATACTTACCTGAGCCCCATCTCAATCCAGAAATGTTTACAAGAGCAGTGGCTCTGTGGGGTATCTGCCTCCTCATTGTCTGAAACAACAGCCATTGGCTCCTGCTACTGCCAATCACAGCCAGTGAGCCAATGAGGAGATAGCAGGGGCAGGGCCAAGCTGCTTTCTGTGTCTGAATGGACAGACAGAGCAGTGGCTTGGGAGCGAGCCTGTTCGGGTGCCCCCATAGCATAGCACCATCAGGGCTGTGAAAAACCTCTGCGCAGAGCCGGTAAGTATGACATGTTTTTTTTTATTACGTTTTCCGAGAACTTGTACAAAAGGCCTGTGCAGGGGTAGGAAACACAGCGGAGATCCTGTTGCCAAAACATGAACAGGCAAGAAATTTCAGAAAACTGATGCATGGCTCACGTAAAATTGGTAAGAGAAATGCAAATGAGAGACTGACAATGCATACCAATTAAACAGTTACCACATGGTCCTCCCACTCAGAATCTCAAATAAAAAGAAAGAGAGGCACATCATATCAGAGGTTAACACAACCACACCTAAAGATGTCATTGAACGTTAGGGGGACTAGCCATAAAGGGGTGCTCAAGCCAACCTACCCACACTTTGGTGAATTTTTCTGGGAAACTGCTATTACTGTAGGTGATGAGTGGGCAAGTCCAGAAAAAATGTGAAAAGTCGCACAGTAAATTATCACATTGCCAACAGGAGAAAGAGTTTGCCGGGCTAAATTTGTGGAGTGTGTGGTGTGAAATAAGGTGTGCTATTTTAAATTGGATCAATTGATCTCGGATGGAGACAAGTTGTCTGAATGGCTTGTCCCAGAGCTCTTCCCAATCTTCCTGTTCCAAGTCGGAGATATCCATTTGCTGATTTTGTCTGGTGTTGGAAAGTTCAGGGGTGGTAAACGATAGGAGAAGCTAATACGGTGCAGAGGTTGGCATAGAGAGACAATTTTCCTGAATTAGGGATTCCAGTGCACACTGTAAGATTGTTATATCACCCTGAGGAAATTGAGATCTAAAGGCATGCGCAACCTGCATTTATCTAAAGTAGTAGTGGGAGGGAAGCCCATACTTTGCACTGAGATTAGCAAACGAGAGGAGGTGGCCCCCTTTCTACTATATCATTAATGGATTTTATGCTGTGTTATGCCATAACCCGTGCATCAGGAATAGAATAGAATTGAGGCAGGAATGGATTATTCCATAGTAGGGTGTTCATGGAAAGAAGGGGCTGGAGAGCAGAGTCCAGTAGAAGCTCCAAGGTCCAAGCTTTGAGCGTGGTATGCATGAGGATATGAGGCCCCCTTCCCCTTCCCCAAGAATAGGAGCAGTTGAAGGGCTTTCAGTGAATGGGGGATGGCCACCTTCAATATAGTAGCAGAATTGTTAATATCAGGGCATAGCAAACAGCGAACTGTGACCAGCTGTGAAGCCAAAAAATAGCTTAGCATGGTAAATTTGTAGCATGGGGATTGAGGTCCCCACAAGAAAACATGTTTGTTTGTTTGTTTTATTAAAACAGCCTTTAATATCAATTTAAATGTAAACCCTAAGTCTACAGGCCCCAACAAACATATAAGAGCTAAACAAAATATGATATGCTATGTTTTTTTTATAACTTTCAGGAAAAGCCAAATCCAGATTTGTATTTCAATGATACAAATCTAACAGTTCTGGTGACAGACTTGTTTGCTGCAGGAATGGAGACAACTTCCACCACTCTCCGATGGGGCCTCCTGTTGATGATGAAATACCCAGAAATACAAGGTAAGCAATTCATTTTGTGTGGTTTTTTTTTTTTCTTTTTTTGATCATCGCTATGATATTTTTCCCAATCTTTCCAGTCACATGACAATTCCCTGATAACTGCTTAGACCAGTGGTTCTCAACCTTTTAGTGCCATGACCCCTTGATAAAATTTCCCAAGTTGTGGGGACCCCTAACAGTAAAATTATTTTCGTAGCCTGGGTTGTCAGCGCCCAAGGCAAGAAAAGTCATTTGCGCCCCTAACCCATGGAAATTTAGTGGTCCTGAGCCCCTCCACTCGTACAGTATTAAAACCTCATATGGTACATTTTAGGATGCACCACTCTATCTCTTTGTTCTCCTGTCTTTCCCTTTTATCTCTCGATATCCAAATTTCTTGTCTTTTCCCCCCATCTCTCTCTAGCCATCTTTTTTTTCTCTTATTCTTTCTCTCCCTTTTTCTTTCTTCCTCCCCTATTTTCCTCTCCCTTCCATGTATTCTCTATTTGTATTCCTTCTCTTACTCCTTGGTGGGAGGGGGGGGGGATGGGATGGGTGGCAATACTTGGGGGTTGTTCTGATCACCCTTGGGTGCTCTTGATCATGGTCATCTGCTGATTCGAGAACTGTAGTGGGGCCTTTTAATGACAACTAGAATCACAGGTAGTGTTACCCACTGTCTCTGACTATGTGGTTTCTCGTAGCAGTGACACCTATGCAGAAATCAGGAGATGGGGTCTCCTCCAGCTCCTCCCACCTCACAATCCTCACCAGTCAGTGGACCTCTAGTCTGAGTGGGCAGCCGTGGGCTCCAGGAACAGCCCAGCTGGGCAGACGCTGGGAGAGGGGTGTGGGCTTCAGGAACAGCCCAGGATTTGGTGACCCCTGGCAAATCATCATTTGACCCCCGAGGGGGTTCTGACCCCAGGTTGAGAACCACTGGCTTAGACCATATGACTGGTATAAATGTAATTTGTTCTTGAGGCATGCTACCTGATCATCAAAAGGAACATTACTGCCACTACCTAGAGCTCTAGAGCTAACACTTTAAAGCACAAGTCAGGAGGGATAGCTTCAACATTTTTATCTGGACAGGTTGTAATTAAAGTTAACCATAGGAGGACTTACCCAATTATATATTCTGTTATGAATTTACTATACCCCCCCATAGACTTCATTTGATGAACCTGCAATCAGACTCCACATGCACAATATGTAAACAAGACCATAGGGACCTCATACATCTACTATGGCGTTGTCCCAAATTGCACACATACTGGGCAGGAGGAGTGACTACGGTCAACTCTGTATTTAAAGTATCTCTTCCACAGGACCCAAGAGCATGTCTTCTGGCAGGGCTGGACTGGGACAAAAAATTGGCCCTGGATTTCATCCAGACCGGCCCACTTTAATTCAATAAAAATCACGCCCACCAAAAGGCCCCTACATCCATTATTGTATATCATGAGAGGGTGAGAGAGAGGGGAATGAGAGAGAGAGAGGGAGGGTTGAGGGAAAGGAGGTGACAGGGGTGGGTGAGAGAGGCGGGTGAGTGTAAGAAAAAGAGAGTGAGTGCAAAAGAGAGAGGGTGTAGGACCCCTTTTTACACTGAGGTGTTTTTTAGGCACTTTTGGGCTAAAAATAGCGCCTGTAAAGCGACTGAAAAACACTTCCGCTGCAGTCCCAGTGTGAAAGGCTGAGTGCTTTCACACTGGGGCGCTGCCAGGGCGTTAAAAAAAGTCCTCCAAGCATCTTTGGGGCGGTGGAGGAGCGATGTACAAACTGCTCCTGCCCATTGAAATTAATGGCCACCGCAGCTGAAGCACCTGCAAAGCACTTCGGCACTACATGGGCGCATTTAACCTTGAATTCGGCTGCTAGTGGGGGTTAAAAGCGCCCGCTAGATCCCGAATAGTGCAGCTAAAACGACAGTAAAGTGCTGCTAAAACTAGCAGTGTTTTACCGTCAATGCCTGCCCCAGTGTGAAAGCAGCCTAAGAGTCAGGGAGTGAATGAGACAGAAGAGGGAGCTGAGAGACAGAGGGAGGGGAGCTGAGAGACAGAGGGAGGGAGCTGAGAGACAGGGGGAGCTAAGAGACAGAGGGGGGGGTCTGAGAGACAGAGGGGGGTCTAAGAGATAAAGGGGACTGAGAGACAGAGGAGGGGGCTAAAAGAGGGGGGGACTGAGAGACACAGAGACTGAGAGACAGAGGGGGGGGGACTGAGAGACAGAGGGGGGACTGAGAGACAGGGGGGCCTGAGAGAGTCTCTGTTTTAAAAAACGGCCCACTGAGCCATCGGCCCACCGGGAAACTCCCTGTAGTCCCTATGGCCAGTCCATCCCTGTCTCCTGGGTGCCTTGGAAGAATATGAGTGGGAATTGCACACCAGAGAGGCTATCCACAGAGTCATATTTCAAGCTAAGACATTGATTATGACGCATTGAAAATCTGAGGATCCCCTGATCATAAAGGAATGGATTGCTAACATTGGCGCAGTGTTAAGAATGGAGAAGCTTATTTATCAGCACGGGGAAGTACAGACAAATTTGAGAGGATATGGGCAATGTGGCTAGATGTGTCGGGACTAGCCCCGATGGATCTGGTAGCGGACAGACTATTGGGAATCAATATTAGATGAGCGATGGGTTATGGGGAACAAAGAGGGAGGCCGTAGAAAAACTGAGGGCGTTAAGCTGTTGTATATTACTGTAGTTGTGTGGTATGACATTGCCTGTATTGCAACAATATCAAAGTATGTATACCAATTCTGCATAATAAAAATCTTTTGTTGGATTAAAAAAAAAAATTAACCATAGGAGGGAGGGTGATCTATTTATAGTGAATAGGGCTCATGCACATGTTTTTACAGCTGCTGTTGGGGGCATCTGACATTTTTTTTACTGCCTCTAAATGCCCCTCTATGTTTGTTTGGAGGCATACATAAGTGTTTAGGGGCAGTAGAAAGAAAACAACAGCCTGTGGATCCAGAAGCAGGGGCTGTTAAGCTGTAAGAACATGAAATGCCAAAAAACGCTGCTAAACGCGGCTAAATGCTGTAACAAGCTGTTAGCCCTGTTTAGCCGCTTTTGCAGTTTGTAGACTTTTTTACAATATAGGGAGTGTTTTTACTGTAAAAACACCCAAAAATGCTAACGCCAAAAAAAAGGGGAAATAAACCCATAAGCCCTAGTCAAAAACGTAGCTAAAAGCACGTTTTTTTTACAGCTGCTTTTGCCTGGCGGCAGCAGCGCTAGCATTTTTTAAAACGTCCTATATGCATGAGGCCTAAAACACAAGTCAGGAGGGATATTTTCCATCTTTTTATCTGGACAGGTTCGCCCGTATTCACAAAGCACTTACGCCGACGTATCTCCAGATACGCTAAGTATGTAAGTATGCGCCGTCGTATCAATGTGCCGTGCCCATAAACTGAGATACGCCTGAAAATAGGCTTGACTTTCCTATGCCGTCGTATCGTGGACGCATATTTACGCTGGGCGCATTTGCAGCTCACATATGCAAATTAGGGAGATACGCTGATCCACGAACATAGTTGCGCCCGGCGCATAATATACGCGGTTTTCGTAAGTCGTACGTCCGGCGTAAAGTTATTCCCCATATAGGAGGCGCAACTCATGCCAAGGTATGGACCAGGGAAAGGTATGGACCAGGGAACACAAGCCATCATATATTTTGTCGTTTACGTTGTACGTGAATATGACTAGGCGTAGGTTACGTTCACGTTGTAGGCAGTGATTCGACCTTTCTTAGGCAGTTGTTTCGAGGTGATTCTGAGCATGCGCACTGGGATGCCACGGGACGGCGCATGCGCCGTTCATTTTCAGTACTTCTATGACGCTTGCCCCATCATTTGCATGGGGTCACGCCTCATTAGCATGGCTCACGCCCACTTCCACCTACGCTGGCTTACGCCGAGGAAACCCAGCCTATATTTAACAGCGAGTGGGAGCAAGTGCTTTGTGAATCCAGTGCTTGCCTCTGTGCACTGCATCGGCGTAGCGTAAAAGAGATACGCTACGGCGGTATAAATATGCGCCAATGTATGTGAATCCGGGCCGTTGTATTTAAAGTTAACCATAGTAGACAAGGGGAGCCATTTATAGTGAAAGCCTATATCCACCAAAATGCTGCTGAGATGGCTTTATTATTTAACTAGTAAGAAGCTTGAGAATAACAGGATATATTTTAAAGGGAAAAAAAAAAGAAAAAAAGACTGAAATAATCCAGTGTGCCTTTCTTTCAATACCAGAAAATGTTCAGAAGGAAATTGAAAAAGTCATTGGTTCTGGAGAGCCTTGCCCGATACATCGAAAACAAATGCCGTATACGGATGCAGTTATCCATGAAATCCAAAGGTTTGCCAATATCGTGCCAACAAATGTTCCACATGCCACTACCAAAGATGTGACTTTCAAAGAATTCTTTATACCAAAAGTAAGCATTACATTTTACCTTTTATTCATTACTAGATTATAAAATATGAAGGGCATTTGTTACCAACTCATGGACAACTCCTAAAATTAGTGTAGCGACCCCCCAGACTTCTAGAGGCCTGATCAGGCCAATAGAAGGAGCAGTGGCTCCGAGCGCGTAGCCCAATCAGCCTTTGTTCTCCGTTTGACCCTCCTCCCGGAAGTGTTCCTGGGAAGTAATCACGTGACCTGTCATGTGACCTGTGAGGCTGGAACAGACTACATACTGAAGGCCACAGGACAGGCCTGAAGACTCCACAGAATCTGCTTTCTTTACCTCTAAAGCAGCCCATGGATCCGGGACGAGGACTACAGGATGTTACAGATGAGCCTTCTTTCCTTACCTTCTTGTAAGTGTGTTTTTTACAATGTGTCATTAAAAGAACCTCTTTAATACTGCACTTAGGTCGTGCTTCCTTTCTCTACCCCTTTTTTTTTTTGTCAACCAGTCAATAGTGACTCATTTCTATGATTAGCTAATTGAGTCTGCTTCTGAAAGACCTCTCATTGTGTGATGCTGCTTTGTGTGAATTCTATTGATATAAGATGTGTAATGGAACTTGCCAAGCTGTATGCGGAGACAGAACGTCTGTCTAGGGATGTGGATTGAGAAGAGATCATTGTGTGATGGTGTTTTGTTTGAGTTCTGTTAATAAGGGAATGTGCAGTGATTAGGTCATGATAATTATAGCCCGGCGCTGAGATGTCTAGAATGTTTAGCAATTAGCCATCTGAAAGTGTATTGAACCCCCCAGGGTGTGGGTGGAGAGTTTAATTGTTCATGTGCCTTGAAAACTGTATAAAAGCTGAGAGTGAACCATTAAAGTTGTCTTCATTTTGGAACAAGTACAGAGCTGCGTGTCTCGTCTTGATTCTGGGGAAATGGGATGGATCGGGTCCTGTTGGTTGGAGTTTCGATAAGCTGTCTTGGATGTGATGGAAGGTCGTAAACGGTGGTGACCGTTACAACAACCATCAAAGTTTTTTGGAGTGCGGCTATCCATATTTTCTTTTTCCATTTGTTGCCTTGTGCATTACCAGCACCCTTGATCTCCTGAGACCATACTGAACATCCTAACACAATCCATCTGGAGCTGTAACTTTCTTTCTTTCATTGTCTTGGATTTATCACTTGCAGCACCGTTGCTTCAGATCTCACGCCTAGGTCTTTGGGTTGCTCCTCAGAGTGTATGCTCACGCTGCAAGCTGCATCCTCTCTCTCCTAGAGAATATGGGTGCCCTCCTGACACTCATACACAGACCTTGTGTCTGTAGGGTGGAGTCCTCCTGACTCCTCAGCCAGACTTCCTGTCTGCTTGTTGGCTTTGGCCCGGATTCAGATAGAATTGTCTATCTATCTGCGGGAGTAACGTATCACAGATACGTTACGCCGCCGTAAATACGGCGGCGTAACATATGTGTGTCGGCGTAACCCCGCCTAATTCAAATGTGGATGATGTGGGCGTGTTTTATGTATATTAACTGTGACCCCGCGTATTTGACAATGTGCATGCTCGAAATTACGCCGCAAAACATCAATGCTTTAGACGTGAACGTAACTTACGTACAGCCCTATTCGCGAAGGACTTACGCAAACGACGTAAAATTTTAAAAACTTGATGCGGGAACGACGTCCATACTTAAAGGGTCACTAAAGGAAAACATTTTTTTTGCTGAAATGACTGTTTATTGGGTATAGAGACATAAAAGTTAACTGATTCCTTTTAAAAATGATTAAAAATTTAATTTAATCTATCATATAATGTGCCTCTAGTTTCACTTTGGTTTTAAATGTACATACATGAAGTTCCGGGTGAGAGGTGAGTCGGGAAGACTCACAGAACAAAAACAAACAAATCCAGGGCAGTGTTTTGTTTTTAAAATGAATCTGATTGGTTCTGAGGAGTTTTAGACACACAGTAATGACAGCTTAGACCACCGTGAGAAAGCTCCCAGTACCATGGTTATAAGGAAACAGGCAACCAGGAAGTGTGGAGATCACAGCAGAATTACAGCTACTTCAAAGCAAAAACGAACAATGAGGACATGAAACCAGTACTGCAGTAAGGTAAAGGAAGCTATTTAGCTAAAAAAAAAAATTCCTTTAGTGACCCTTTAACAATAGCTACGCCTCATATAGCAGGGGTAACTTTTTCGCCGCAAAAAGCCTAACGTAAACGACGTAAAAAAATGCGCCGGCCGGACGTACGTTTCTGAATCGGCGTATCTAGCTCATTTGCATATTCCTCGCAAAAATATACGGAAGCGACACCTAGCGGCCAGCTTAAATATGCAGCCTAAGATACGACGGTGTAAGACACTTAAGCCGGTCAGATCTTAGAGAAATCTATGCGTAACTGATTCTCTGAATCAGGCGCATAGTTACGACCACGCACACTCAGAGATACGACGGCGTATCTTGTTTCTGAATCCGGGCCTTTGTCTCCAAGTGGGAGCTCTGAGCTCATCTACTAGGATGAACATAAACGCAGCCCATAGGTTTCCAATCAGCATGCCTGTCTGTGAACTAATCAGTCATATATTGCCAGATCACAGGGGTCACCTCTCCACAAAATATATACACATATATATATATATATATATATATATATATATATATATATATATACATATATATATATATATATAGTGAGAAAGTCGCGGGGGGGAGGACGGGGGGGAAGACTAGGGAGAGGCGCCGAAGTTTGATATATTTTTTTTTTTTCTCCGTGTCCGAGAGAAGGGCTCGGAGGTAAGGGGGGAGGAGGGGGGGTTGTAGTGCCTTGAACCAGGGAAGACCACGCCCAAGGGGAAAGATATGATAGGATGAAGAGGGATAGAAAGCAATAACAGTGTTTGGAAATGTAAGAAATACAGTAATAGAAAACTGTTTATATTGTTTGATGTGATACTAAACTGGGTTCAAGGCAATGTAAGATGTTGAAAAATGTAAAATAAAGAATGTATAAAAAAAAAAAGAAAGTCACTGGGCCAAATCCTCAAAAGGGATACGCAGGCCTAACTGCTGTTCAGCCTGCGTATCCCTGTGCCTATCTTTGGAACTGATCCTCAGAAGCAGTTTTCCAAAGATAGGCAGAAGATCTGACATCTGTAAGACACTTACACTGTCAGATCTTAGGATGCAGTACCGCATCCGCCGCTGGGGGCATTTCGCATTGAAATGCCGCTTTGCGTATGCAAATGAGGACTTACGGAGATCCACAAAGCTTTTCAGCTTTGTTTTTTCTGCGTAAGTTTACGTTTGCATACGTAAAATTAGGGCTGCAGACCTTATTTTCGATCGCCGCGATTTTTTTTACATTTTGAATTTTATTTTTCGGCTCGTAACTTTTTTTTTACCCGACGCAACTTTATTGTCCCGTCGCAATCCACAAAGCCCAGCGTAACGTAATTTCGCGCGCTGCCCGTCGGGAAAATGACGTCACGAGCATGCGCAGTATGGCCGGCGCGGGAGCGCGCCTCATTTAAATTGTCATTGCCCCCTGCAGAAGAGGACCGCCTTGCGCCGGAGACATTTAAGTTACACGCCCGAAAATTTCTAGGTAAGTGCTTTGTGGATCGGGCACTTAGGTAGAAATTTTCCGCCAGTGTAACTTAAATGGTAAAAGTTAAGTTACGCCGCCTGGCTGAGGATTTGGCCCACTGATCTTTAGACATAAATGGCGAATAAATGCAGCTTTATTGCGACCAATGAAAAAAAGTAACACAAATAAATAGGCCTACTCCAGCTTAGGAGGCTAACTAAACATGAGCGTCCCTCACTAAGCTTTACTAGAGCGGCTATTCCGGCTCTAGTATAAACAAACAAAAAAAGATAGTCCAATATAAGTAATTGTTTTGACAGACCTTGATTCCACGCATACACAGACACTCTCCAGTCTGTGTCCACCCAGTCCAGCCTGGATCTCGCTCTGAGCTCTCACTCTCTCTACACTATCAGGTGCAGGCTAATTAATAGAGGGACAGAGGAGGTTTACCTGTTGGGCCAGGCTTAACCTTTTCCAAGATAGGGAAAGCTGCCCTTTCCAACCTCTCACTGACAAACACAGAGTCGTGTACCCTGTCACACATCCTCCCCCCCAGCTTAACACCTGCGTGGGAAGCGGCCACATCTGCAAACCCATGTACCCGGGACAGAGCATTTGCATTACTGTGGAGAAGACCTGCCCTATGCTGTACCACAAAAGTAAAGGGCTGTAGGGACAAAAAACATCTTGTGACCGCGTTTGTCAGGACCATTTAAGGTAAGTACTCACCGAGGCCGAGATGCTGAGGGCGGCTCACCTTTGCGACCCTGTGCAGACCACTCCCTGGAGTTAGAACAGAGGAGGGACGGCACAAGGAGGCACCGGTGCCGGGAACTGGTAGGCAGACCTGGTGCAGCTGACGAAAGCAGGGCAGGTGCAGAGGACTGGAGACAGTCGTTGATCAGGCAGGAACAGGCAGGTAAGTCCAGAAGGGACCAACAGGAAACAAGGCAAATCCGGGTCACAGGCCGTGGGTCAGGAGTTGGAGAGATCAGAGGAAATCCGTGAGAGCAAGCCAGGGTCAAGGGGCAAGAGACAACAGCAAATCCGTTAAGCAGGCAGGGGTCAAGTGTAGGAGACGGCAGAGAATCGTCAAGGTCCAATCCGGGGTCAAACAGGTCAGGGTATTCAGGTTACAAGGTTCTCTCACAGGGTAAAGCTGACAACGAACCAGCAATTAGCAGAGGGGAAGGGGCTGGCTTAAATAGGCCGCACTGGCCACTGATTGGTCCACAGAAAGTACAGGTTCAGCACCAGGCTCAAATGGATAGCAAGCAAAGTAATACTTGAGCAGTGGCTCAGAGGCAAAGAGCTGGACTCACAATGGACAGGTCCCAGGTTCAATTCCACCCAGAGCCAACTGGGGAAATGTGACCGTAAAGGGCAGTGCCCTGACAGTGCCCCCCCCCTAGGGGCGGACTCTGGACGCCCAAACTGTCCACTAGTTCCGGATGCTCCTGATGGATCAAACAGGGAGCATGTAGATCTTTACTTTTTCTTTTTTGGCTTTTTTGATCCTGAAGTTCTGGTAGGGGGCGCCCTCCTTGCTTGTAAGGCCTGTTCAAATATTACCAGATCCTGTCTACGGACCATAGTACCATCCGAGGCATACGTGCAGTCTGGAGGGAGAACTTCAACTGGGGACATAGGAACTGAAGACACAGGAACTGGAACTGGGGACACAGAAACTGAGGACATAAGAACTGGGACTGGGGACACAGGAACTGAAGACACTGGAACTGAAGACACTGGAACTGAAGACACTGGAACTGAAGACACTGGAACTGAAGACACTGGGACTGAAGACACTGGGACTGAAGACACTGGGACTGAAGACACTAGGACTGAGGACACTGGAACTGAAGACACTGGAACTGAAGACACTGGGACTGAAGACACTGGGACTGAAGACACTGGAACTGAAGACACTGGAACTGAAGACACTGGAACTGAAGACACAGGAACTGGGGACACTGGAAAGGTAGGTACAGATTCTGAGGCATAGAAAAAACTTCCAATAGTACCCACTTGAAGAAGCTTTGGCCGAGGTGGGCGAGTTGGGCAAAGCGATATAAGGTGCCCGCTAGCACCACAATAAAAGCAAAGTCCATGGGCTCTTCTCCGCTCTCTTTCTGCCATAGATAGGCTGGACCGGATGACCCTGATCTGCATAGGTTCTTCCTCCTCCAAGGTAGGCGTGTGAGCATCCACAGAGATATCAAGACCTTGTGATGGGGAAGCTTCCTGGCTGGGCACATACAGGGTTTCATAATCTGGCACACACTGGGCTGGCTGGGTGTCATAACCGCACTGGGGCTTCCTATCCCTGGGTACCCGTAGGCCCCGTGAATTAAGAGCAGACCTGGGAGCGCTGGTCTTCTTGGAAACAGAAACATATGAGTCCAGCGCAGACATGAACGTCTCCCAGCTGTCCAAGACTGGACTCTTTTCCTGCAACAGCAGATGAGCCCACGATTTGATCTGCCCTGTTAGCAAATTGATGGAGGCTCGAACCTTAATATAATCCGTGGCATAGGTCCTAGGTCTGAGGGTGAACAACAGCTCACAATCGGTTTGAAAGCACAGGAAGGATGCACGGTTCCCATCGAATTTTTCTGGCATAAGAACAAATGGCTCATAATATACAGGTTCCGGGGCTGGGCGTGTTGTCTCTTTAAATTTTTGGACCTCCTGTTGTAATTCCTGAATAGTATGGTTCAGGCTGGAGACTTGCAGAGCCAGGGAGGAGAGCATCTTGTATAAGTCTGAGGACTCCATAACATTAGTTAGTCCATTATGCAAGGGTTTACCTTCTTGCAAGTTTTGAACGGCAACCGTCAAAACAGACACCTGTTGACACAGGTTTTCAAGGGGTGAGCATGCCCTGTCGGCCTCAGACATAATGGCTGGTTCGTACTGTCAGGACCATTTAAGGTAAGTACTCACCGAGGCCGAGATGCTGAGGGCGGCTCACCTTTGCGACCCTGTGCAGACCACTCCCTGGAGTTAGAACAGAGGAGGGACGGCACAAGGAGGCACCGGTGCCGGGAACTGGTAGGCAGACCTGGTGCAGCTGACGAAAGCAGGGCAGGTGCAGAGGACTGGAGACAGTCGTTGATCAGGCAGGAACAGGCAGGTAAGTCCAGAAGGGACCAACAGGAAACAAGGCAAATCCGGGTCACAGGCCGTGGGTCAGGAGTTGGAGAGATCAGAGGAAATCCGTGAGAGCAAGCCAGGGTCAAGGGGCAAGAGACAACAGCAAATCCGATAAGCAGGCAGGGGTCAAGTGTAGGAGACGGCAGAGAATCGTCAAGGTCCAATCCGGGGTCAAACAGGTCAGGGTATTCAGGTTACAAGGTTCTCTCACAGGGTAAAGCTGACAACGAACCAGCAATTAGCAGAGGGGAAGGGGCTGGCTTAAATAGGCCGCACTGGCCACTGATTGGTCCACAGAAAGTACAGGTTCAGCACCAGGCTCAAATGGATAGCAAGCAAAGTAATACTTGAGCAGTGGCTCAGAGGCAAAGAGCTGGACTCACAATGGACAGGTCCCAGGTTCAATTCCACCCAGAGCCAACTGGGGAAATGTGACCGTAAAGGGCAGTGCCCTGACAGCGTTCTTGTCCCTGTTGGTGTGCATTTACTTTAACGGAGCATGGTCGGTGACCAGGGTAAATCGTCTGCCCAACAAATAGTAGCGGTGTGTTTCTATTGCCCACTTAATCGCCAAACACTCTTTTTCCACTGTGGCATAGCGCTGTTCTCGAGGTAACAACTTCCGACTCAAATATAAAACAGGGTGTTCCTCACCACCCACATATTGGGACAAAACTGCACCCAAACCCACCTCCGAGGCATCGGTCTGGAGAAAGAACTCCTTCTTAAAGTCGGGAGTCACAAGCACAGGTTGGGCACAAAGCGCTGCCCGCAGACCCGCAAAGGCTTCCTCAGCCTCGCTGTTCCACTTTACTGTGTCTGGAAATCTGGCTTTAATAAGGTCAGTGAGTGGAGCAGCCTTTGTAGCAAAGTGAGGAATAAACCTCCGGTAGTAGCCTACGATCCCCAAAAAGGCTCTGACTTGTTTTTTCCTCAGCGGTTTGGGCCAGCTCTGTATAGCTCCTATCTTGTTCATTTGCAGTTTAACAAGCCCTCTGCCAACTAGATAACCCAAGTATCTAGCTTTAGCTAGGCCAACGGCACATTTAGAGGGGTTAGCTGTCAGTCCTGCTCTTCTAAAAGTGTCCAACACTGCCTGCACTTTGTCCAGATGGCATTCCCAGTCCGGGCTATGAATGATCACATCATCCAAGTATGCGGCTGCATACTTGGTGTGGGGCCTGAGCAGCTTATCCATTAACCTTTGGAAAGTGGCTGGGGCCCCATTAAGGCCAAAATGCATGATCCTGTACTGGAACAGGCCATCAGGAGTAGCAAAAGCTGTCTTCTCCCGGGCATGCTTTGTCAATGGGATCTGCCAATAACCCTTTGTCAGGTCCAAAGTGGTGAAGAACCTGTCTTTGGCTAGTCGCTCTACTAGTTCATCCACCCTAGGCATGGGGTAGGCATCAAACTTAGACACCTCGTTTAACTTCCTGAAGTCATTACAAAACCTGATGGACCCATCAGGTTTAGGCACTAGAACAATGGGGCTAGACCACTGGCTGTGAGACTCCTCTATCACTCCAAGTTCAAGCATTTTCTTGACTTCCGCCCTTACGGCTTCCCTCCTGGCCTCCGGAATGCGGTAAGACTTCACCCTTACGATAACCCCTGGTTCTGTAACAATGTCATGGGTAATCTCTCGAGTTTGTCCAGGGTTGGGGGAGAAGACATCGCTATTCCTCTCAACCAAGCCTCTAGCCTCCTCTATTTGCTTGGGTGTCAGCTCTGGAGAGATTGTCACTGAAGGTCTAGGGGCCTCTGGATCAGGTTTGGTGTCACCCACTGTGGCCATGCAGTCCTCTCTAGAAGGTTTATGTGGAACACGGCCTCCTTCTTCCGGCGTCCTGGCTGACTAACTTTATAATTTACTGGGCTCACTTTTTCCAAGACCTCATAGGGTCCCTGCCACTGTGCTAGAAGTTTGCTTTCTGCGGTGGGTACTAGAACCATTACTCGGTTCCCCCTCTCAAACTGTCTCACTAGGGCCCTCTGGTCATAGTAGGACTTCTGCCTACTCTGTGCCTGCTCCATATGTTGGCGAACAAGCGGAGCAATCCGAGTCATACGCACACGCATATCTTCAACATATTGGAGCACATTGGTCCCAGCTACTCCCTGTTCTTCCCAGGTTTCCTTTAGGACATCCAGAATACCCCTGGGATGCCTACCATATAAAAGCTCAAATGGGGAGAAGCCTGTAGAACTTTGGGGAATCTCTCGAACTGCGAACAACAGGTAAGGAAGCAAAAAGTCCCAATCCTTCCCATCCCTGCTAACAACTTTTCTCAACATCCCCTTTAGGATCTGGTTAAACCTTTCTACCAGCCCATCTGTCTGTGGGTGGTACACTGACGTTCTCAGGGACCGTACCTTAAATAGCTGACATAGCTCTTTCATAATACCGGAAACAAACGGTGTCCCCTGATCCGTGAGCAATGTCTTTGGTATTCCCACACGTGTAAACATCTGAACCAACTCTTTGCAATATTTTTAGCATTAGCCTTGCGTGGTGGGATGGCTTCAGGGTATCTAGTGGCATAGTCGAGGATGACAAGGATGTACTGGTGCCCACAAGCTGTTTTCTCTAAGGAACCCACTAGGTCCATGCCAATCCTCTCAAAAGGAACGTCGACTATGGGGAGGGGTATGAGTGGGGCTCTCAACTTCGGTCTTGGAGACGCCAGTTGGCATTCTGGGCAAGAAGCGCAATACCTTTTAACCCCCTCATATACGCCACTACAAAAGAAGCTCCTGAGCACCCGTTCTTTGGTTTTCTCCACCCCCAAGTGTCCCCCCAGAAGATGAGAGTGAGCATAATTCAGCACTTTTCGTGTGTATGATGAAGGCACAACCAGTTGTTCGAGTTCTTGTCCCTCATCGGAGGTTACTCTATAAAGGAGATCGTTTTTGAGGATAAAGTAGGGACAGGCCTTTTCTGTTGCCCCTTCCACTGGTACGCCATTAACCTCTATAACTTTACTCCTGGCTTCCTGCAACAGGGGATCACCTGCCTGGTCTCAGCCAAAGCCACTACCCTAAATATCTAGGATATCTATATCCTCCTCATCACCTTCACTGGTTGCCTCTGGGTCGGGTTCTGGTTGATCAACCTCTGCGTCATCGTCTGTCTGTCGTGTGGCCTCGCCTCTCCTAGACTGCTCACCCACGCTGATTTAACAGGACTTCATTGACAGCCCTATTAAATCTCAGCTTGCTCTCCCTGCGTTCCTGTCTTGTTTTACCTCTTTTTTGACAAGAGATATACAAGTCGGGATGAACAAAGGGAAATATTTCATGAACCCCTGTATTTCTCTGCTCTGCTTCAGGTTCCCCTTGTTCTCCCATCACAGGGGGTTGTAAAAGAGTGTGGAAGTTAGGGAAATTGCTTCCTATTATCAAAGGATATGGTAGACGAGGAACTACCACTGCTAAGATCCTTACCAGACTGCCCTGTACTAACACCTCTATGTTGGCAGTAGGATACCGCCCAGTAGACCCATGAATACACAATACCCCCTATGGTTCTATGCTTCTGAACCCGACCAGGTCTTACTAATTTACTGGTCACCAGAGTCAGGCCACTGCCAGAGTCCACCAGGGCCACTGCCTCTTGTTTGTCCAGCAGGACAGGTACTCGGAAGGTATGTCCCCCCTCCACCAGGCCTGCTAGACAGACCAGTCCGCAGAAGTTTGAAGAATCTTCCCCTAGCCCACACTGCATTGGCTCAGTAAAGTTGGGGCATCTCGCCCTGATATGTCCTTTTGCGCCACACTCAAAACAAGTTATGGAGTTTTTCCTAGGGTGGTCATCTTTCCCAGGGTTTTGACTTCTAGCGTCTGTTTTGGAAAAACGGGCTCCTGATCTGAAGTCTGCTTCTAATCCACTTTTCCGGTATCCCAGTCTCTGTATTTTCCCACTCGACCTAGTGAGAGATCTGTCCAAATCTTTGGCAGACAGATACCGCTCCACTTGTGCGACCATGCTATCACAGTCCAGGGGGTTTCCCTGAGTGACCCACTACCGGAGGCCATTTGGAATCTCCCTCACGTAACGGTCAAGCACAAGCGGTTCTATGATCTGTGCAGGGGTTTGAGTCTCTGGTTTTAGCCACTTCCGAGC
Source organism: Rana temporaria (assembly GCF_905171775.1). Classification (NCBI taxonomy): domain Eukaryota; kingdom Metazoa; phylum Chordata; class Amphibia; order Anura; family Ranidae; genus Rana; species Rana temporaria. The sequence goes on from NC_053492.1 coordinate 56,077,199, forward strand.
CAGATAAATTAAGTCAAACATCTGGGAGCTTTTCCTTCCTTGAACCTCCAGTTGTAGAAACGCTGGGCTCTCACTGTGGCGGTCACCCCTAACCAAGCCAGGATCTCTACTTTCAGTTTGGGATAGTCTGCAGCCGCCTCCTCGTCCAGGTCAAAATAGGCTTTCTGTGCTTCTCCCAGGAGAAAGGGTGCAATGATTCCAGCCCACTGTTCTGAAGGCCAGCCTTCTTGGGCGGCGGTCCATTCAAACGCCAGCAGATAGGTCTCCATATCATCATCTGGGGTAATTTTCTGCAGACAGCTACTTGCACGTATTTGGCTTACCCCCCCCTGCTGGTGGGTTAGGAGATCTTTGGGCAGTCATCTGTTCCAGGGTTACTTTGAGAACCGCATGATCTGCCTTTTGTGCTTCAGTTAAAACTTTAAGCTGCAAAGCCAGGAGCCTGTTGGTCTCTTGTTGCGCTGCAGCTGAGACAGCTACCTGTCTATTAGTCTCTTGTTGCACTGCAGCTACCTGTCTATTAGTCTCTTCTTGCGCTGCAGCTGAGGCAGCTACCTGTCTATTAGTCTCTTGTTGCACAGAGGCAGCTTGTATCAGGGCTTTCACAATATCTTCCATCCTCTGGGTCCTGTACCTTTAAGGCCACTGTGAGAAATTGGCCGATACAACAACGGTATCCCACTGCTGCCAGCACTTGTGCGAAGGTCACTGATCTTTAGACAGAAATGGCGAATAAATGCAGCTTTATTGCGACCAATGAAAAAACTACGCTTTACTAGACCGTCTATTCCGGCTCTAGTATAAACAAACAAAAAAAAGTCCAATATAAGTAATTGTTCTGACAGACCTTGATTCCACGCATACACAGACACTCTCCAGTCTGTGTCCAGCCTGGATCTCGCTCTGAGCTCTCACTCTCTCTACACTATCAGGTGCAGGCTAAATAATAGAGGGAGAGAGGAGGTTTACCTGTTGGGCCAGGCTTAACTCTTTCCAAGATAGGGAAAGCTTCCCTTTCCAACCTCTGACTGACATACACAGTCGTGTACCCTGTCACAATATATATATATATATATATATATATATATACAGCCCTCAAAATTTCCACTCGCCTACTAGCATTTGGCGAGTGGATTTAAGCTGGGGGCGAGTGATGACAGGGCTGCATAACCAATCTCCCTCCAATCTGTGCCTACACTTGGAGTCCCGATGAGATTGGCAGCCGAAGAGGAAAGGTGCGTGCTCGGGGAAAAGTAGTCTGGTGAGCTGCGCTCAGGCAGAGCAGTACACAGGTGCTCTCCTTACAATTCTCATTAAGCCATGGGACCCAACAGTATGACCTCTCTGAGCCTGCCCCCCTCCCCCGGGCCCCGACCAATGTAGCTGGAGAGCAGAAAGTAATGAGTGAGGTGGAGGATTGCAAAAATTACCACTCCGGTGCAGCGCTCACTGAAAGTTGCCCTGACATGAGAGCGGCAGCCTTCTAGTTTGTGCAGTTTTCTTCTCCTTGTGCTCTATGTAAGTGTCCAACAGTTTAGCCTGAGCACTGTGAACAGACTGGTCTCAATGTGTGCTGTGCGCTGTCAGTGTGCGTTGTGCTATGGTGTCAATGGCTGCGCAGTTGTGTGGATCTCAGCGCTGGATTGTACTCCCTCCCGCTGTGCTGCAGCTCCTCCCCTTTCTGCCAGCCTGAATAAAAAGGGGAAGTGGAGACATGAAAGCGTGGAGCCGCACACACAGGCTCCTAATGATGAGATGAATGGGAGAGAGAGAGAGGATGGATGGGAGTTGCAGAGGAGACAGCAAGAGAATGGGGAAGAGACCCAGTTCTAGTGCCCTGTCCCTCTGGTCTGCTCCCAGTGCCCTGTCCCTCTGGTCTGCCCCCAGTGCCCTGTCCCTCTGGTCTGCCCCCAGTGCCCTGTCCCATTTTGTTAACGTTGTTGTTGGTAATATTTAATTTTGTAACTTGATTCTGCATAAAACATTGTCATTCCATGAGATAATCTACGAGGGCGTGTTTACGGGTGCAATTAGGCGCAGGGCAGTGTATGAATTAGGTGGGGCAACTGGTGGCGAGTAACTCTTGAGGCCTGGCTAGTAGCTCAGGACTTGAAATTTTGAGCCCTGTATATATATATATATATATATATATATATATATATATATATATATACACACACACAGTAACTCACAAAACTGAGTACACCCCTCACATTTTTGCACATATTTTATTATATCTTTTTATGTAACAACACTAAAGAAATTACACTTTGCTACAATGTAAAGTAGTGAATGTACAGCTTGTATAACAGTGTAAATTTAATGTCCCCTCAAAATAACTCATAGCCATTAATGTCTAAACCGCTGGCAACAAATTGAGTACACCCCTAGGTTAAAATGTCCAAATTGGGCCCATATTGTGTCAATATTTTGTGTGGCCATCATTATTTTCCAGCACTGCCTTAACCTTCTTGGGCATGGAGGTCACCAGAGCTTCACAGGTTGCCACTGGAGTCCTCTTCCACTCCTCCATGACCACATCACGGAGCTGATGGATGTTAGAGACCTTGCTGTCCTCCCCCTTCCAATAGAGGATTCTCCACAGATGCTCAATAGGGTTTAGGTTTGGAGACATGCTTGGCCAGTCCATCACCTTTACCCTCATTTCTTTAGCAAGACAGTGGTCATCTTGAAGGTGTGTTTGGGGTCATTATCATGTTGGAATACTTCTCTGCAGCCCAGTCACTAAAGGGAGGGGATCATGCTCTGTTTCAGTATGTCACAGAACATGTTGGTATTCATGGTTCCCTCAATGAACTGTAGCTCCCCAGTAACGACAGCACTCATGCAGCCCCAGATTGTTTGATTACCTGCAGGTAGCATACATTTTTACTAAATTAGATTTGCAGGGCACTTGCAAATTCATCTTCTTTAAAGAAGTTGATGAATGAAGGATTGACTTAAGACTTGAGATGACCATTTTTAATACTTAGTCATGCTGTTTGGTCTCTGCCATTCTCAAGCCATCTTCCAAGATTTCGTTAACAATGTCTTCAGTAGGGATGAGCTTCGAGTTCGAGTCGAACTCATGTTCGACTCGAATATTGCCTGTTCGCCGAACAGCGAACAACTTGGGGTGTTCGCGGCAAATTCGAAAAGTTGCAGAACACCCTGGAAAAGTCTATGGGAGAAATCTAAAGTGCTAATTTTAAAGGCTTATATGCAAGTTATTGTCATAAAAAGTGTTTGGGGACCCGGGTCCTGCCCCATGTATCAATGCAAAAAAAAGTGATTTTTATAATGCTTAAAGTGAAACAATAAAAGTGAAATATTCCTTTAAATTTTCGGACCTGGGGGGGGGGGGATTTGTATAGTATGCCTGTAAAGCAGCGTTTGTTTCCCATGCTTAGAACTGTCCCTGCACAAAGTGTCATTTCCGAAGGATAAAAAGTCATTTAAAATCACTGCTCCCGAAAAAAATGCTGTTTTTAAAACGTTTTTTTTGCATTTATCTCCCCAGGGGCAGGCCCCGGGTCCCCAAACACTTTTTAGGACAATAACTTGCATATTATGCTTTAAAATTAGCACTTTAGATTTCAAACGTTCAAATCCAATAGACTTTAATGGGGTTCTAAAGTTCACACAAACTTTTGGTCTGTTCGCAGGTTCTGGTGCGAACCGAACGGGGGGTTGTCCGGCTCATCCCTAGTCTTCAGAGACTTCAGTACATCTGTGTCATGCTACATCTAAACAGGATATTAATTTTCTCTCTCCAGATCTGCATTCTTATGATGGGCATGTCAACACAGTGGGCCAGATTCAGATAGAGATATGACGGCGTATCTCCTGATACACCGTCGTATCTCTGAGTTCCGTCCGTTGTATCTATGCGACTGATTCATAGAATCAGTTACGCATAGATCTCCCTAAGATCCGCCAGGTGTAAGTGACTTACACCGTCGGATCTTAGGCTGCAATCTCACGCTGGCCGCTAGGTGGCGCTTCCGTTTGTATACGCGACGAATATGCAAATGAGGAGTTACGCCGATTCAGAAACGCTTTTTTTTACGTCGTTTGCGTTCTGCTTTTTTTCCGGCGTATAGTTACCCCTGTTATATGCGGCGTATCCTATGTTAAGTATGGCCGTCGTTCCCGGATCGAATTTTGAATTTTTTACGTAAGTCGGTCACAAATACGGATGGACGTAATTTACGTTCACGTCGAAACCAATGACGTCCTAGCGACGTCTTTTGGAGCAATGCACGCTGGGAAATTTAGCGGACGGCGCATGCGCAGTTCGTTCGGCGCGGGGACGCGCCTGATTTAAATTCTACACGCCCCCTAGCCGCGGAATTTGAATTCCGCCGGGGGATTTACGATACGCCGCCGCAACTTTAGAGGCAAGTGCTTTTTGAATACAGCACTTGCCTCAAAAACTTGCGCCGGCGGATCGTAAATCAGATAGGTTACGCGGATCTAAAGATCCGCTAACCTATCTGAATCTAGCCCAGTGTTTTTACATTTACATGAGAATAAAATAGGAAATATACACTTCCTGGGTTATTTAGTCTCTGCCCAGGGCATGGATCTATATGAAGTACTGAAGAATGTGGAAGAGGGGACATTTTTAACACGTGTCATGTGTTATGTCAATAGTGTCTCCTTCCCAGACGCTTCGTTCCCAATATTCAAGACTTAGGCTATCTTCAAAAGTACAACGTTTTATTCTTCAAGTAGGACAAGCAAAAGACAATGCTTATATAATTACAACTGGTAACACATGGCAAGATGATAATTCATAAGGTTTCAGAAGGAGGAAAGATATGATGGTACATCTTTCTGCTGGGCTTCCATAGTGAAAGCTTTCTGCTGGGTGGGCTTCCTACCTCCATCTCCCTGCAGGGTCGGGTGACCCCGAGGTCCTGCAGGGTCGGGAGACCCTCAAGTTCCTACTAGCTACTCAAACCACATGGATTCTTATACTGTTCTAAAAGCCAAGCTAAGCATATTTACATTTAGAATAGGTGGTGCTACTGTCATAAACGTAACACCCACTTGTGTATATTAAGTAACATCTCCACCCATTGTCTTGACGTAGAAATTCAAAAATACATGTAACCTACAACAGATGACCTTTCTCTTTCATCATCAACCTTCAAAATTACCATGTTTAAATATTGATTCTCAAAAACTTTTATCACATAAAATAGTAATAAATTCAAAATCTAACAAGTACAATCCTGAATTCGCCTGTACATTAAAAATCATTCAAAGATTCTTAGTCTTTGCTAATTATTGTCACCAGTTTACTAATGATTACTTCGCTGTATTAGCTCCCATTAACACCCTAACTAAGAAGAGGAAACAGCTGAAGAATTTTATCTCTAACAAAAGACTCCATGTTTCTTGGATGTGGTTATCACTTGTGGTCATCACTGTAGGCGATGGAGTGATTATTTTGCAATGGAATTTGCAGGGACTGTGCAATACTTTATCATTTATTTCTTGCAACTACTGGTGTCCCACAGAGAAACAAAATGTATCTAATTTGTTGAATGCATGTCCCATCAGCACGCAAAGTAAAATCCTTAGAAGACAATCTAATAAGGTCTTGCTTCCCATTCCTATTTCTAAAATACATTGGACCCATATTTCAATTAACTTTATAACTGACCTCCTGGTTTCCAGTTTGTTTTTTTACGTGTGCATTGCAAAGGTACTTCCATTACTTCTCATCTCTCTGAATGCTGTATCGACATATTGATGATTGCTGGCAACATCTTAGTATTGATTCTTTATTACGTTGTACACTCTGTATGCAGGAGATAGCTAGGAGTCTATAGTGGGTATGTCTGAGAATAGATCTCCTACATTACAAACAGGTAAAAAAAATGGTTCCCAGGTCTCCAGATTACTTATAAAAGGGAGAAGTTTCACTGAGATACTAGAGCAATGTGTACTTAAAAATAATAAAATACTGAGTAGTGGTAGTCTGTTCTGCATTTCAGTGTGTAATTTTTTGCTTTGACTAGAGCGCACCTTAAACAGACCAATGAACTTATAACAACTGCTCTTATGACCCATCTAAATGTTTTTCCTATCTATTCTTTTCAGGGAACTCAAGTTATTCCATTACTGTATTCTGTTCTACGGGACAAAGAGTACTTTGAGAAGCCGGAAGAGTTTTACCCTCAGCATTTTCTAGACTCAGAGGGAAAACTTGTTAACAACGATGCTTTTATACCATTTTCTGCAGGTAAGTAAATCAAAGGGGACAACACCTATATTGTAAGTGTGTCGTAGGTAGGGATGAGCCGAACACCCCCTGGTTTGGTTCGCAGCAGAACATGCAAACAGGCAAAAAATGAGTTCGAACATACGAACACTGTTAAAGTCTATGGGACACAAACCTGAAAAATCAAAATTGCTAATTTTAAAGGTTAATATACAAGTTATTGTCAAAAAAAGTGTTTGGGGACCTGGGTCCTGCCCCAGAGGACATGTGTCAATGCAAAAAAAGTTTTAAAAACTGCAGTTTTTTCGGGAGCAGTGATTTTAATAATGCTTAAAGTTAAACAATAAAAGTGAAATATTCCTTTAAATTTCATACCTGGGGGGTGTCTATAGTATGACTGTAAAGTAGTGCATGTTTCCCGTGCTTAGAAAAGTCCCTGCGCAAAATAACATTTCTAAAGCAAAAAAGTAATTTATAACTGCTCACAGCTATAATGAATTGTCGGGTCCCGACAATACAGATAGAAGTCATTGGAAAAAAACGACATGGGTCCCCCCCAGTCCATTACCCGACCCTATCGGTCTGGTATGAATATTAAGGGGAACCCCAAACCAAATAATAAAATGTGTGGGGGTCTCCCCAAATTATATTACCAGGCCCTTCAGGTCTGGTATGGATATTATTAGGGGAACCCTGTGCCAAATAAAAAAAATGGTGTCGGGGGTCCCCCTCAAAATCCAAGTATCCATACCAGACCCTTATCCGAGCATGCAACCTAGCAAGCCACAGGAAAAGGGGGGGGGGAGCTATTAAGATGTCCCGAACATGCTTCCCCACTGCCTTTTTAAAGGTTTGGGTGATACATTATATATACATGTGCTGTGCTGCTTACCTTGGACAGCTTATTATTATTGCATCTTACCTGCACCATACTCCTACATCTGCTTGTCTATGGCCAGCATGAAATTAAAGAAATTGCTCTAACAGTTACTGTATATCTATGCATTGATTTGCACAAAGTGTTGGAAACTCTTTATCCATAAAGACTTTTGGGGACAGAAAAAGTTCTGTAAGTATCGGTTGGGGGAGTGCAAAACCCCGTTGGGACTCTAAAATGTAATGCGCAAACACCCACAATGCAAACGTTGAAGAAATGACACATTCAGAGGTCCCCAACTGGACCTCCTAGAGGAACACAGAAATGGAAAGTTGTCTGTCCTACAGCTGTAAAAGTCAATATTGTTGTTCATTATTTTAATAATGATTTTTTTACTTTATTTATTTTCAAAGGTAAGAGAAGTTGTGCTGGAGAAACCTTGGCTAAAATGGAACTGTTCATCTTCTTTACAACACTGCTACAACACTTCACCTTTCAGGCTCCACCTGGAGCAAAACTGGACCTTACAGGCGCTGTTGGCTTCACAACCCCTCCACTGAAGCATGAGATCTGTGCAATTTCTCGCAATTAAAGCAAACTGGCAGTAAATATATGAATAATAATTGTGGACTGGGTTTAATCTTTTCTGAAAGAGAATCTGTTTTTTGATTTATAGAATTGTAGTTGAGAGCTCCTGTATGAAGATCAAAGGTCCTTTCAGATTGGTGAAAGCTGTATGTTTATAAAAAAACTGAACAAGATGAAATAAATGAACGAAGGAGAACAATTACATAATAAGACTGATAAGTATTAATATAGGATCATGAATGAAACATAAATCTATAAATCACTTGTTGTGGAGATAATAAGGTCTGACAACTCAACACCATTTGGAGGGAGTGGGGAAGTCATATTGCACAGCACCATCTTTGTTTTTCCAAAACGAACTGATAAAAAAAAAGCTACCAGATTTAAATCTGATGTCTGTGCTAGCATTCAGAGAATGTAACATGATAAGCAAAACAACCAGCTTACACTGGAACTAAACCCATTCATTTTACTAACCAAAACAGTTACATTCAAGGCATTCCATAATAACTGTCAATGTTTCTTTGGTTTTTAAGTGAGCTGTGAAGCCATAAAATGTCTGGTGTAATACGTGATCACAGGTGCAGCACCATGACAACTGTTGATCAAACAAAGGCTAAAATGGCAGCTTCCTTGGATGTAAAAGATTGGAGAGTTTAGTTCCACTTCAAGGCACATTGACACAGAGCAGAGCAGCCAGAATGGAACCAAGCCAAAACCTGGTTTATATTTCATAATACAGGCTGTGATAGACATTGCATTTGTAAAACCTGTAATGTAAAAAAAAAGCAGTAAGCACTCAGAATCTAGTAAAAAACTGTATTGAAGGTAAAATTCAATAACGCACAACTAGCCTGACAACCCAACTGAGTAAACTCAACAGTTGGTCTTGAGTGCACTGACAGTGTCTGTCTTGAGGGGCGGAATACGGCATTTCCCTGCTCTTTCCCTACTCATCTGGAACCTCTACCTGCTGCTAATTACTGCCCCTGACAGACTGGGGGGCCTTTTCCTGCTCTATCCACATGCGAAACACGCACCAAGCCTGGGGGCCAGAATCTTAAATTGACCTGATCCAAGATGACCACTAGACTCAAATAGGGAACCAGCATTCAGTTGGATAGCTCCCCCAGTGACCCAGGAAACCATAGAGGAATGATGTTTGTCTTGACTTCCACTCCTTCTGCAATGCAGCTGTGGTTGTTTGCCACCTACAGTGCAGAAAGTAAACTGCATATGCCTAAAAATGGAACATATTTGTTCTTTTTTAGTGATATATGCATCCAATTTATATCATAATTGGTCTCTATCAAATTGGAATTTTATTATGTGCGATAATATCTTGGTTGTTGACTGGTAAAACCTCTCAGATGGAATCAGTTGAATCGAGAAAAGCTGGGATTAAAGGTGGGTCTACTGAGCATCATAAAATCTCCAGCTTCTCTAGCACATCCTCCAGATCCTTTTATGGATTATATCATTTCTATAAACACCCTCTCCAGGGCCCAGAGAAGACAGCTGCATCTGCATCTCTATAGCTCTCACTTACTATTGGAACTGTGAAGAAATGTTAAGAGTAATTTTTAAGGGCCAGTCACTCTGATATATCAGATTGCACTTACTCTGAAAATGGATTGGATTCTGCACTTAACTAAAGACTAGACAAACTTTGCTTAGGCAATATTTACTTGAAATCCCTCTTCTTTGAATGTTGCTTATTGTCTGTTTTGTAATATATTTTCTGTAAATATTTTCTTGAAGGTTTTTTCCTTTTATTTTCATTAAAATTATATTTTTAAATTGTTAAAGCCTAAGGGTAGTGATAAAAACAGTAACATCAGCACCAGAGACATAACTTACAAGCAGTAGTGTGGTCCTTGTGCTGCTTCCTCTTCGTTAAGTTGACATTTTCCTCTGTCCATGCCCATCCCCACCACTACAATCTTTTGGTGTGGTGATGGTTAATGCAACTATGGGGCTGTCAAAGGCTGTCATCAAGAAAGCCAGATATGACCACCCTTTCTGCCTAGCTGCTTCATTCACAAACATTGTACTACAGCATCTATGAATGAAACAGGATCTAAGAATGGAGGATGGGCAGATGATTGAAAAGTCCACCCCCTCCATTCATATGTTACATTCAAACTACTGTTTGTGTATTAAGGGTTACATGCAAACAGCTATGTGGTCACTATTTTTGTTGGCATCCCAGGATGTTTGTGTCACAGATGTGGACCCTCCTCCTCAAGTCACTCTACAGGTACTTGTAGATGTGGAGGAGGGTTGGTGATGGGAAACTGAAGTGAGAGAAAGACTTGAGGCATAGGACAGCTGAAGGTAGGAATTAGACTGGGCACACAATAGCATTGCAGGTTGGATTCAAACTGGGTTTAACCTAGAACAGTGTTTAACAACTTTTGTAGCTCAGGGAGTGATAGTTTAAATAAAAGGAATGAAGACATAGAAAACAGGAAACTGGTGAGGGGGGCAATTCATTTTGCCTACAAAGTGGGGAACCAAAACTTCTAATGGCATGATCTGATCCAGGAGTGTTCTCAATGGCGACCCTTTTGTATTTTGCTCGGGCCGCCGCTGGAGTAACAGTCTCTCCTGAGAGGGAAGCATCCCTAGTCAGCTCGGCAAGGCATTCCTCCCCCCTCCCTCCACAACCACAGCTGCCCGATCTGCTCCTTCCCCTGCATCCTCATTGGCATGGAGAAGAGCGGGTTGCAGAAAGGACTCCATGAGCACTGTGGGTGCCCAAGCCTTTCATCTCAGTTACTGAAAAAACAGACTGATTTCTCACGTTTTTAGGACAGGAGAACCAGCCTGTAAATTCAGAGAGTGGTGACTGCAAGCTGAGCCAAGTGACACTCTTTTACAGCCCAGCAAGTCCAGCCACCCCTCCTCACTCTCCTCACATACGAGCAGGGAGGAATACAGCTCCTCCTCCTCCTTTCAGTCCCGCCCACACTATCCCGGTGTGCTGTATCTGAAAAAAAGGGGATGTGTGGGCGGGAAATATGAAAATCAGCAGCATTCCTGGCTGTGTGTGAATGATGCCTGAGATTCTAGCCTGGACCGTGGGTAAGTGTGTGCACTGCAGACTGCAGTACACTGTAATTACTGAACTGCATTATCTCCATCCCTTCTCTCCCCCATCTGTCTCCCTCCCCCTCTCCTGTTCTTTCAAGACATTCACAATTTACTTTCACTTTCAGTTAGGCCCCTTTCACATTGGAGCGGGAGCCGCAGTGGCGGTATAGCAACGCTAAAAACAGCAGCGCTATACCGCCGGGATTGCCGCAGGAATTGGCCACTAGCAGGGTGGTATTAACCCCCGCTAGCGGCCGATAAAGGGTTAATACCGCCCGCAATGCACCCTAGCAGAGGCGCATTGCGTGCGGTATTGCCGCGGTTTCCCATTGTTTTAAATGGGAAGGAGTGGTGAAAGAGCGGTATACATGCCGCTCCTCTCACCGCTCCAAAGATGCTGCTGACAGGAGATTTTTTTCTCTCCCGCCAGCGCATCGCCTCAGTGTGAAAGCCCTCAGGCTTTCACATTGAGTAGGCAGTGAAGGAGTTTTTCAGGCAGTATAGCAGTATAGCAGCGCTATTTCTAGCGCTGTACCGCCTGAAAAACTCCTCAGTGTGAAAGGGGTCTTAGGCAGGTAATATACGGTGCAAATTTCTTTCCTACATCCACAGATTGCAGGAATGAAATTTGCATGATTCCCCCATCAACACAGACAGTGCTGACAGGGGAATATCCCTCCTGCCCAGCAATTGTATTCTCCCGACAAACAGTGATTATATATCAGACAGGAGGCTCATATCTTATGCATTAATCTTTCTTTATTAATGCTCACAGCAGAATGTATTTCTAAAAAACTGAATGTAAAAAACTTTTATAACACACCACCACCCCCAGCAGTCCCTATAGTCTCTAGCCCCACCCCTACGGAGGTCTCCATAAAAGGGGGCTGCTTGTGGTGGTTCCTCCTCTTTCTTTCTGCTCACAGCACCAGATAAGATAAGTACACTCTGTTATTACTGTGTCTTCTTCACACTTAAAGGAATCATAGAATTTTATAACCTATTATTATTATTATTTTATTATACTATTATTTCTATTATCATTATTATTATATATTTTATTCAGCTCCATTTTTTCTTCCACTATTTCTTTCATTGCCTGTCTTTCTGACAGTGCTCTGTGTCTAGCGAACTGTCTTTCTCTCCTATTACAGTTTTTTCCTCACCTCTCCCTTGTACTTAGAGAGATCGGGGGTCCGCCCCCTCCCATCGACATCGATACGTCACCCGTCCTCCACTTCACTGCCTACCCTTCAACCTCTGCAGTTTTTTCCCCTCTGCGCCATTTTCTTCTGTTCCCCTTCTTCTCCACAGAACGCGCGCGTACGGGGGGCGGAGCTTCCAGCTCTCGTTCCGCTCATCCAATCAGCGCCCAGCGGCTGAGATATCGCGATATCTCGCTCCCGGGCCGCTCCTCTCTCAAGTTCCCCTCCCCTCCGTTGCCAGTCCGGCGCCTACGGAAGGGAGGATAGGATCGGAGCCTGCAGACATTGCTCTGTTTACTTGGTAACACTACCTAGATTAGTTTTTGCCCCCGCTCAGCGCTATCTTTAGCTGCTAGCTTGTTCAGCCGGTTTACTACACCTGCGCTGCCACTTTGATACCCTTCTCATTACTGTGATTGTCTGAGAACCACATGGCTGACCCCACTCAACTTAGCCCCAATGGGGAGATGCCTTCAGGCAACTCACACACGCTTAGTGCTTCCCAATTACAGGACATAATCCAGATGTCCATCCAGGCTGCCCTGGCCTCCACTGTCCCAGTCCCTTGGGCTCAACAGCCCACAATTACTCCACCACTGCCACCACAGAGCGGTGAACCACCTACAAAAAAGGGCAAGTCCTCACAAAAAAGGAGGCACACCCTGATGGTGCATGACTCCCCGGCAGGGGAAGTAAATAATTTGCCACAGGTAGCCCCCAACACGGTCTACCAACCCCAGCATCAATCTACTGTTTCTCGACCCCTGGACCCCAGGGAGAATCAACAAACGGGGTACAAAGCCGTTAGAAGGGCTAAACCGAATTCTTATGATGAATCCTCTGATGAAGATTCTGCCGACCCCTCGGATGGGTCGGAAATCTCGGAGTCCGAATCATATACGGAAGATGCTGGGGCCATGGCACTTGACACAGCTGCCACTCCTGCCACGCAGGATGAAGTCCTCCTGGACGCTCTTGGAGAACCCTTTTTCTCCCCGGACGCAATTACCCACCCGCGCTCCGGAGAGTGGACTCCCCTGCCATACGTGTCACAATATGTGGAGCTGTGGGCATAGAAGTCCCTGGATAGAACTGGCCGTAATAAATTAAGGGCCGAATGTCCCAGACCCTCCATACCTAAAAAGGTCGTGGCCACCCCAGAGGTGGACCCGGTCCTAACTAAATACCTTCTCAAGACGGGAAAGTTTCAGAAGAAAGGTATCGAACGATCCTTTCGGTCGATACAAGACCGCGTACTGGACCTTATGGGTCTGCTTACTAAGATCCTTAACCTCTCCGAGCAAGCTGCGGCTTCTGGACAACCGGTTGATCTCCCGCAACTTAGAGGCTGGGCCCAAAGAGCCCTATGTCTGGCCGGCACGGCTAACATGGCATGCTCTGTAGAAAGACGCAGATCGATCCTCATGCGCCTAGATCCCCAGTTGTCCCACCTGGCGAAATCTGAGCCCGGTCCCTCGGCTGAGGGCATGCTCTTCGGTGACATGGTAATAAAGGACATAAATAAATTTGTTGGCTTGTTTACCAGCCTAGACAAGGCCCAAAACTCCTTAAGGAGAACCGGGACCAATAAGGTTTTTAACAGGGCCGGCAGAAATAGAAGCCGTTCTGCCGGCCGTTCCACTTTCTATAGGCCGCAGGGCAGACCCCCTGCCCAATACCAATACCAGGCTCCGTCCTATGCCGCCCCGGTGGCTCAACCGGTGCCGTTCTTTCCTCCCCGAGGCAGACCCTGGCGCGGACGCGGGGGACGGGGCTACCCACGATCCAGACCTCCTACCGGTGAGTATACCTTACACCACACTCAGTCATGTTCCTGTGGGGGGTCGTCTGAAGTATTTTACCCACGCCTGGTCTGCGATTACGGCAGACGCGTGGATCTTACACTCAGTAGAGGGATTTGTAATAGACATATTGTCCCCTCCGATCCTCAACCAAATTCCTCCCCCCATTCGGTTTGCGAAACGGAACTGTCTTCTCATAGACAAGGGAATTCGAGACCTGCTTACCAAACAAGCAATTATGGAGGTGGATCCTTCTTCCCCAGGTTTCGTGAGCAACCTGTTTCTGGTACACAAAAAAGGGGGAGGCTTCCGCCCAGTAATAAACCTCAGGGGTCTAAATCAATACGTCGAATATCGACATTTCAAGATGGAAGGAATTCACTTCCTCCGGGACCTTCTCCACTCTGGAGACTGGCTCGTAAAGATAGACCTAAAAGATGCGTATCTAACGGTCCCTATACACCCAGCCTCACAACACCTTCTCCGGTTCCCGTGGAAAGGCAAGATGTGGCAGTTTACCTGCCTCCCATTCGGCCTGTCCTCTGCCCCATGGTGTTTCACCAAGATCATGGAACCGGTGGTGGCAGCTCTGAGAAGCAGAGGAGTACGTCTGATTATCTATCTGGACGACATCCTCATCATGGCCTATTCCAGGAGTCAAGCCCTCCTCCACATGTCATGGACTATGGAACTGATACAGTCACTGGGCTTTATTATCAATCACGAAAAGTCCATTTTAATACCATCCCAACAGATGGAGTTCCTGGGCTTCACGGTAGACACCATTCAATCCACCCTCAGTCTTCCCAAACCCAAACTCGCCCTCATCCGCAAGGAGATTCGATCGGCACTACGCCGAGACTGCCTTTCCCTCCGTACACTGGCACGGCTAGTGGGCCTTCTTGCGGCCTCCATTCAGGCCATATTTCCGGCCCCATTGCATTACAGGGCCCTTCAGAGGCTCAAGATCATGCATCTGAGACAGGGCCTCAAATACTCAGACGAGATTCCTCTCTGTCAGGAAGCTACCGAAGAGTTGAGATGGTGGCTTCACCATGCCGTCGAATGGAACGACAGGACCATCTTCAACCCCAACCCGGACGTCGTCATAGAATCAGACGCCAGTCGCCGGGGCTGGGGCGCCCGGTGCGGGACGGCCTCCACAGGGGGGACATGGTCCGCAACGGAGACCTCTCTGCACATCAATGCACTAGAACTGCTGGCAGCCCTGTTCGCTGTCAAGAGCTTCATGCCTCATACCCCCACAGGCTGTATTCTGTTCCGCATGGACAATGTGGCGGCGGTACAATACGTCAACCGCCTAGGGGGCACCAAATCCAAAACCCTGGCGTGTATAGCGAAAGATTTCTGGCACTTTTGCTTAGCCCACAACATTACCCCTATAGCGGAATACATTCCGGGAGTCTCCAGCTCAGTTGCCGACTGGAACTCGCGATATCTTCGCGATTCCAGCGACTGGAGACTAGATCGATCTATATTTCTTCGCTTGCAGCGTCTCTGGGGACCGCTATCCTTGGATCTCTTCGCCTCTCGCCTCAATCACCAACTGCCCCACTTCTTCAGCAGGAGGCCGGATCCGGAGGCATACGCGGTGGACGCTCTCCGCCAGACTTGGCCGGAGGGAACACATTACGCGTTTCCACCTTTCCAACTGATTTCCAGACTCCTCCTACGGATAAATCACCTGGGGGCGGAGGTAGTACTGATTGCACCATGGTGGCCGTCCCAACCATGGTTCCCGATGCTACTGGGAATAGCGATAGACCTTCCCAGGCTTATCCCCCATTTCCCACAACTCCTCACCAGTCCGAACGGGGACTTCCATCCCCTGATTCGGGACAACAACCTTCCACTTCTGGCATGGTTGGTATCGGGATCCCGACTCCAGGTAGAGTCCTTTCAGAATCAGCTCAGAATCTCCTCGCCCTGGCCTGGGCCCCCGGGACTAGATCGGCATATCGATCGGCCTGGAGGCTCTGGGTTCGTTGGTGTGATCAACGACAGGTTGATCCCGTTCAGGCCCCTATAGCGCTGATAGTGAATTACCTGGCGGATTCCTTTGAATCCGGTAAGTCATACAGCTCTATCAATATTTACCGATCAGCTATCTCAGCATATCACTGCCCCGTGGATTCTTTGCCGATCGGCAGACACCCGTTGGTATGCCGACTCTTAAGAGGCGCCAAATTTCAACGTCCCCCTAGGCCTAGATACCAAGCGACCTGGGATGTTTCCAAGGTGCTTGATATGTTCGCCAGTTGGGGGGAGAACACGGACCTATCTCTTAGACTTTTATCCATAAAACTTACAGTCCTCCTTTGTCTGATTTCCATCAAGAGGGTGTCAGATGTTAGGGCTCTGGACATCTCCAGGCGACAATTTTCGCCGCAAGGTGTTGAATTCTCCGTAGTCCGCAGGACCAAAACCAGAATCCAATCAGTATTCTATCCTGCCTTTCCTACACATCCTTCCCTCTGTGTAGTGCGTTGCTTACAGGCGTACGAATCTCAGACCTCTGTTCTACGTCCCACGGAATCTTCACAACTCCTTATCTCCTATGTCAAACCCCACCTTCCCGTCTCATCTGCCTCTTTGGCACGCTGGGTGAGAACCGCCATGGGAATGGCAGGGATCGACATTACCCTGTTCGGTGCTCATTCCACCAGAGGTGCCATGGTTACCAAGGTGGTCGTATCAGGAGGCTCTCTTTCAAATCTTTTGAGAGCGGCGGATTGGTCTTCGGAGACCACGTTCCGTCACTTCTACTTTAGACCGCAAGACCACACTCTATGTCGGTCCTTTCTTAGAATTAGCGGGTATTATATATATTATTATATATATTCTTCATATCTACATGTTGTGAACACTAGCTTTGAACTGGCATAAGATATGAGCCTCCTGTTTGATATATAATTTGAGATTTTCCTAGCTTGTGACGGAAAATATTGATTATATGAGGACAGGAGGCGAGTATCTTCCCTCCCGTTCCCTCCCTATTACGATTGTTTTTCATATTCGCAGGTTACTGAACGTCGATCCGGATCCTACAGACGGATACTCCAGTTTGGAGAATGAGTGAATTCTGCCTTCATGTTGGAACGCAGTTCGCTTGAAGAACCCCGTTGGGATCAGTTGTTCCTGGAACCCCTGTTGGGTCACGGTTAGTGGTTGGCTTCCCTTCGGAAGCTCTCGGACGTCGACCGGCCGGTCTGGACCCCGAAGTTCATGCTTGGATCCTCCGTTGTGGTACCGTTTTACCTTCGAAGTCATCGCATCAAGAAAGAGGAGGAACCACCACAAGCAGCCCCCTTTTATGGAGACCTCCGTAGGGGTGGGGCTAGAGACTATAGGGACTGCTGGGGGTGGTGGTGTGTTATAAAAGTTTTTTACATTGAGTTTTTTAGAAATACATTCTGCTGTGAGCATTAATAAAGAAAGATTAATGCATAAGATACTCGCCTCCTGTCCTCATATAATCAATATTTTCCGTCACAAGCTAGGAAAATCTCAAATTATCACTAGTGGCTATACAGCAACCACTACTGATAATCATAAGAGAATCTGCTCATTAATGGTTCAAATCTCAGCCAGTTCCTGCTGAACCAGCTGAGATTTAAACTGTCTATGGCTGGTCTTAGATCTTAGGCAGCCCATACATTGATCACTTTTTTCATTCAACTATTCCCCCATCTACACATTATAGGTGGATGGGGGAATCCTCCGAGTGTTGACCAGTGCTGGAATAACCAGAGTTG
This sequence comes from Rana temporaria, assembly GCF_905171775.1. Lineage (NCBI taxonomy): Eukaryota > Metazoa > Chordata > Amphibia > Anura > Ranidae > Rana > Rana temporaria. The sequence goes on from NC_053492.1 coordinate 56,094,778, forward strand.
CTGTCCTGTCCCGGCTATTCACAGCGCTGGTCTCTGTCTCCATGCCAGCGGCCGCAGCACATTGGAACCCAGTGCTGGTTACTTTATGGGGCTGATGAACAGGAGGGCCAGCACAATTTGTTGTTAGAGATGGGCTGGGCATGTTTAAAATTCCACATGCCAGAGCCTGCCAGGAAGCCCACACTGCACAGCGCTAATCACAGGCAGTGAGACATTTCCCGGTCCGCAGCTGCACGGATCAGGAAATGTCTCACTGCCTTTGATTAGCACTGTGGAGTGTCGGCTTCCTGGCGGGATCGGGCATGTGGGATTTCAAACACACCCGAGCCCATCTCTATTGGTTGTAGACAGTTGAGCTCCCTGCAGGTTGTTTAGCAGTACTGGAGCCTTCTCTGACATGCTGATCGGGATGCAATCCAGGTGATGCTCCTAGTCAAATTCTAGTGTTAAATATCAGTGATTTTATTGATCAAAGCCCACACTTTACAGGCATAGAGCCCACGTGGCTGCGGAACATAGGTATGATTATATATATGTGGTTGTACTCTTGTTGCTAATACTGTGTTTATTAGATCTGACTGGGAGCATCACCTGGATCACATCCCGATCAGCATGTCAACAGAGAAGGTTACACAGCATTACTGCTGCTAGGTGACCAGCTGGGGGCTCGGCTCTCTATAACCAATAGTGCCAGCCTTGCCCTGCATGCACCCATAATGTCACCAGCACTAGGTCCTAATAGACTGCCGCCGCTGCCAAGGAGACAGACGCTAGACCATCGCTGTCAATAGCAGGGACAGGACAGCTGGGGAACCCCACAGTGGCAGAACACCAGGGCCCGTGGCAAGACAACTTTTGCAAACCTGAGAGTTCTCCCACTGCTTTAGAACCTTATATTTGGTGTGCTGGTGACATATATCTCTTGTTTTCTGACACCCTGGGGGGCCCCAGTATAGTAGGAAGGGAGCTCACTGCAGAACATGTGAAAGGGCCCGTTGTGGGATTGTAGTAAAGGGCCCCAGGATATATAAAATTGCATTTTATAGTTGGCCCCCCTACTTTTGTCCCTGTCCCCCCATGTGCCCCCCCTAAATATGAAAGTTGGAGACGCCACTGATCACATTCCCTCTGTTCTCAGCTGTATAAGAGCTGGGGGAGGAGAAGCCGCAGCACACTGAGCTTCCCAGTGAATGGCTGTGCAGTGGGGGGTGTCAGGACAAGTTTGATCATTGGAGGAGAGCATACCCAGCATAGCTAGAGAACTGACCGCAATGTGTTCTCCTGTTTAGTGTGGTCAGTTTTTAATAGGAAAGCAAGGGGACTAGCAGGAACACCAGAGATTTCACACAAAGGAAGCAAAACAGAGAGAACAGGAGACTTAGATGGTACAACAGTCACATATCAGCAATATGAAGTTTTGGGGTAACAAGTGCTTTAATTGAACCTCCGCTTCTTGAATCCCTTCCCCCCTCCAGTGTCACATTTGGCACCTTTCAGGGGGGAGGGGGGTGCAAATACCTGTCTGAGACAGGTATTTGCACCACTTCCGGGTTCTGACTCCCGCGGGGAGTCCAGCCTCGTGACGTCACACCCTCGCTGTCTTCTGGGAAACACTGTTCGCAGGAGAGAGCGGGGACCAGTGACGGCTCACCGCGATCTTCGCGCATGCGCAGTAGGGAATCAGGCAGTGAAGCTGCAAGGCTTCACTTCCTGATTGCCTCACCAAGGATGGTGGCGGAAGCATCCGAGGACCGAGCAATTGCTCAGCCTCGTCTGCTGACATTGCGGGCGCGCTGGACAGGTAAGTGTCCATTTTTTAAAAGTCAGCAGCTGCAGTATTTGTAGCTGCTGGCTTTTAAAAAAAAAAAAACGGGTGGACCTCCGCTTTAAGGAGGGCTTGTCCATAGGGGACACGATGGATGCATTTGTACTGTTACCAGCTGAATAAAAGTGTCTCGAAGAGCAGATATTGGAGTGCCCTTTTTCATAATTATTTCATGGAGGTGAAAATGTATCAGTATCTTTTTTTTTTTTTTAATTTTTCATACAAAATTAATAAAAAAAACATACATATACGTACACATTTCACCTCTACAATAACATTTATCTAATCTTCCTTAAATCTCCAAACAATTATACTAACATTCATTTCATCTAACACAATTACCTTTACATTAATTTCCTTCCCCTTCTTTAAATGGTGTGTTTAACCTCTCCCTATACCCTAGCTATCCTGATGCTATCATAGGGTTTTCTATCCAACTTGCCCATACCCTCTCGTATTTCTCTCAATGTCCTATATTGTGGTACGTCTCCCTGTATAGTGGCAAATTGTCATTTACCAGATTTTTTTAAGACTATCGTTTTCCTGGCATAGAACAATAGAAGGCCTACCTGTATTCTCCTTCCTGTCGGGTCGATCCCCTTCCCTACCAATCCCAGTAGGCAGATCTCTGCCCTCTGTTCCAAGGTTATTGATGTTACTATGGCGATTATTCTCAGGACTTCCCTCCGAAATACCACTATCTTTGGGCATAATCAAAATATGTGCATAAAATTTCCGGGAATATCTGCACATCTCCAACAGTTTTGAGGGTTTAATGGAGAAATCTTATATAGCTTATATAGCTTACAGCGAAAGTTTGGGAACCCCAGGTAAAAATTTGTATTAATGTGCATAACGAAGCCAAGGAAAGATGGAAAAATCTCCAAAAGGCATCAAATTACAGATTAGACATTCTTATAATATGTCAAAAAAAGTTAGATTTTATTTCCATCATTTACACTTTCAAAATTACAGAAAACAAATAAATGGCGTCTGCAAAAGTTTGGGCACCCTGCAGAGTTAATATCTTGTACTGCCCCCTTTGGCAAGTATCACAGCTTGTAAACGCTTTTTGCAGCCAGCCAAGAGTCTTTCAATTCTTGTTTGAGTTATATTTGCCCATTATTCCTTACAAAAGTCTTCCAGTTCTTTGAGATTTCTGGGCTGTCTTTCACGCACTGCTCTTTTAAGGTCTATCCATAGATTTTCAATTAGGTTGAGGTCAGGAGATTGTGAAGGCCATGGCAAAACCTTCAGTTTACGCCTTTTGATGTAATCCCCTGTGGATTTTGAGGTGTGTTTAGGATCATTATCCATTTGTAGAAGCCATCCTCTCTTTAACTTCAGCTTTTTCACAGATGGCATCAAGTTACCATCCAAAATTTGCTGAAATTTTATTAAATTCATTTTTCCTTCTACTCATGAAATGTTCCCTGTGCAACTGGCTGCATTACAACCCCAAAGCATGATTGATCCACCCCCATGCTTAACAGTTGGACAGAGGTTCTTTTCATTAAATGCTGTGCCCTTTCTTCTCCAAATGTACCTTTGCTCATTCCAGCCAAAAAGTTATATTTTAACCTCATTGGTCCACAGAACTTTCCAAAATGCATCAGGCTTGTCTATATGTTCATTTGCAAAGTTCAAACGCTGATTTTTGTGGTGAGGACGTAGAAGAGGTTTTCTTCTGAATACTCTTCCATGAAGACCATATTTGTACAAGTATCTCTTTATAGTGGAATAGTGTACCACAACTCCAGTGTCTGCCAGATCTTTCTGGAGGGATCGTGCAGTCAAATGTGCTATTTCTTAATTACATTCCGAACAGAGGATATTGACATCTGAAAACGCTTTGCTATCTTCTTATAGCCTTCTCCAGCTTTGTGAGCATCAACTATTTTCAGTTTCAGTTTTCTAGACAACTGCTTAGAAGAACCCATGGTGCTGATTGTTGGGGCAAGGTCAGATGAGTCTGGGCATTTAAAACCTTTGAGATTGACATCACCTGGTCTTCCCAGACGATGATTGAGAACAATTCATGACACTGGCAGGTCTCAGCTTTGCAAAGGGGGCAGTGCATGCTATAAATTCTGCAGGGTGCCCAAACTTTTGCAGACGCCATTTTTTTTTCTGTCATTTTGAAAGTGTAAATGATGGAAATAAAATCTAATGTTTTTTGACATATTATAAGAATGTCTAATCAGTAATTTGATGCCTTTTGGAGATTTTTCCATCTTTCCTTGGCTTCGTTATGCACATTAATACACATTTTTTTACCATTTGTTCCAGACCTGTTTCCATTATCTGCGGAGTTCCCCCAGGAAACTGAGCACACAACGCATGAATAAGTTGCCTGTATATGAAAAAATAATTCTCCGGGATGTTCCAGATCGCCCTCATTTCTGTAAATGAGGAGAATCTTTCCCCCTGTATTATTTGCGGTAACTTTTTCACCCCATATTTAGTCCAGGCACCTGGGTCCTGAATAGAATCCAGGTGTGGCAATGCAGGATTTCTCCACAATGGGGTATTTGGGGATAAATTAGTTTCCGAGTATCCCTCATTTACCATAGCCGCTTTCCATATTGTAACTGTTGTTCTCATTGAAGAAGTCAATTCTCGTCTTGATTTTAGCCCCCTATATAACAGTCCCTGCAATGCCTCTACTGATTGGACCACCGCTGCTTCTAACATAGTAGTGGAGTCAAACCCGTCAGGGTTCAACCATCTCCCCACCGTCACCAGCTGTGTAGCTAAATAATACTTGTGAAAATCTGGAAAATCCAATCCCCCCTGTTCTGCCGGTCTCATAAGTGTGCTTAATTTAATTCTAACTGATTTATTTGCCCATATAAATGTAGAAAGCATTTTGTGTAATTGTAAAAAAAAGCTTTTAGGTAACCATTGTGGAGAATTCCTAAATATATGAAGGAACTTAGGAAGAATCTTCATCTTTACCAAATGTATACGTCCTAACAAGGACAATGGTAACGTTATCCATATCTTTAGTTTCTTCCCAAGTTCCTGTATCACTGGGTCTAAGTTTAGTGCCCGGAAATCCTCAACTTGTCTAGATATTATTATGCCCAGGTATTTAAATTCCTTCACCCATTTTAATGGTATATTTGGGGCAACAGTGTCCTGCGCTCCCTGATCTATAGGGAATAGTAGGGACTTCCCCCAATTTACTTTAAGTCCTGTGAAGGATGAAAAGGTGTTCAATAATTCCAAAGCCCCCTCCAAAGATGGACCAGCATCTCTAAGAAACAATAGCATATCATCAGCATACAGAGATACCCTCTCTTCCAACCCCCCCTTCCACACTCAAAGTCCTTGAATATTTAACGATTTTCTAATAGCCTCTGCCACTGGCTCTATCGCTATTACGAAGAGCGCTGGAGAGAGGGGGCAGCCCTGTCTCGTACCTCTGTATAACTGAAAAAACGATGACGATCTGCTAATTTCACAGCCGACATGGGTCTCCCATATATTATATGAATCCACTTAATGAATTCTAATGGAAATCCCATTCTTCTAAGTATTTCTCATAGAAAAGGCCATTCAATTGTATCGAAAGGCCTTCTCTATATCTAATGAGGCCACTGTCCTAGACCCTTCCTGTGTATGGTGAGTATGTATATTTGTGTATAACCTACATAGGTTAATATCTGTTGTTCTCTGGGGCATAAATCGTGTCTGGTCTGAGTCTATAATATTTCTGAGCAAGGGTTGTATTCTTAATGTTAATATCTTTGTTAATATTTTAAGGTCTATATTTAGTAACGCAATAGGCCTGTATGAGGAACATAATTTTGGATCTTTCATTTCTTTATATATTAATGTTATGTGTGCCTCTCTCATCGAATCTGGGAGAACCCCTTTTGATAATCCATTTGTGAATACTTCTGCTAATTTGGGAGCTATTAAGGCTCCATATTTTTTATAAACTTCCACCGGGATTCCGTCGGGGCCTGGTGCCTTTTTCCCCGGAAGTGTACGTATAACCTCCATAATCTCCTCGATCGTAATGGGGCGTACCAATGCCCTCCTCTCCCCATCAGACAACCACCCAAGGGCTACCTGGTCTAAAAGACCTGTCATAGCCTCTGGGCAGAGATCGGAGGGGAGAGAGGAGGCATACAATGAACTATAATATTCTCTAAAGGCCTCCAATATCTACTCAGGTTCTTTTACTTTCTGTCCATTTAAAGTCTGAATTTCTGGTATAGTTGTGGTTTGATATTCTTGTTGTGCTAATCTGGCAAAAAATGTCCCACTTTTATTTCCTTGCTCAAAAATACTCTGTCTATTTTTATGCATTTCCAACCTTGTTATTTCCTCCATGTGCAGGTGTAGATCCCTCTGTGCCGCCATCATTAAATCGAAATGAATGTCACTAGAGTCTTGACCATACTCTTGCTTCTGGAATTCTATCCGACTCTGTAACTCCTGTGTTTTAACCTTCTTTTTTTTTTAACCGTCGAAATATTTGAGATATACTGTCCCCTCAAATACGCTTTAAACGCATCCCATACAAATATCCACCAAAGTCGATCCTGCATTATTCTCCCAGTATTCCATTATTATATATGTAATTTTTCTGCTATTTCTGGACATATTACCCATTGCGGAGTCAATCTCCACATGGATGCACTTCTCGGTATAGGGATACGCACTTTCAGGTATAAAAGGGAGTGATCTGAAAGGCCACTCAGTAAATATGTGGCATCCGCAATGTCTGCCAACATCGCAGAGGTAGAGAAACAAGAGTAGATTATTTTTCCAGGATTCTTTCATCTCCAAATCTCTGTTACTCCCATCACCTGTGCCCAATTATACACATTTGCAGAGTATTGTTTAGGCGGTTTTGGTCTATCCAACTCTTGTGACAAAATTGCATTAAAATCTCAGATGAACAATAACTTCGCTGGGAGATATTGAATGCATTTTTCCATTATTTCATTCAAAATTCTTACCGAAAATGGGGGTGGAATATATACTGCCACTCTAATGTACCTCTGTTGTCCTATCGTATATAGCAAAATAACATATTTTCCGTTTACGTCTATGTAGGCCTTCTCTATTACTCCAGGAAAGGATTTATTTACCAAAACCGATACCCCCCTAGAATAGATGAGTAGGTAGAGTGATATGTTTTTTGTATCCAGGCCTTTTTTAATGTGATTAATTTGTTCCCCATTAAATGTGTCTCTTGCAATATAATCAATTGTGAAGTATATTTCCTTATATATTGAAACATTAACGCTCGTTCAGTCCCCGAACATTCCAGCGACCAGTGCTATAAAAATGCACTAATTACTGTATAAATGTGACTGGCAGGGAAGGGGTTAACACTAGGTGGTGAGGAAGGGGTTAACTGTGTAGCCTGGGTGTGTTCTAACTGTGTGGGGGGAGGGGGGGTGACTGGGGGAGGTGACCGATGCTGTGTCTCTATGTACAAGAGACACAGATCGGTCTCCTCTCCTGTAACAGCACGTGGAGCTCTGTGTTTACACACAGAGCTCCACGTCCCTGCTGTTACCGGCTGTGTCACCGATGATCGCGTGTACCCGGCGGACATCGCGGCCGCCAGGTACACGCATCGGGTCCCCAGCGATGCGGCGGCACAGTGGTTACCCGCCGCGCGCCCCCCAGTGGCGCGCGCGGGTAATGCATTTCAAATGACGTCCAAAGACGTCCACTTGGCACCTGAGAACCGCGCTGTTGACGTCTTTTGTCAATAGCGCGGGTCTCAAGTGGTTAATGTATCGTACACATTGCTCCTTATGGAGTCCCCAGGAAAAAAAAAAAAAGAGGAAAATGTTTAGTAAATAATTTAGTACTTAGTGTATCATATCCCTTATACAATCCCCACCAGGTGATAATATTTTAATTGTAAAATGCTGTTACTTCCCCCATATTTTAACATTGCTTAATACTACTACCATATTCCTACCCCGTACACATAGAGAGGTAGCAGGAATATAATAATACACTAACCGTGTCACATCCTACTATCTCACTATTTAAAAAATATATATATATAAAAACTTGAAAAACCTAAGTGTAAAATAATCGAATAATTCAGCCTTAGTGCACCATAGACCTTATGCATTTCCAACAATGTGATATCATTCCAATATTCCAAATATAATTCAGTGCTTACTACATCTCACACATTACCCCCCATAGAGTCCCAAGAGTAGGGACCGCGGGGAAGAGAAAAAAAAATTCCCTTTCTTTTCCCTCCCCTCTCCCTTCCTTTAACACATGTGTAGAAATAAAATATTTCAGTGCTTAATTTATCATATTACTTATATAATCCCAACAATGTGATAGTATTTCAATTATATATCATTATTACTTCCCTCATATCCTTAACCTTACTTCATATTTTCATGCTCCTACTCAATGTACACTATACCATAATGAAATCCAATATACCAACAGTATCATATACTATCGTCTCAATTCTCTCTCTTCTCCTCTCCCCCCCCCCCCCCCATTATGGGAAAAAGGAAAAAAAAGTAGAAGAAGAGAAGAGAGAGAGAGGAGGAAAAAAAAAAATGGGAACCTTTACATTCAATTGGTACCATATTTTGGTCCTACTTAATACTCCTTATCGGCTAAACAGAAAAAAAAAAATAAGTAGAAAAAAAGGGAGAAAAAAGGGGGAAAAAATGGGAAAAAAAGAGAGAGAAAAAAGGGGATAAAATGAAAAACGAGATACCAAAAAAAGTATCTATCTAATTTATCTAGATTCTAGCCACTCTGCAGCCGCCAATGCGCCATTGCTGTTTCGAAGAAGCGTGTATGAGTGCCATCGATCACCCTTAGTTTACTAGGGTAGAGCAGACTAAATTTAATTCCCTTCTCTCTCAGTCCTTTACAAACTTCTGTATAAGCTCTTCTTTGTTGCTGTATCTCTGGAGGGTAGTATGGAAAAAACAATAACCTGGCGTTTTCATATTGTAAGACCCCTCTCATCCTAACTTCTGATAAAATATGGTCACGATCCCTTCAATTTAATATACGCATCAAAAATGGACGAGGAGGTGCTCCAGGTTTAGGAGAGCGGGGGGAAATCCTATGCAATTTCTACTGCAAAAGTTGCAGATGTATCTATCAAACCCAAAGTTGTTGTTATTAATTTTTCTGCAAATTCAACTGTATTCATCAGTATCTTTTGATAGTGAGAAGAGACAGACTCTTTGAGGAGGAGTACTGGGCATCCGCAGACAGCGAGAGATGCAGGTCCTGAGCAATGCCGTGGAATTGGGACATTCATCTTCACAGTTCATTATTTTATCTTGTTCAGTTTTACAACATGCAATTTTCACCAATCTGGAGGTGCCTTTTATTTCACTATTGTAACCACATTTCTACAAATCAAAAGCATTCTTTCTGAAAAGAATAAACCTTGTTTACAATTATTATTTGTATATTTTCTGCCGGTTCACTTTAACTGCGAGGAATCGCACAAATATTGTGTTTAATTGGAGGGGTTGTGAAGCCAACAGCGCCGGTGAGGTCCAGTTTTTCTCCAGGTGGAGCCTGAAAGGTGAAGTTTTGCAGCAGTGTTGTAAAGAAGAGGAACAGTTCCATTTTGGCCAATGTCTCTCCAGCACAACTTCTTTTACCTTGAAAACAAAATAAAGTATAAAATCATACAAAATGAATAAGGAAGAATATTGACTTTTACAGCTGTAGGACAGACATCTTTCCATCTTCGTATCTTTCAAGGTCCAGTTGGGGACATACCCTATATTCCCAAAAGTATTGGAACACCTGCCTTTACATACACATGAACTTTAATTGCATCCCAGTTCAATATTGAGTCATATTGCAATATTGACAGGGCTGCTATTAAATTTAGTTGCCAGGTGATAGTTGCATTGGTCAATTGTTTTCTCCCTAATTCTGTAATTCTTGCACTTCTTTCTTCTGTCGCTAGGTGGCATTATAGCTGGTGACATTGAATAAGACAAGGGCAAAGCATGGACAGATTATGAATGAATGGGGTGTCTCAGTCAATGGGCAGGGATTTTATTTAGTCCCTTGGCCTGCTGGGAGCGCCTATTTTTTTGGATGAAGTCAGGTGATCGGGGTTCTGCGCCACCTGGGCAGCTGTCTGGGTGGACGTGTGTCGTATTGCCCCGGGTTGCTAGGCCAGAAACCTAAAACCTATCCCGGGGACATCTGGATTCTAGGCTGTCTGAGGGCCTATCCAGAAGCAGTAAAAGCAGTGTAGGGTTGGGACTGCAGGCTTGTAATGGTTCCCGCCGGCCGGGGAAACCGGTTGTGGTCGGAGGTAGAGGTGAAGCTGTCGCCACTAAGGGACCATCAGAGCAGAGCAGACTTCTCGCCAGCCGGGGACGGTGAAGAAGTAGGAAAACTTCAGTAAGTGCCAAGTCAGGGACCCAGCGGGACAGCAGAGGTGACACTTGCGAAGCATCAGTGAGTGCCAAGCCAGGGACCTAGTGTGTCCGCAGGGGTGAAGCTTGAAGGGTATCTGTGAGTTCCAAGCCAGGGACCCAGCAGGGAAGTGGGGGGTGAAGCTTGAGGAAGATACTGAGTGCTACCAGTGGAAGAGCTCAGGGGATCCAGGGCTAGTGGATGTTAAGTCTAGTGAGAGAGATTGGGAGTTTGTAGAGTGAAGACCCACAATGAGTGATATTGGGGTAAACTAAGAACTGTTCGTGTTGCAAATAATTGACTTCAATTGCCATTAGTAACTGCTACCAGATTGTTGCCATAGGAGACAGCCATCCTACCTATACAGAAGTGGTGTCCAGCTGGAGGCCTTCACCTGTATAGCTGTCTGCCTATAGAAGTCTCAGAGTCTGACAATTATATTTGCATCTACCTAAGGGTGTCCTGGACCCAACCCTCTTTACAGTTCTGTTTAAGAGACAATAAATCTCTTTGCATTCAAAAAGTGTCTGGCACCCACCCTTTTCATCTTGCACTACACCCACCGTGCTTAGCACCCACTCTACACTGAAGGATGTTAGATGTCCCTAACTATGGAGGTCACCATTCGGCCTCGAGGTGCCCGGGACTTTACTACATGGAGAACGAGACATTGCCTTTTATTCTTTTCTCCCTCTACTGAGATACTGACAGGGCTTTCTTTCAGCCGTGTCGTGTGCAAAATACAGTTCTGAGCCTTGATCATACTCATTATTTGGCATAACCATTTAGTCTAGGACTAGCATCACTGCCACAGATGCGCTCTGGCAGTGTAGTTACAGCATTCGGTAGATTAAACTTTATTACTGCTCATTGCCTGTACTTGCAGTGTCCTTGCTACTGTCATTGCAGAGGCGGCTCTTAAATTAGGCAAATTAGGCGGTCGCCTAAGGCCTCGTGTTCACAGGGGCCCCGTGACCGCCTAATTTGCCTACTGAAGGAAGAGTAGCACTGGCATAGATAGCGTGGGCAGCCGGTGGACCCGTGCTGTCCCTGGGTCCGATGACCCGGCCAGCCGTGGGAGTCGGGCCTCTGACAGTGCTGCCTGTGCTGCATTGAACAGTGAGGGGGAACTCCTGCTACCTCCGCCCGCAGGTCATGTTCTCTTTATCAGCACAGCAGCACTTGATGTCAGGCAGAGTAGAAGACTCCGCCTGACACGAGACTTTGACAGAGATGAGGCGCAATTACAGGAACCCTACTCTGTATCTGTGTCCATCCAGCAGCTGAAAGCCCTCCCACTGGCGGAAGCCCCCCCCCTACCCGCTGGACACCGCGGACACAGATACAGAGTATGGTTTTTGTAATTGCTCCCTGCAGCCTCATCTCTGTCAAAGTCTCGTGTCAGGCGGAGTCTTCTACTCTGCCCGACATCAAGTGCTGCTGTGCTAATAAAGAGAACATGACCTGCGGTCAGAGGTAGCGGAACTCAGGAGCCCTGAGAATTTGCACCGTGCACAGTGTCGGTGAGTAGAGGGCTGTGCGTCAAAGATCATAAAGGCAAAGGCTGGGTAGGACTACGGGACTACAATCTCCAGCATGTCTATGTAGGAGGCGCACTTAGTGTGAGGCTGGAGGTGAAAGCTGGACGGGCCGTCTCTGTAATCCTACAGTAGTACAACACTGTCCACATATCCTAATTATCACATCAGCCCCTACCCCTCTTTTCCTTCTACCTCCCCTCCTATGGGGCTTCCTCTGCCCTATAACCCTCCTACCGCCCCCATTATTTCTCTCCTCCCTTCCCACCCCCTCCTCTATATCACCCCTCCCCCATGTCCTATCTTCCCTCTCTGTCCTTTCCCTGTTTCTGTGCACTCTCTCCTCTACCCCTCCCTCTCTCTATCCCCCTCTTTCGATCCTCTCCCCCTCCTTCTCTCTATCCTCTCCCCCCTTCTCTCTATCCTCTCCCCTCCCTCTCTCTCTTCCCCCTCCCTCTGTCCTCCCTCCCTCTGTCCATGCCCCCTTCCTCTGTCCACTCTCTCCTATCCCCCTTCCTCTGTTCACTCTCTCCTATCCCCCTTCCTCTGTCCACTCTCTCCTCCCTCCCTCTGTCCATGCCCCCTTCCTCTTTCCACTCTCTCCTCTCCCCCTTCCTCTGTCCACTCTCTCCTCCCTCCCTTCCCCTGTCCAATCTCTCCTCCCTCCCTCTGTCCATGCCCCCCCTTCCTCTGTCCACTCTCTGCTATCCCCCTTCCAATGTCCACTTTCTCCTATCCCCCTTCCTCTGTCCACTCCCTCTGTCAATGCCCCCTTCCTCTGTCCACTCTCTCCTCCCTCTCTGTCCATGCCCCCTTCCTCTTTCCACTCTCTCCTTTCCCCCTTTCTTTGTCCACACTCTCCTCCCTCCCTTCCTCTGTCCACTCTCTTCCCTCCCTCTCTCTATCCTCTTCCCCCTCCCTCTCATTTCCCCCTCCCTCTCTATCCTCTTTTGACCCCCTCCCTCTCTCTCCCCTCCCTCCTCTCTGTCTATGCCCCTCCCCTCCTGTCCACTCTCTCCTCTCCTCCCTCTATCCTCTCCCTCCTCCCTCTTTCTATTCTTCCCCCTCCCTTTGTCCACTCTCTTCTCCATCCCTCTCTTTCTCTCCTCTCCCCCTCCCTCTTTCTATCCTCTCCTGCTTCCTCTGTCCACAATCTCCTCTTCCCCTCTCTTCCTTCCCTCCCTCTCTCTGTCCCCCCATTCTCTCTTCCCTCTCTCCCTCCCTTTCTCTGTCCTTCCCCACTGTCCTTTACCCCCCCTCATTCTCTCTATCCTCTTCCCCTCCATCTGTCCACTCGCTCCTCCCCCATTTCTCTATCCTCTCCCCCTCCCTCTATCTTCTCGCACCCCTCCCTCCTATCTCTGTCCTTCCCCCCTGCTCTCTCCCCTGTCCTTTCTCCCCCTCCCTTTCCCTTATAGCTTTGATGGATGACCTCCTTTACCAGTAGGGTGGAGATGGTGGGCCCAAGCATTCTACAACAGTGGCTGGTCAAGATTTGCATAATTGAGCACCCAAGGTTTATGGGTTCTGAGGTATGTGACCTTAAACCCGCCAACAGATAGGACATGGGAACCTGTGTGTGATGTCACACTCCAGGCTTTACCATCCATTGTCAATTGCTCTCTCCTCTCCCCTGCAGCAACCGCTGACTGACAAATGGGATCATGTGACCAGACCGGAGCTAAAAGTCCACGGGTTAGGGGGCGCAAATTACATGCCTTGCCCAAGGCGCTGACAACCCATGCTATGTCACTGGAGGGGAGAGCCCAGCACTGCCACCTTGCGCTGCCAATGTTATTCCTATATGCCGCTTTCAAATGGCGATCTGCAGACAAGACACACCCAGGGGAGAGCAGAGCACAGCCTGGAAAAGATAGGGATGATCTTGGTGAGCTCGCTGGTGTGATATGATTCAATAACATGCTGGAATCCTTGAGGACTGGCCATGGGTGGATTGCCATCAGTTTATTGTACACTATACATTGCAATGTAGTATTAATTTTCTATCTCTTTAATTATTCTTCCCATTACCGCATGAGAAGGCCTCATGTCTAAGTTTTGCCTAAGGCCTCACAAAGCCTAGAGCCGCCTCTGTGTCATTGTTAATCTATTTTATGCTTGCCTAGTTACTAACCATATTGGATGAAAATAGATTAAGGGGACACTAAAAGTTTGCTTATTTTTTTAAAACAAACATGTCATACTTGCCTACTCTGTGCATGGGTTTTGCACAGAGTGTCCCTAATCCTACTCTTTTGGCATCCCTCTGCGCCACTCCTGGCTCCTCCCCACATCGAGTGCCCCCAAAGGGAAGCTCTTCCCTGGGGACACTTGTGCGAGCGCTCTTCCGCGTCCATTAAAAAAGACAGCAGGACTCGACCGCAACCCCCAGGTCCCACGTCATTGGATTTGATTGACAGCAGTGGCAGCCAATGGCTGCACTGCTATCAATCTACCCAATCACGACCCAAGACACTATTGAGAGCGGGTGTGCTTGTTCACGGCGCCGGAATAACAGGATTCCGGTAAAACGGGGGCTCTGAGGTGCTGCTACACTAAAGGAGATTTTTCACCTTAATGCATAGAATGCATTAAGGTGAAAAACGTAGAGTGTTTACAACCCCTTTAAGTTTGCCTTTACTACTTGGTTTGGTGACTGTTTTCTTTGATATAGAAATATTACTGGGTACTGAGTATTTCTTCCAGTGACTTCCTGTAATATTGTTTGTTTGTGCACTCAATCTTTTGTGCCAGATGGGCTGAGGTTCTTGAGAAGGTTGAGGCAAAGAACAGAGGACCTATCCTATTTAGCAACTTTTAGAAGGGTAGCGCTACAGAGCCGTAGAGGGACCTTTAATACATTTGTGACAATTTAGAGTTCCTCCCCTTTGCTTTACTCACCTGCAGAAAATGGTATAAAAGCTTCATTATTAACAAAATTTCCCTCTGAATCCAGAAAATGTTGAGGGTAAAACTGTTCTGGTTTCTGAAAGTGTTCTTTGTCTCGTAGGACAGAATACAGTAATGGTATAACTTGGGTTCCCTGCAAAGAATATATGAGAGAGATATTCGGATGGATCATATGTAACAGTTATTTGTTAATGGATCTGTTCAAGGTGCACTCTAATCAAAACTAAAAATGACGTACTGAAATACATTTAGAAAGCACAGGCGACCAACTTAGTCCTTCAATCTTACTATCCAGACATTGCTTTAGTAGGGAGTGGGGAAATGCAATACTCATTTCTCAAAAATTCACACATCTGCAACAAAACATTAAGATTTAAAGTTGTATGCTCCTCTCCTGTCTCCTGAAGAAGCAGCTGGGATCATGAAACATGTAGAGGATAGTACTTTTTCTGGAGATAATGTTTCCCTATATTTTGTTACATTGATATTTACACTCTAGGATCATACATATCCACTAAGGGGAACCATAATCTGTAAAATGAGGGGGTGCATCATCTATTTTATCCATATGCCTTGCTATATGTTTGTTTTTGGATACATTTTTGTAATAGAATTGTCTTTTTATATGAACAGGTGTACTGTTTCCATGGGGCACTGAAAAAGTCCAGGATTAAAGCGGTGGTTACCCCTAAAACTAATTTCTAACAATAGATTCGTAAGACCCATTACACTGCGGGTAGGCTGGCTTTTTTTTTTTTTTTCGTACATACCGAGATCTCCCCGTCTCGTCCCTTGGCGGTGGGCGTTCCTAGTTGATTGACGTTCCTCGGACGGGCGCGTACGTGACGTCACGACTTTCCGAAAGAAGCCGAACGTCGCTGCGCATGCGCCATATAGAGTCGGCTCTATACGGCGCATGCGCAGCGACGTTCGGCTTCTTTCGGAAAGTCGTGACGTCACGTACGCGCCCGTCCGAGGAACGTCAATCAACTAGGAACGCCCACCGACAAGGAACGAGACGGGGAGATCTCGGTATGTACTAAAAAAAAAAAAAAAAAAGCCAGCCTACCCGCAGTGTAACGGGTCTTACGAATCTATTGTTAGCAATGTGTTTTAGGGGGAACCACCCCTTTAAGTAAATTGAGGGAGAAGATCTGTTCTAAAGAAGGGTCTGTGCTGGGGTAAACACACCTTCCCCATTCTTCATTGTGGCAATGTCAGTGATTTTCCCTATATCAGGGAACAGACAGACAATCACTGACGTCACACGTCCTGCCCCCCTACAGTTGGAAACACATATGAGTTCACCCTTAACCCCTACCGCACCCCCTAGTGGATAACTCATTTACTCCATTGTCATTTTCACAGTAATCGGTGCATTTTTATAGCACTTTTCGCTGTGAAAATGACAGTGGTCTCAAAAATATGTCAAAATTGTGCAATGTGTCCGCTATAATGTCGCAGTCATGAAAAAAATCGCCAATCTGCACCATTAGTAGTAAAAAAAATATTAATAAAAATGCCATAAAACTATCACCTATTTTGTAAACGCTATAAATTTTGCGCAAACCAATCGATAAACGCTTTACCAAAAATAGGTAGAAGAAAACGTATCGGCCTAAACTGAGGAAATAAAATGTTTTTTTATATCTTTTTGGGGGATATTTATTATAGCAAAATGTAAAAAATATAGAATTTTTTTCAAAATTGTCGCTCTATTTTTGTTTATAGCGCAAAAAATAAAAACCGCAGAGGTGATCAAATACCACCTATTTGTGGGAAAAAAAGGATGCCAATTTTGTTTGGGAGCCACGTCGCATGACCGCGCAATTGTCAGTTAAAGCGACACAGTGCCGAGTTGCAAAAAGGGGCAAGGTCCTTAACCTGTATAATGTTCCGGGTCTTAAGTGGTTAAGCAACAGACAGAATGGATCCATGAAATACAGAAGTTGTCAAACAAACCTGATTTCCTTTTATGAAGAGGTAAATAAAACCTTGGACAGTGTGGGGTGGTGGTGGACATGGTATACTTGGATTTTGCAAAAGCGTTCCATACAGTTCCGCACACACGGCTCATGTGTAAGGTAAAGTCTACAGGCTTGGAAATATCAGTTTGTAAATGGCTAGAAAACTGGCTAAAAAAAAATGAATTCAGAGAGTAGTTCTTTAACGATTCTAACTCTGAATGGTCTAAGGTTATCAGTGGTGTACCCCAAGGTTCAGTGTTGGGACCCTTACTTTTTAATATCTTTATAAATTATATAGGGTCTGGGATTATAAGTACCATTTCAGTTTTTGCAGATGACACCAAGCTATGCAGCAGAATAACGTCCTTATAGGATGTCTCCAGTTTACAAGACAACCTTAATGCTCTGCCTAATTGGGCGACTATGTGGCAAATGATAAATGTAAAGTTATGCCCTTGGGGGCTAAAAACATACATGCTAGGGGGAGTACAACTGGGGGAATCCATAGTGGAGAAGGATCTGGGTGTTCTGCTAGATCATAAGTTTGATAATAGCATGCAATGTGTTGTGATTATGATGAAGAAAAAATATATTTTATAATCTGGTGGAGATGTTAAATTCTGTTAGGCCTCAAGACTAGATGAACTAAAATTATTTGTGACTTCATATGTTTTCCAAGTTTTAATGAATTAACCATTCTAACATTATACAAGCCTTATGTTGAAACTAATTACGGTAGCTTGAACAATAGTGGCTCTTTGCACAAAACCAGAAGATATTTACCTGTCTTTTTTGAGTAAATAAAAGCGACAAACGCCGCCATAGAAAAAGTTTAAAAAAATTCTTATTACATAAAAATCATCCTAGCGAAATATTGTGTTAGGTTTTAGGAGTTGTGTGGACAGCTAAACTCTGTCTAAATATTCATTGAGTTTGTTCAAAGGTCATTTAAACTGTCTATTCAGTGATATTATTAAATACATGTGGTCATAAGTAATTCAAATTATATATTATATTCTAGGTCACAGATACGATTATGATACTAGTATCTACACTGTTTCTCCGAAAATAAGCCCTACCCCGAAAATAAGACCTAGCGTGAGTTTCTGGGATGGTTGCAATATAAGCCCTACCCCAAAAATAAAGCCCTAGTTAAAGTCCTTGTAAAAACATGTAATCCGTTCTGTAAAAAGATTATATAATGTGCAGTGTGTCTCCCTTTTGTAACTTTATTGTGGAAAATACCTTATTTACAGCACTGCTGGGCGCTCACGTGACCCGCCGGAGCTCTTATCCTCTCCTCCCGGCTGATGTCAACTGTTTTTTTTTTTTCAATAAAACTTTATCAAGCCCCTCCCACTGCAGTATTTAGAGTGGGGCTGACGTCATTGGGGATCTTGGCCCCTCCCTCTGCAGTATTTGGAGTAGGGAAGAAGAGCTCCAGCGGCTCACGTGAGCGGCAAGCGGCACTGTAAGTAAGGTATTTTCCACAATAATGTTACACAAGGAGACACACTGCACATGATATTATCTTTTTACAGAACGGATTACATCATTTTATAAGGTCTTTAAACAAAGGTTTATTTTTGGGATTACAGAATTTCACAATGCTGACTCCAGAGCTGACAGGGGGAGAAATTTTTTTGTACATACCATAAATAAATAAGACATCCCCTGAAAATAAACCCTAGCGTGTTTTTTGTAGCCAGAATTAATATAAGACCCGGTCTTATTTTCGGGGAAACACGGTACTGACCTAATGATAATTCTTTCAAAAGGTAAAACAATAAGATTTTGATGTAGAACAAATTATAAGTAGAATTGTTTTAAAAACCCAATCAGTATTATGTAAGACATATGAATTGTATAGAAATAGAGAACGCCGGCGCTGTCGGATGAACTGGGGGGGGGGGGAACTGCAGCAGCACCTATGGATCTGATCCTAACAGAAAAAGTGATAATAATGTAAAGTATGGTAGCTGCGCTGTGAGGGAGGGAATGGGAAGGGGAAGTGAAAAGGGAATGAGCAGTAAAGGGATCGTGGGTGAACTAAACAGTGAAAGAAAAAAAGGGGGTGTCTGATGATACTACAATGAACAAATTGATGAAAGTGAACAGCACCAGTTATAATTACAATTCATATGAAAGTAAAAAAACACCTATAATCCTGTAAAGATTTAACAGTGAAAATACATAGTAAAATGGCTACTACATATACAAACACCAAAACTAGCATAAAATAAGTGGAAAAAAGGTGCAAAACTATCAAAAATCACACATGTGATAAAGTCCTGTCCATAAATAAGGATCAGATCTAGCAGTCCAGTAATTCCTCCACAGAACAGTGTCTAGATGAAACACCTCCACCCAAAATGCAACGTGAAAAAATGAAATCAAACATTTACCTGTTCGAGGTACCCTCACAGTGTCACGCTATATGCATTGCATATATCCTTTCTTTTCCATGACACACATTGGTCGCTGAGAGCTGTCTTAGGAATCAGGAGGAGGTGTTTTTTCAGCCCACTTATCCAGCTGCGATCAGTATCTCTGTTAGCTGTTTGGACAAACAGCCGTGAGGTGAGCTGCTCAGGGCTGTCTTAATGAGTGGGCCCACCTGGGCACTGCCCAGGGGCCCCAGCTGCATGGGGGGCCCCTGCACTTTTCCCAAAGTAGCTGGTCCTTGATCCCACGCTGCCCAGAAATTGGGGGCCCAATGGTGCTGGGGGGATATCTGGGGTGTAGAGGGGTCAGAGTGCTGGGGAGGCATCAGTCTAGCAGCTTTGTCAGTATGTAGTATTTCCCCACTGTTTCTTTGCTGTACAGAATGATTGTTCATGTAGTTAATGCAGAGTTCCACCCAAAAGGGGAAGCTCCACTTGTCTGCCTCCTACCTATTTGATGTCCATTTACCTGTGTTGCCTCAATTGTAGGGGCCCCAGAGCATTACTTTGCCCAGGGGCCCATGATGCTATTAAGACGGCCCTGGAGCTGCTAGCACACTCAGAGGTGTCATCACTGAAGATTTCATTTTTGCACGTTGCATTTTGGGTGGAGGTGTTTCATCTAGACACTGTTCTGTGGAGAAATTACTGGACTGCTAGATCTGATCCTTATTTATAGACAGGACTTTATCATATGTGTGATTTTTGATAGTTTTGCACCTTTTTTCCACTTATTTTATGCTAGTTTTAGTGTTTGTATATGTAGTAGCCATTTTACTATGTATTTTCACTGTTAAATCTTTACAGGATTATACTGTAGGTGACCGCGATATTGTGTCAATCTCGCTCCCTTTCTCTGCAAAATTGACCACCTACAAGCCCAGTCGCGGGAGCGAGCGCCGAGCCGGCTGGCCGCGATGGGGAAAAAGCCGTCATAGAAGCGACGGGGATCCGACTTGGATTCCCGCCAATTCTAGCCACGGCGTTTGGTATGAATCATGAGGGGGAATTCCACACCAAATTTTAAATAAAAAAACGGCATGGGTTCCCCCCCATACCAGACCCGTATCCAAGCACGCTGCCTGGCCGGTCAGGAAAGGAGTGGGGACGAGCGAGCGCCCCCCCTCCTGAGCCGTACCAGGCCGCATGCCCTCAAAGTACCCTGTCCCCATGTTGATAAGGACAGAGCCTATTCCCAGCAACCCTGGCCATTGGTTGTCGGGGTCTGCGGGCGGGGGGTCCCGGTGCATGATGGGACTGTGACGTCATAAGAGGCCTATATAAATCATCACACACCGGACACCCGGCCTTACAACGGGAGGAAGCGACGCGTCAACATCTGAAGAAAAGAAGAAGATGGAAGACGGCAAAGAAGAGCGGGCTGCGCCACTGCTAGTAATATGAATCATAATTATAATTGTTTAAAAATATACATTTAGCAGGTGTATATTTTTAGATAAACAAATATTCATCGGATACACCAGAATTATACATTTATCTATATATATATATATATATATATATATATATATATATATAACCATTTTATGTGATATTGATTAATCAAAATTATACTGAGAGTATTGTATATTATGCCGGTTACCAGAATTTCCCAATAATAGAAATATATATTCCTCAGCACCAATATAAAAACTACACATTATGAAAATAGAACATATTATTTAAAAGATAGTTCAGAACACATTTTTCTGCTCTCAGACATGCCTAGTGGTTTAGGGTGATATTACCTGAAACTCACTAAAAAGAAAATTATTAGATTTCTTTAACCAGTGGAAAAGAAGCCATACCTTTTGGGCTGAGCCTATTATTATTTTTTTGATCTTATTGTCCAAGATGGTATTTAGAGGCAAGAGATATGCCATGGAGGGACACTCACGAAGACTCAAAACACCTGATTACCATCAATCATACACGCCGACACATACACCATTCATCAACTCACACTTTTACATTCATGAAGATTCCTGAACACCTAGGGCCAAATCTTCAAAGGAGATACGCAGGCGGAACTGCTGTTCAGCCTGCGTATCCCTGTGCCTATCTTTGGAAACGATCCTCAGAAGGATTTTTCCAAAGATAGGCAGAAGATCCGACATCTGTAATAGACTTACACTGTCGGATCTTAGGATGCAGTACCGCATCCGCCGCTGGGGGCATTTTGAGTCGAAATGCCACTTTGCGTATGCAAATGAGTACTTAGACAGATCCACAAAGCTTTTTAGCTTTGTGTTTTCTGCGTAAGTTACGTTTTGCATGCGTAAAATTAGGGATGCTTTTACAAGGCCTAAACTGTTTAGACCTTGTAAAAACAAACCTTTTTTTCGATCGCCGCGTTTTTTTTTAAATTTCGAAGTTTTTTTCCCGGCGCGTAACTTTTTTTTTACCCGACGCAACTTTATTGTCCCGTCGCGATCCACAAAGCCCGGCGTAAAGTACGTTCGCGCGATGCACGTCGGGAAAAATTACGTCACACGCATGCGCCGAACGTCCGGCGCGGGAGCGCGCCTCATTTAAATAGGAATCGCCCCCTCGATCAGACGACCGCCTTGCGACGGAGGCACTTAAGTTACACGGCGTGTAATTTCTAGGTAAGTGCTTTGTGGATCGGGCACTTAGGTAGAAATTTAACGCCTGTGTAACTTAACTGCTGAAAGTTAAGTTAGGCAGGTTTTTTGAGGATTTGGCCCCTAATTCTTTTGAACTCGGAGGTTGCAAGAAGTAATTCATCTTTTAGAGTATCCATCTTGAAAGACACAGCAGCCATTCTAAAAACTCTGGTAACCAGCAATTCAGACCAGTAGCCGTTTTATAACGGGTAATTATGTTGTGTTGATTTTTATCTTATATTCATTTGTGTTCTCTTAAATATTGATTAATTGAGTATTATACAATTAATAATTATTCTCCCGAATCAATAACCACCTTGTAGATTTTTCTCTAAAGATCAATTTTTCAATATTTTTAATTTTGATAGTTTCCATTTTATTGACATAACAAACATATAATTTTATTTCACGTTGTTTATCACTTACTTACCTGCAGTATGGTAACAGTTGAATTTGTGTAATACAGACGTTCTGTTGAATTGTCATTTTACAAGGTTATTGATTCGACATGGAAGTTTATCATTGTGGTGTCATGGCGAAGGTACTACACAATTTAGCGGGTGTTTCAATTGATATTCAAGATTTTATGTAACGCAATCAATCTTTTAATTTCATGTAAATGTTTGTTCTTGTCAACCAATATATATAAATATTTTGTATGATTACATGTCTGGTGAAAACATTTCATATTTTTAGACTGTGCTCATATTCGATTGAATCTGTATCTTAAAAATATCAGCGTTAAAAATGACTTAATCATAAATATATGAGTATAGTATTAGGGCTTTGCTTAGGCAAAAAAAAAAAAAGTTTGGTCTAGAGTTATGCAAATTGACCAAAAACATGACAACATGCAGAGAACTGTAGTTTGGGTAACTTTAATTCAGGATAAACCTTTTTTGTTTTCCCTTCTATATGAGTAACACGTGGCTTCAGTAGCTATGGGGTTGCTTAAAGGGTAACTCCACTTTCGTGTAAAAAAATAGCAAATAAAGAAAAAATAATATAGGGTATACAATTGCGACACAAGTCATGCAATGTACATAGATCACACAGAGGAGAAAGTTCTTTCCTTAGCAAAAGTGCAGTTACGCTTTAGGAGTTGGCAACAAATGCGTTTAAATGTTATATTCTATTGATGAATGATAGATAAAATGTAATACTTACTTTGGGTATAAAAAAACCTTTGAAAATCACATCCTGAGTAGTGGCATGCGGCACATTTGTTGGCACGATATTGGCAAACCTTTGGATTTCATGGATAACGGCATCAGTGTATGGCATTTGTTTTCGGTGTATCAGGCAAGGCACTCCGGAACCAATGACCTTTTCAATTTCCTTCTGAACGTTTTCTGGTATTGAAAAATAGGCACACTGGTTTACATAATGATTTTTCGGCTTTTTTCTTAAGATATATCGAATCATTCTCAATCTTCTTGTTAGTTAAAATATAACAAATTTCAGCTGCATTTTTGTGACAGATAGTTTCTCACCATAAATTATTTCCTCAGTCTGCTATACAGCCGTGGCCAAAAGTTTTGACACAAATATTAAATTTTCACAAAGTCTGATGCAGTTTTTATGATGGCAGTTTGCATATACTTCAGAATGCCATGAAGAGTGATTAGATGAATTGCAATAATTTGCAATGCCCCTATTTGCCATGAAAAAAAAAACAAAATCCACTGCATTTGTGTAGAAGGCTACAGGGGGCCCGAGTAAGTCCAGCAAGCACCAGGACCGTCTCCTACATAGGATTAAGCTGCGGGATCGGGGCCCCACCAGCCCAGAGCTTGCTCAGGAATGGCAGCAGGCAGGTGTGAATGCATCTGCATGCACAGTGAGGAGAAGACTTTTGGAGGATAGTCTGGCGTCAGAAGGGCAGCAAAGAAGCCACTTCTCTCCAGGAAAAACACCAGGGACAGACTGATATTCTGCAAAAAGTACCGGGATTGGATTACTGAGGACTGGAGCAAAGTCATTTTCTCTGATAGATCCTCTTTCTGATTGTTGGGGCATCTGGAAAAAAAACTTGTCCAGAGAAGAAAGGGTGAGCGCTACCATCAGTCCTGTATCATGCCAACAGTAAAGCACCCTGAGACCATTCATGTGTGGGTTTGCTTCTCAGCCAAGGAAGTGGGCTCACTCACAATTTTGCGAAAGAACACAGCCTTGAATAAAAAATGGTACAAAAACATTCTCCAAAAGCAACTTTTCCCATCCATCCAAGAACAGTTTGGTGATGAACAATGCCTTTTCCAGCATGATAGAGCACCTTGTCATTAAGGAAAACGTGATAACTTAGTGGCTTGGGGAACAAAACATCAACATTTTGGGTGGATGCCCAGGAAACTCCCCAGGCCTTAATCCCATTGGGAACTTATAGTCAATCCTCAAGAAGCAGATGAACAAAAAAAACAAACATATTCTGACATACTCCAAGCATTGATTATGCAAGAATGGGCTTCCTATAGTCAGGATGTGTCCCAGAAGTTGGTTGCCAGCATGTCAGGGAGCGCATTGCAGAGGTCTTGAAAAAGAAGGGTCAACGCTGCAAATATTGACTTTGCATAAACTTTATGTAATTGTCAATAACAGCCTTTGACCAGGGCCGGACTTACCATTGGGCTTGACTGGGCTCAAGCCCATGGGCCCCGCCCAATAGGGGGCCCTGGGCTCAATCGCCGCAACCCCCCGTTCGAGGCAATCCCCTCCCGCAATTTCGAGGCAATCCCCACCCGCAATTTCACGAGAATCCCCTCCCGCAATTTCACGGCAATCACGGCACCCCTCCTGCTCAATGACTTCGGTGGATGGATGTAATCCTCTGCACCCCCCCCCCCCCCGCTCAAAAACTTCGATGCTCCAGGGAGGAGCTGCAGCTGTTTAAGGGGGCCCCAAAATAGACCGGCAAGCCGACGCCGACTTTGGTCGATCGGCGGATTCCCCCCTGCTCAACAACTTCTATAGGTTTTTTGTTTGCTCCAGCCCCCCCGCTCAACAACTATGATCGGTCGGTGGTAGCAACCCACCCCCCTTCTCTGCTTCAGGGGGCCCCTTTGATTATTAAGCCCAGGGGCCCCCACCACCCTAAGTCCTGCTCTGCCTTTGACACTTGTGAAATGTTTGTAATTATACTTCAATATACCATAGTAATATATGACAAAAAGATCTAAAAACACTGAAGCAACAGACTTTGTGGAAATTAATATTTGTGTAATTCTCAACATTTTTGACCATGGCTGTAATTTTAACCTGTTCAAATTTTTTTATTGAAGCTGTCCCTCCTGATATCAGTGTTAGCTTTAGAACTCTCAGCAATGACAGTAATGTTCCCTATTCATGATCAGGAGGCATGCATCATGGACAAATGACCTTTAACCCAGTCACATGGCCTAAGCAGTTGTTCGGGAGTTGCCATGTAATTGGGAAGATTGAGGTGAATGTTTAATACTGCAGTGATGCTCGAAGAAGACAGCACACAAAAGGAATCACTTACTTTGTATTTCTGGGTATTTCATCATTAGCAGGAGGCCCCATCGGAGAGTGGTGGAGGTTGTTTCCATTCCAGCAGCAAACAAATCCATCACCAGAATTGTTAGATTTGTATCACTGAAATATAACTCTGGGTTTGGTTTTTCCTGAAATTCATACAATTCAGAATACTTTAGTTTTTATGTACAGGACGGATAGAAACATCTTCATACTTAAAAGTACACACCTAATTCTCAAGTGGCTTACCAGCTACTCTGACCCCAAGATGGGAGTCTGGCTGCACCTTATCCCAGTATCCCTATAGGATGGATGGATATCAGGAGCCAAGATTCCAGGATGGGTTACCATACGACCTGGGATAAAGTGCAGGCATAGGAGGGGAGAATATGGGATTCCCACCTAATAGTAAATAGTGCAGTACTCACCGATATTATCGGGGGGTACAATCCAATATACAGTATAACAAAAATAAAAAAAATAAAAGAGACAGACTGCTGCACACCCTACAGAGTTAACTACAAATTTATTAAAGTATTATCAAAAAACACACATGTATAAGGCATAAAAACAGGTCCCCGAAAGGTAGGTGGACCTACCCAGATAATTCCCTATGGACACCCCCCCCAAAAAAAAAATTAACGGCATATACTAGTAACTAAAAAGAAAAAAGCTTGATCTTCCAGAAGGAAGATCAGAGTCTATAAGTAGCGCACCCACCCTCCACACAACACACAGATACCCCCCCTAACATAAAGTGCAGGCAGACCCCCATCTTGGGGTCAGAGTAGCTGATAAGCAGCTTGAGGCTTTACTGGATTATTTGTGAATGCTTTTAAATAAGTTCTTATTTACAGTTTTTGATATATATATATATGAATGTTTATTTGATTGATTAATTGTTATTACTTTATAAACTCTACATTGATAGCGCAACACGTTTTTTTTGTAATATTAGTTGTAATTTAGTTGACTAAAATCTCCAGTACATGTTAGTCGACTAAAATCAAATGGGTTTAGTAGTTAAATTGTAATGCATTATTTAAGCATTTGTCTAGAATTTCCAAACTCATTATATACTCCTGGAGTAAAAATCTAAAAATATGTTATTATTTATGGTATTAATGATTGAACATGCACTACAGCACATATCTCAAACACAAGGCTTGTGGGGCAAATTGGACCCTCCAGGCCTAGTCATGTGGCCCTCGCACCCAGTTTTGCAGCTGGAACGTGGCAGAACTCCATTCTGCCACCTCTAACTTTCACCCTCCGTTCCATGCAAGGTGAGGCAAAGCCGTCCACACAGGGAGGTACTAGAGTCAGGCAAGGTAGGAGAGAGATGTAAGGAAGCTTTGGGGGAGGGGGTTGCATACTGTGCATAACGCACCCCTAAACCACACACTCTGTACACAGCACACCCTTGAACTCTGTATGTAACGCACTCCTGAACACTGCACTCGAAGCATAGCGAACCTCTGAACCCTTCACTGTGTACACAGCGCACTCCTGAGTTCTGCACTCTGTACATAATGTACTCTTGAACCCCGTATTTTTTTACATATTGAATCCCAGATACAACCGGCCCATTAAAGGCCAACCATACTGCTGATGCGGCCCATTATGAAATGGAGTTTGACACCCCTGCACTACATGCACAGATTTAGCCCTAACCAAGTTTCATAAACAAACAACTTGGCCAGCAGAAGAGAGAGGGTATATTACAGACTGATGAACTGTTATGATGGTGTAACTATCGTTGGTTAGTATTGTTCCAGTATAGGGTTTAGAAGGGGTTGCTCTTTATGCCAATTGTTTGTTTCACAGTATATTGCTTGCCACTGTTCAGCTATTTGCAGTATTTCTTGCTATTGTTTGACTATTTGCTGTGTCATCATTGTTGTTTATATACCTTTGGTAATTGGGGTAGTACATATATGTCTGCAATAAATATTCTTCATTCAGCGAGGTGCTTTAGAGCAGTGGTCATCAACCCTGTCCTCAGGGCCCACTAACAGGTCAGATTTTATGTATTACCTTGGGTAGATGCAGGCTAGAATACTGCAATCACTGAACAGCAAATTATATCACCTGTGATATATTTCAGTTATCTTGCAAACCTGGCCTGTTAGTGGGCCCGGAGGATAGGTTGATGACCACTGCTTTAGAGTGTGTGGTCCTATTTTTAGAGTTGTGGGTACAGAAACAGGGGACCCTAAACATCCAGCGACTCCTTTGTGGGTAAGTGTTACATCTATTGGGGGGGGGGGGGCACAACTGAACTCTGGGGAAGGGGGCGCAGCCCTCCCCAGCACCCCCCTAGATCCAGCTATGCCTACATTCCTAGTTCCACATGTTACCTGTTAGCCAGAGCTCATTTGCTAGACTCAGCTGTTCACATGCCTTTTTAACTGAAGCTCTTGGGGCTCCCTCTCTCTGCACAGACATTGCATGTGATTTGAATAGAAATGTATTGCTTTCCTATGGGAATCACATGCAGTGTCCCGCACGGCATATATGTGAACCCAGCCTACGTGGTTGATTTACTTAAACTGGAGAGTTAAAATCTGATGCAGCTATGCATGGCAGCCAATCAGCTTCTAACTTCAACTTGTTCAATTAGGCTTTCACAAAAAAACTGGAAGCTGATGGGTTTCTATGTAGCGCTGCACCAGTTTTTGCACTCTCCATGTTTAGTAAATCAACCCCTAAGGCCCCTTACACACGACCGGATCGATCTGCTGAAAACGGTCCGCCGGACCGTTTTCAGCGGATAGATCCGCTGCGACTGCTGCCGGATTTCTGTCTGATGGTTGTACACACCATCAGACAGAAATCCGCGCGTAAACAATATGTGGGGCGTGGCCACGCCATCGCCGCGACGATGACGCGGCAACGTGGGCGGCCCTGGAAGTTCAAAGCTTCCACGCATGTGTCGAATCAGTACGACGCATGCGAGGGATGGCGGTCGGTCGGACGTGTCCGGTGAGTCTGTACAGACGACCGAATACGTCCGACGGACAGGTTTCCAGCGGACAGATTTCTTAGCATGCTAAGAAATTTTTATCCGCTGGAAACTGTCCGATCCGCGGGACAATTGTCCGCTCGGGCCTTCACACGACTGGATCTGTCCGCTGGAACTGGTCTGGCGGACGTGTGTAAGGGGCCTAAGTCAGTACATATGCTGCCTGTTAGTCTGGAATGGTGATGAGTTTGGGTTCAAATTGAACGAGGTTGCAGCTGATGCACACAAAGGGGCGGGGATGCTGATGATATTATTGACCTAATATAGGCACCAATATTCCATGAAGATGACCTGATTCAGAACTTGAGAACAGCGTATTCTACACTTTCACAATAAATTATGTTTGTTTACTGCATTGAAAAGTTCAAATCGGGGGGGGCGTGGCCAGCAGCCGAGGCGGATGGCTGTGTAAGGAGAGAGCTCCACGAGACCCGCTCGAATCCAGCTCCATCCAGCGACACAGCAGCATTTTTTGGGCACCATTCGACTGTCCCTCACCCCGGGGAACCCCGACGCAGCTATGGGGAAGAGGAAAAAGGAGAAAGGGCTGAGAAAATTGACGGACTTCTACCCGTCGGCAAGCACGCCTAGGCCGCAAGATGGCGCCGAGGCCTCGGACTTGCAGTTCGGCCCGCGCCGCGACGCAGCAACTCCACCGCACGGCAAAGGCTCATACCCACTGCACGATAACGGCAGAGGCTCATCACCCGACACGTCGCCCATACAAAGCCCTCAAAAATCGGCACCAAAGACGTCCTCATCCCACAGATATGCAGGTGAGCCAGGGGATGGGTGTAACTCGCATGATAGCACTAGTGACTTTGTGGAGCAGATTAACGAGTTCCCCACAACAGGCCAACCCCTTAGCGACACAGTAATGAGGGACATGTTGATTACCCTCAGGGGCTCCCTGCACAAGGACATGATGTTATGTGTCACCCAACTTAAAAGTGATGTTTCTGCCATTGGGGATAGAATCTGCCATGTTGAAGATAAGATGGGGGAATTCACAACAGCCCACAACGAACTAGTGGATGCCCACAATGATGCTGAGGGAGAAATGCAAGCCCTGAAAGAGAAATTAGCTGATTTGGAAGACAGATCTAGAAGGAATAACATAAAATTAAGGGGAGTAGAAGAGGCCGTGACCCCTGCGGAGCTCCGGCACTATGTTCAGGCCTTCATAGCAACCATGCTTCCTGATGCCTCTACTAATGAAATCATAGTAGACAGGGCCCACCGGCTTCCTAAACCAAAATATCTGCCTGAAAAGGTACCAAGGGATGTCATAGCTCGGGTACACTTTTTCCACGTGAAGGATGACCTCATGCGATTTACCCGAAAGAATCAACCTCTACCGGGACCCTACTCTAGTATCAGCGTCTTTGCTGATCTGTCCAAGCACACTATGATGGCGCGTAAGAATCTGTCCTCGTTTACCAAAATTCTTCAAAATCACAAAATCCCATACTCCTGGGGATTCCCAACCAAACTGTTGGTCACCAAAGAGAACCGCACTTATACGATTACCACCATTGAAAATGGGATTGCTCTGGCCAAACAATGGAACCTTCTCCCCGAGGAAACTGATGTTCCTGTACAGAATCAGAATCTCCCAAGATTGTCCCCAGAGTGGCGACAGAAGTGACACTCTTTCCCTTCAATGAGCACTGTTATGCTCCTCTATTTCCTTCTCACCATAGGAATGTGTAGTGCCTTAAAAGTTCAATCACCAGAGTAGCTGGCTCTGGGTCTCGGGGAGACATATCCCCCTATCTCCATTGCGAAAATTCTCGCACTTAGTGGAACTGTTCGTATGTTCTTATTGTTTTTGTTCATGCTATTTGTTTTTTTATTTTATGTTTTTACTGTACCAAGGGACTTCCACATTGAAAATGATCTTTCTTCAGCACAACTTTTATCCGCAAACACCTCCAGCATTGCAGGAACATTGCAGCTCTGGAACTTTGAAACAATGGCACCATCTTCAGGTAAATTTAAGGTACTACACCGACATATAGAGTGTCTCTCACCTCACATGGAGCATATCTTACTGTTACTGCCATGACGATTTCAATTGTATCCATGAATGTACATGGCCTTAACAGCCCCTTTAAGAGATCTTCCATGTGGTCAGAAATGGCCAAACTCAAAGGAGACGTGATCTGCATCCAAGAAACACATTTCATGACTTCTAACCACCCTAAATGCTCACACAAGGCCTATCCACATATCTATCAATCCACTGCTCCTGTTAAGAAAAGAGGTGTTCTGTTGGCTATTAAGCATTCAGTGGCGTTTAAATTACATGACCTGGTGTGCGACACGAATGGAAGGTACATAATCCTGACCTGCGATCTGAATAATACAACCTACACTCTGGTTAACCTATATGCGCCAAACAAAAGACAACCTAGATTCCTAAACTCCTTACTGAGGAAAGTCGAGAAAATCAAAAAAGGTTCTCTAATTCTGTGCGGTGACTTTAATTGCATACCCGACAAATCTATGGACTGTTCTCAACCACAAGGAACACGCAGAACGGAAATCCGATCCCTAATTCATAACCATAATTTGTATGACACTTGTAGATGCCTACACTCCTCAGAAAAGGACTACACCCACTATTCCTACCCCCACAGAGCGTACTCCAGGATTGACCTGATTCTTTCTGATTTACCTTTACTGCAAAAAACTTTGTCGGTTAAAATACACTCTATAACATGGTCGGATCATGCTCCTGTGTCCATCTTACTTCAAGATGGAGGTTCATCCTCTCCGACTTATCTGTGGAGGAACAACGTAGACTTGCTTTCTAACCCTGTCCTAACAGATAGAATTGGATTGCAACTTAAAGAATTTTTTACCATTAATGACACTGGTGACACCTCTGTTGCCTCCCTGTGGTGCGCACATAAGGCGTTTAGCAGGGGCATTTTAATTCAGGCGGCTGCCAGGCAAAAGAGGAGGAAGGCAAAACAGTTAAACGACTTGCTAGAGGAGCTTAAAATACTGGAAACACAACATAAGCAAAAACCCACCCCAGATATAGAAGACAAACTATTCCTATGTAGACACAACCTTCGCCTACTACTGATTACAACCCATCAAACATATCTACGACGGTCTAAGGCGACATACTATGCCCATGGTAACAAAGCAGGGAAGGTCCTGGCGAGATACATAACTAAACGGCAACAATAGACCAAATTGCCCTGCATCAGGGACCCTCACTCTAATGAAATGGTTAATCACCCGACACATATAGCAAATGCATTTATGAAATACTATAGTGACCTTTATAATCTCCAACTAGACCCTTATACTATACAACCCACTGATGTAAACATTAACTCATTTCTTGATGCAATAGCTTTACCCTCATTAACTACCGAGCACCTATCAACACTTAATGCCCCGATCACAATTACAGAAGTCACTGACACCATACATGCTCTTCCTAATAATAAATCTCCAGATGGTTTCACTTCAGAGTACTACAAGGTCTTCTCTACGATCCTTGCTCCATCCCTATGCACCCTGTTTAACAGTATTGCCTCCTCCTCTATGTTTCCGGAAGAAATGCTTCAAGCCACTATTGTGACATTGCCTAAACCGGGGAAGAAGCCCGATACCCCACCAAATTTCAGACCTATTTCTCTCCTAAACACAGACCTTAAGGTCTATGCGAAGATCATAGCGAACAGGCTGGCCAACATTACCCCTTACCTGGTTAAACCTGACCAGGTAGGATTTGTTAAGGGACGCCAAGCTCCTGATGGCACAAGGAGGCCATTTAATTTGATTAACCTATTAGAAAGTAGAAAGACCCCAGCAGCTTTATTGGCCCTAGACGCAGAAAAAGCGTTTGATAGGGTGCACTGGGGCTATCTCAGAGCTACCCTACAAAAATTTGGCCTGCAAGGCAATATTCTCTCAGCAATTTCGGCACTGTACACACGACCCTCGGCGAGAGTTTTCACGTCTGGTGCCATGTCTGACCAATTTTATATCACGAACGGCACGCGTCAAGGCTGCCCGTTATCCCCTATAATCTTCACCCTGATGATGGAGCCCCTAGCAGAGACTATTAGATCCAACATAGGAGTATCAGGGATTAAAATAGGAGGAGAAGTCCACAAAATAGGCCTCTTTGCAGACGATGTAGTACTGACAGTAACAAATCCGGCTTCTTCCTTGGCAAAGGCACAAGAAATCTTGCAGCAGTTTGGTACAATATCCTATTATAAACTGAATATAACAAAATCCTGTATCCTACCCATTAACCTTTCTAAATCATTAGTGGCATATCTCAAAGATAGATTTCCATTCCAATGGATGACTAAATCCCTCTCATACCTAGGTATAAAACTAGTCTACCCTTCTGCCCAAACATATAAGGTGAATTTCGAAATGCTCCTCGCCACTATTAAATCAGACCTTGAACACATCACAACATTTGAAATGTCGTGGCTAGGTAGATGTGCAGCATTAAAGATGACCCTTCTGCCTAAAATAATCTACTATTTTAGGACCATTCCTGTCACAGTCCCTGAAGCATTCTTCTCACAAGCTGAACGGTTGTTCAGGAGGTTCATATGGCAGGGTAAAATGCCCAGAGTGACGTTCGCCACTATTCAAAGACATAAATGGGAGGGGGGTGTAGGCTTCCCTACCCTAAGGAACTACTATAGGGCGGCGATTCTGGACCAAATGAAGGCGTGGTTTGACCCAGTTCCATCCAGACTTTGGGTAAAAAATAGAAAAGGCAGTTCTTAGGGAAAGGGATCTTCCGGCACTTCTGTTGGCTAAACTGACAAATCTACCATTACCACGTACTGTTTTGCCTTCTATTGAGACTACACTCTCGGTATGGGGAAGTATACAATCCCATATAGACCCCACGACTAAAAATAGACGCAGACTTACCGACCTGGCATTAGCGGAACACTTGATATCTGACTTGACAACTACCTCATGGAGACAGGACGGACTGACAACCGTTCAAGGGGTACTGAATAGTCACCCCACTTCACATGCATACTCGTTTACTAGACTACAACATTTCCAAAATTCGCATTCTAATTTAACCTTTGAACTCCCAGTAGATATCTGGTCATATCTTTGTACATCCTATGGTAAACCACGGGGTCTTTCATGGTTCTATTCCCTTCTACAACACAACAAAAAATTCTCTAAAACATCCAACATGACTAATTGGGAAAGAGACTGGGACCACTCGTTTCCACTTGCAGAATGGACGAGGGCGATCAAATTGACGTACAGACATACCCATTGTTCTAACCACTGGGATAATATGCTAAAAATTTTGCATAGATCCTACCTTACACCAGTTAGACTAGCATTGATCTTTCCCTCCGAAACTTGCCTCTGTTGGAGGCAGTGCGGAGCCAAGGGTAATATCTTCCATATATTGTGGGATTGCGAACGTATTCGCACTTACTGGTATGATGTGTTTCAGTTAATGACCTCCGTCACAGGTTTATATATACGTCCAACTCCTCCTTTAGCCTTAATGAACATCTCTGCCACCTCCATTCCGGTAGCATTGAGAAGCATAGTAATACATATTTTGATAGCTGCTAGATTAATGCTTACATCAAAGTGGAAGACAGCTCAGGTTCCTAGGTTAGACGAAGTAATACAGAGAGTCTCGACTCAACATTCATATGAAAAATTATTTTCTTTTCAAACTGGCAATTCCCGCACTTTTTACGAACAATGGCTACCTTGGACTTCTAAATTTCCTGGTTAAAATACTTTCTTAAACTTAAAAGACAACTAAAGTGGACCCATTCGGTACAATGTTCGATGTGTTAATTATTCTCTTTTTAATTTATGTTTTTTTGATACTTGTTTTTTTTTTTCCTGTTACTACTTTAATTACTCTTATGATTTATATGCCTCATGTCATCACGTTACTGACATATTGGTTTTCATATAGTGACTCTGACCCCTGCCTGGGGGGCACACCTATTTGGGTTGGCCCTACTGGCAATGGTATTCTACCCTACATAGGCATTGACAGAAGCACACCCTGTTGCATGACATATGGTCAATGTATTATGACATTCTCTAAGTTACTAACATTTCTTTTTATAGGGGACCGTGGCTCCACATTGTGTAGTAGGATGCGCGGTCTCCGACCCTGATTTTCCATATGTAACATGTAGTAACTATAATACATGCAGCTCAGATTGAATTATGTCTTGTTGACCATCTCTTTGTGGACCTGTGTTGTCCCTCTTTTTTTTGATGTCTTGCCTATGCATGTGTTTATGTATAAACCCAATAAAAACTAATTGAAAAGAAAAGTTCAAATCAATCAGTTTTGGGGACGGGGCCCTGTGAGGTAGGCTGTACGGGGCCCTATGATTTCTAACAGCAGCCCTGACCATTGTCACCACCAGTTGAGCTTGTCCCCTTTTGCAACTTTAATGAAAATGAGCAGGTAGGTTCTGTATACCTCCCTTTGTTTGACAAGGAAGACATCAATTAAATTCCTCTGATCATTGACATCCAGCTGGTTCCTCTGCTTGGTGAAGGTTTCTCTAATAAAAGACTTCAATTCATCTGCATTTGGATTGACTTCTCTGTGACTTCCAGGTAACCATCGGACCAGAGATGGAAATGCATTGTACAACTAAGAGAAGAAACATTCGGTTAGTTTCCTGATAATGACAAGTATCCATTTTCTATGAACAGAAAAAAAAAATCACCAAATTATAGGTATATGAAGTATATGTATTTTTTAACCACTTAAGCCCCGAGCCTGTTTTTCAGATTCGGCGTTTACAAGACTAAAACATTTTTTTTTGCTAGAAAATTGCTTAAAACCCCCAAACATTATATATATTTTTTTCTAACACCCTAGAGAATAAAATGACGGTCATCGCAATACTTTTTGTCACACCGTATTTGCGCAGCGGTCTTACAAGCACACTTTTTTTGGAAAAAATTCACTTTTTTTAATTAAAAAATAAGACAACAATAAATTTGGCCCAATTTTTTTATATATTGTGAAAGATAATGTTACGCCGAGTAAAATGATACCCAACATGTCATGCTTTAAAATTGCGCCCGCTCGTGGCATGGCGTCAAACTTTTACCCTTAAAAATCTCGATAGGCGACGTTTAAAAAATTCTATAGGTTGCATTTTTTGAGCTACAGAGTAGGTATAGGGCTAGAATTATTGCTCTCGCTCTAACGATAGCGGCGATACCTCACTTGTGTGGTTTGAACACCGTTTTCATATGCGGTCGCTACTCGCGTATGCGTTCGCTTCTGCGCGCGAGCTCATCGGGACGGGGCGCTTTAAAAAAATATTTTTTTTGTTTTGTTATTTATTTTTATTTATTTTATAATTTTTTACACTGAAATAAAAAATAAAATAAAAAATGTATCACTTTTATTCCTATTACAAGGAATGTAAACATCCCTTGTAATAGAAAAAAGCATGACAGGTCCTCTTAAATATGAGATCTGGGGTCAAAAAGACCTCAGATCTCATATTTAGACTTCAATGCAAAAAAAAAAATGGAAATGTTGTCATTTAAAAAAATGACAACAAAAAAATTGTCTCTTTAAGACGCTGGGCGGGACTGACGTTTTGACGTCACTTCCGCCCAGCAAAGCTATGAGGACGGGTGGGGGCCATCTTGCCCTCACTCGCGTCCTCAGTGAACAGGCAGCAGCACCCGATCTCCTCCGCCGCTACCGACGGCTTCCGGTAAGCGGCGGAGGGCGCGGGAGAGCGGCGGGAGGCCCTCTCCCGCCACCGATAACGGCGATCTTGCGGCGAATCCGCCACGGAGACCGCCGTTATCGTTTACATGCCCGCCCACTGAAGAGATGGATACCTCGGTTGTGGCAGCAGCTGCTGCCGTTACCGAGATATCCATCTTTAAAAAGAGGACGTATATATACAGTGGGCGGGCGTTAACCGGTTAATGCAAGCAGCGCAAGTACCTGCATTTTAGCTAATATGAAGCTTGCAGTCAACGTACAACAGCACTGGAGTATGAGAGAAGGAAGCAGTAAATGGAGTCACTATGTTCATGTGCTGACAAGAAGTATGCTGATAGATAGAGGGAACAGAGATGAGCTCACAGGCTGAGGTAGGTCCAGGACAACCTGGTCTCAGAAGAAGTGGGTCAAATGATGCTGGTGATCAGACTGAGGACATCTAGCGGCAGAATTTCTGGATTAAGACATGAAAGTTGCAACAAAATGTTTTTTTTTTGCTATTTTATCTTTACTGGTTGATTCATTGTATTCATGTGATTTTTGTCTGGTGTTCTACTTTAAAAAAAGAATAAACAGAAGTGGCAATGTGGAGAGAAAAAAGTGGTTCCAGCTTTTCAATGGTAGAATCAAGACAGATTTCCTTCAAGATTAATTGTTCCATCTGAATGTCATTGTGTAATGGTTCTATAAGCATGTGAATATATCTGATCACAACGGCAGATCACACTTAACAGCTACAAGTTTATGCTGGGTGTTATTCTCAGAAGGGATGAGTGAACTAGGTTCAGTTTGCGGGTGGTTTGCCGAACCCAGAGGGGAGTTTGGAAATCCCGGACTTAGCAGCGAACCCCATTGAAGTCTATGTGCAAATGCCATTTTGTTAAAGGATAAGTTCACCTTTCCATTCTATTTTAGGGTGGAACATGTAACATGTTCCCAGTGCTGCAGCCACTGCCAGCTCCCCCTCCCTGTGGTAGCAGTAGGGAGAGAAGTTCCCCATAATATAGTGGGGATAGAAAGTTTGGGCACCCTAGGTAAAAATTTGTATTAATGTGCATAACGAAGCCAAGGAAAGATTGAAAATCTCCAAAAGGCATCAAATTACAGATTAGACATTCTTATACTATGTCAAAAAAAAGTTAGATATTATTTCCATCATTTACACTTTCAAAATTACAGAAAACAAAAAAATGGTGTCTGCAAAAGTTTGGGCACCCCACAGAATTTATAGCATGCACTGCCCCCTTTGCAAAGCTGAGACCTGCCAGTGTCATGGATTGTTCTCAATCATCGTCTGGGAAGACCAGGTGATGTCAATCTCAAAGGCTTTAAATGCCTAGACTCATCTGACCTTGCCCCAACAATCAGCACCATGGGTTCTTCTAAGCAGTTGTCTAGAAAACTGAAACTGAAAATAGTTGAACCTCACAAAGCTGGAGAAGGCTATAAGAAGATA
The DNA here is from genome assembly GCF_905171775.1 of Rana temporaria. Classification (NCBI taxonomy): domain Eukaryota; kingdom Metazoa; phylum Chordata; class Amphibia; order Anura; family Ranidae; genus Rana; species Rana temporaria. The sequence goes on from NC_053492.1 coordinate 56,132,245, forward strand.
GCAAAGTGTTTTCAGATGTCAGAATCCTCTGTTCGGAATGTAATTAAGAAATGGCAGTCATCAGGAACAGTGGAAGTTAAAGCAAGATCTGGAAGACCAAGAAAAATATCAGACAGAACAGCTCGCAGGATTGTGAGAAAGGCAATTCAAAACCCACGTTTGACTGCACGATCCCTCCAGAAAGATCTGGCAGACACTGGAGTTGTGGTACACTATTCCACTATAAAGAGATACTTGTACAAATATGGTCTTCATGGAAGAGTCATCAGAAGAAAACCTCTTCTACGTCCTCACCACAAAAATCAGTGTTTGAACTTTGCAAATGAACATATAGACAAGCCTGATGCATTTTGGAAACAAGTTCTGTGGACTGATGAGGTTAAAATAGAACTTTTTGGCCGGAATGAGCAAAGGTACGTTTGGAGAAGAAAGGGCACAGAATTTAATGAAAAGAACCTCTGTCCAATTAATAAGCATGAGGGTGGATCAATCATGCTTTGGGGTTGTATTGCAGCCAGTGGCACAGGGAACATTTCACAAGTAGAAGGAAAAATGGATTCAATAAAATGTCAGCAAATTTTGGATGGTAACTTGATGCCATCGGTGAAAAAGCTGAAGTTAAAGAGAGGATGGCTTCTACAAATGGATAATGATCCTAAACACACCTCAAAATCCACGGGGGATTACATCAAGAGGCGTAAACTAAAGGTTTTGCCATGGCCTTCACAATCTCCTGACCTCAACATAATTGAAAATCTATGGATAGACCTTAAAAGAGCAATGCGTGACAGACAGCACAAGATTCTCAAAGAAGTGGAAGACATTTGTAAGGAAGAATGGGCAAAGATACCTCAAACATGAATTGAAAGACTCTTGGCTGGCTACAAAAAGCGTTTACAAGCTGTGATACTTGCCAAAGGGGGCAGTACAAGATATTAACTCTGCAGGGTGCCCAAACTTTTGCAGATGCCATTTTTTTGTTTTTTGTAATTTTGAAAGTGTAAATGATGGTAATAAAATCTAACTTTTTTTGACATATTATAAGAATGTCTAATCTGTAATTTGATGCCTTTTGGAGATTTTTCCATCTTTCCTTGGCTTCGTTATGCACATTAATACAAATTTTTACCTGGGGTGCCCAAACTTTCTATCCCCACTGTAGCTGTCACTACTTTTTGAAAGCAGAGTGGACATTCGGGGCTCCGCCCACACAGAGCTCTGAGAGCACAATGAACTACAAGTCCCAACATCCTTAGTGGCTGCTGGTCTGTAGTTCTCAATGAACTACCATGGCGTTGTGGAGCACTGTGGTAGATCATTGAATCTTCCTGTCAGTAAGTATCTGTGACAGACTCACCCGGGACAGGGGCTTTTGGAGGGGATTGAATGCTAGCCTTTTGCCTTGCGATCATGGGCCCTGGAATTTGGGGGAATGGTGCTCTTTGTGAGCTGTATGCCTTGGGACCCTATATATGCCACATTAGAGTGACTGAGTCATACTGTTGGGACATACAGTGTAAGGAGATGCTCATGCCATCACCTTCAGCCATCTGTCTGTTCTCTGTGCTAATTGACCCTGCTATTGTGTGAAGACGTCCTGTGTTTACACTTATGATAATGTGTATTGTATAGCAGGTGAGCGAGGAGACGTGATGTCTACCCTGAAAGGTCATATCTATGAGTCACCTCGGCTGTCTAGATTAATTTGCTCAATGTTAATTTATGTTCTGGTTACCTCCTCTTTAACTGTATATAAGATTGTATTCTTGGTTCTATTAAACACTCCATGTTCAGCAGACAAACAAGTCTCGACTCATTGTGTGCTTGTGAGCAGCTGGAATATCTGATATCTACAGTATATACAGACTGATAGGAAGCGGTATATGACGGAAGCACTCAAGCGGAGTGTGGGACGTTCCGTTACAGTATCGGCTTACCGATACGGGATGTGCAGGTAAGCAGATACACTGGCAGTGAGGAGGAGACCTGCATGGCATCAGCGATCTCCTGATCACTTGTACAATTCTTTATAGGCTCCTAATGCAAAAATTAATAAGTGCACATTTTTTTTACCTGCAAAAAGATGTGCATTTATTATTTTTTGTACCAAGGTGAACTTACCCTTTAAAGCTGCGTACACACAGTCGGAATTTAAAAACAACAAATGTTTGATGTGAGCTTGTTGTTGGAAAATCCGACCATGTGTATGCCCCATCAGATATTTGCTGTCGGAATTTCCGACAACAAATGTTTGAGAGCTGGTTCTTAATTTTTCCGACAACAAAAGTTCTTGTTGGAAATTCTGATCATCTGTAGTCAATTCCACCGCACAAAAATCTTACGCATGCTCGGAAACATTGTACTTCATTTTTCTTGGCTTGTCGTAGTGTTGAACGTGGCCACGTTCTTGACGTTCGGAAATTCCGACAACATTTGTGTGACCGTGTGTATGCAAGACAAGTTTAAGCGAACAATCCGTCGGAAAAAAATCCACGGTTTTGATGTCGGAATGTCTGATCGTGTGTACGCAGCATAAGGCTAATTATCTATTTTTGGAAAAAAGAGCATGGAAGCTGTGCACTGTCGTTGAAGATATGTGCCAATGCAAAACATTTAAAAACAAATTACTTTTCAGTGGAGAGAGTTTTTTTTAATGTAGCTAAACCACTTGACCACTGGGCACTTCCTAACCAGACCAATTTTCAGCTTTGGGTGCTCACAATTTGAATGACAATTACTCAGTCATACAACATTGTGCCCATCTGAAATTTTTGTTCTTTATTTCCCTACAAATAGAGCTTTCTTTTGGTGGTATTTGATCACCTCTGGGTTTTTTATTTTTTGCGCTATAAAAGAAAAAACACTGAAAATTCTGTAAAAAAAAAAACAATTCTCGTTTCTGTCATATTAGCAGGTTATTTCTCGCACACAGCATATGCATACCACAAATTATACCCCAAAACACATTCTGCTATTCCTCCTGAGTATGGCGATACACATGTGTGAGACTTTTACACAGCGTGGCCACATACAGAGGCCCATGCAGGGAGCACCATCAGGCGTTCTGGAGCACCAAGGCTAATTCTGACATTTAAAAATCATCATTTATTTGCTAGAAAATTACATAGAAACCCAAAACATTATATATGTTTTTTTTAGCAAAGACCCTCGAGAATACAATGGCGGCCATTACAACTTTGTATCTCGCACAGTATTTCCGCAGCAATTTTTTGAAAGCTTGTTTTAAAAAAAACTTTTTGTGCTTAAAAGAAAACAAAACAGTAAAGTTAGCCCAAAGTTGTTGCATAATATGAAAGATGAAGTTACGCCGAGTAATTAGATACCCAACATGTCACCCTTCAAAATTGCACACGCTCGTGGAATGGCGCTGAACTTAAAAATCCCCATAGGCAACGTATTGCAAGGTATTGGAGTATTGCAGGGAATTGCAGAGTATTGGAGTATTGCAGAGTATTGAGGGTATTGCGGAGTATTGAGGGTATTGCGGAGTATTGGGGGTATTGCAGAGTATTGGGGGTATTGCAGAGTATTGGGGGTATTGCAGAGTATTGGGGGTATTGCAGAGTATTGCACAGGGAGGGATGGATGGCTGGATCTGTGACTGCATTTGTCACAGATCCAGCCCACAGCAGCTGCTGCTGCCCTTCCCCCTCTCTGCTCTCACACTGTACCGATCGGTACAGAGAGGGAGGAACCGGCGTCATCACATGACGCCGGTTTGTTTACAAGTGATCGCTCCGTCATTTGACGGAGTGATCACGTGGTAAACGGCCGCTATCAGTGGCAATTTACCGCGATCCGTGATGCGCCGTGTCTTCTAGACCCTCACGAGATGAGGATTCTGGGAGGACGTCCCAGGGACGTCCCCCCAGAACAACTCGACCACGCTGTAGATGTGTTTTGTCTATAGCGCGGTGGTAAAGAGGTAAAGGGCAATATTGAAATTTCACTAATCTTTTAAATAACATCCAAAACCTAACTCATAAATTTCAGCCTACCTGCAGCCTTGGCGTTCTGTATCCTACCAAGCTGGGTGGAAATTGTGCTGATCAGGAAAGGAAAATTACGGTAAGTATCTGTCATTGAATTTTCCGATTTGCCTGACGGCTCCATGTCAGCACAGCTGAAAACTAACTAGCCACAAAGGGGAAGTAAAATGCTACACACTCCTTAATTCTGGCTAAAAACAGAAGCCAGGATGCCTCTGCCAAACTCAACTGTCATTAAAGCGGTGGTACACCCTAAAAACTACTTTTTTTTATTACACTGGCCCCCCACATTACAATACAATTAAGGCTATTATTATTTTTTTGATGCTGTACATACCTTTGTACAGCATATTCACCTGTGGCTTCCGGCTTGCGAGTCCCGCGGGAGTGGGCGTTCCTAACATGTCTGTGATTGACGTTTTGACCAAAAACGAGCTCCCCCCGTCGCGTAAGCCGCGTCACGATTGGCGAAAGGAGCCGAACGGCAATGCGCATGCGCAGTATAGCGCCGACTCGCCGTTCGGCTCCTTTCGCCAACCGTGACGCGGCTTACGCGACGGGGGGGAGCTCGTTTTTGGTCAAAACGTCAATCACAGACATGTTAGGAACGCCCACTCCCGCGGGACTCGCAACCCCGAAGCCACGGGTGAATATGCTGTACAAAGGTATGTACAGCATCAAAAAAAAAATAATAGCCTTAATCGTATTGTAATGTGGGGGGCCAGTGTAATAAAAAAAAGTAGTTTTTAGGGTGAACCACCCCTTTAAGCTGTCATTATGCTTCTCTACAGTAATGAGCCATGATATATATTGACGCACACGTAGTTGCCTTGCAGATTTTTACTGGGAACACTCAGTCTGCTGCCACTCACAATGTCGAGACCCTTCTAGTGGAGAGTACCGTGATTCCGCTGACACAGCAACCCTTTCAACTTATAGGCCAAAGAAGGTAAGCTTCACCAACCAAGAGGCAATAGTCTTGTTTAAAGCTGTGAAATCATTTTGCGCTCTACCTGGAAAGACAAACAGGTGCTCCGACTTCCTTATGCCAGAAGTTGATGTAACATTTTGAAGCTTGGCTCACATGTGACAGCCTAACTTCTTGTTTACTCCCCAAATATAATGTAGGAAGGACAACCTTTTGTGGGATATGAACGCTGGAGGCCACTTTAGGCACAAATTCAAGCATCGGCATGAGTACAACCCTGTTCTTGAACCACTTCAATACCAGGCACTTTCGCCCCTTCCTGCCCAGGGCAATTTTCAGCTTTTACCGCTGTTGCACTTTGAATGACAATTGTGCGGTCATGCAACACTGTACCCAAACTAAATTTATATGATTTTCTTCCCACAAATAGAGCTTTCTTTTGGTGGTATTTGATCACCTCTGGGGGTTTTTATTATTTGCTTAACAAATTAAAAAAGACCAAAATTCTTGAGGAAAGAAACGTTTTTCTTAGTTTCTGTCATAAAAGTTTGTTTTCTCCTTCACTGACGGGCACTGATAAGGCAGCACTGATGGGCACTGATGAGTTGGCACTAAGGTGGCACTGATGGGTACTGATGAGGAGGCACTGATGGGCATTGATAGATGGCAGTGATATGCAGCACTGATGGGCACTGATAGGCAGCACTGATGGGCACTGACCGGCAGCACTGATGGACGCTGATAGGTGGCACTGAAAGATGGTAATGATGGGCAGCACTGATGATGAGGTGCTTACAGGTGTTACTGCTAGGCACTGATTGGCACTGATGGGCACTGATTGGCACTATGGTAGGCTCTGGCACTGTGGTGGTTACTGAGAGAATTTATTGAGGAGGCATGGACTGGCAGCTTTTGGGCACTGATTGGCAGCTGATGGGAACATCGGATGGGGGCTGTGCTGATAATCAATGTGCTGACTATCAGCACAGACCCCGCCCCGCTCGGAAAAAAAGAGCCGCCGATCAGCTCTCCTCTCCGAGGAATGCCATTTACCGTCACTTCCCAGTTCACGTGAGCCATATGTACAGAAAGTATGGAGTTCCTCCTTAAGCTGCTTCATCCCATGTCCTTAACCGAGTGGCAAGCAGTGTTGTGACATCAGATAGCTGTCTAAATTAGGGGTGATTTTGCCGCAGCACACCTGGGGACTCTTCACGGCACACCAGTTGAGAAACGCTGCAGCCAAACTGCAGTATTGAAGTTTAGTTACCATTACCAATGATAACCCACTCAGCTTATATTATGTTACATTTTAAAAATAAACACCATGCTTGTAATGTCGTGAGATAATGTGAAAGTGCCCTAATTTCAACAAGTGGTTGCATAATCCTGGTATTATTTTTTACAGCCAGTGTCTGGCTTTCTTATGAAAGTGTTTCAAGTGCCTCCCTCCGTCTCGCCTCAGAAACAATCCAATGGTGCGGCCGGCTAGTCCCAGAGGCGATAAAAGAGTAGATTGCTTTTGATCATCTCTATGGCCTTGGAGGACCAGAGCGATGCCATGACTTCCCGGTCCAGGCTGGAAGTAAACAATTATTTTTTAAAAGCAAAAGATCTAAAAAAAAAAAAAATCTTTTGCTTTTACATAGTTACATTGTTACATACTGTAGTTGGTAAGGTTGAAAAAAGATACAAGTCCATCTAGCTCAACCTATTTGTGTGCTTTTATGTCAATATTACATTGTATATCCCTGTATGTCGTGGTCGTTTAGGTGCCTATAGTTTTATCTATTATCTATGCTGCCTTCTGAAAATGCTGCTTGTGGAAGAGAATTCCACATTCTTATCTGTCATGGATATGCAACAAGTCTGTCTGCTTACCTGATCTCCATGTGTTCATTAGAGGCTGACCCTGTTCTGGTTCCCCTTTTTATCACTTCCTCTTCCTGTATGGCCCCACCCTAGTCCATCCCAGGAAGCCTATATTAACCGTTGCTCTACAGGTCTGCAGTGCTGTTCAACAGTGTTCCTTTCCTTAGTTCCTGTCTGCAGTGTAGTTTGCTGGTTCCTGTTTGCAGTGTGCTACGACCATCTTTCCGTGTACCGTTTTGGCTTGTTCCTGACTTCTGCTGTTTGCCTGTGCCCCTGACCATTTGCCTGTCCCACGGTTATCCTTGTCTGCCTGTGCCCCTGACCATTTGCCTGTCCCACGGTTATCCTTGTCTGCCTGTTACCCTGACCTCAGCCTGCCCATCACCACTGTTTGTCCTGCTGGCTGCTTCCCCTTTCTCCCTGCGGAGTGTGACCTAGGGAATCTTGGGAACGCGACCTGGACCCAGTTGCGGCGAAGACCATCCTTACCATCAAAGGCTCTGGTGAATACAAAACTGGGTCTTAGACTCCGCGCCCTGGGTGATCTTAGGTTCACGCTTCGTTCCTAAAAGCAGGGGTCGGCCATAGGGTTCCCTATCCTTAGGTGCATCCCTGACCCCAACGGGGTGCACTTGTCACCTGACTACGGGTGACCTGACATTATCGCTCCTACCGTAAAGAACCCTTTATGCAGTTTCTGGTTAAATCGATTTTCCTCTCATTTTAGTGAATGGCCATGAGTCTTTTTAAAATCCCCTTTCGCCAGAAAAGTTGTATTCCTATTGTGGGGTCACCAACACAGTATTTGTACATTTTTCCCAGATTGGACGGGAGGACGTACACCTGGAGTGACGTATACAGGCGCTTGAAACGCTGCTCGTTTTGAAATTTTTTTGCTGTATTATTTTAGATCGAATGTAAGCGCAGGTTTTTTCCTCTATTAAAATCTCCCTGTGTTTACTACTTCACGATTGGAGTCCCCTCCTCTGTTTTTTTGTTTCCCCTGCTTTCTTCTTGGGCACGATTTATGTCTGGACGGACTGAGGATCCAGCCATGGATGTCTAAGGAGCATTGGTGGAGTCTACATACGGAGGATTGTCAGTGATACCTATAGTGGATGCACTTTATTATCTGCGTGGAGGTAAGAGTCCCGGGAGCCCAGGGAGGGAGCATTACACCCGTCTGGCAACTATTCTTATTGGACTGTTCTGAGATCACACTAGTTCCATTTCTCTGGCAGCCTATGCACATTTTGAATAATTATTATTTGATCACCACATTTTATTTTTCATCCTATTAATGGACACTTTATCATGGTTATTGATTCAACTCCAGCGACCTTATTTTGAACTTTGATTTTTGGACGTTTTTTCACTTTTAACACTTGATTTCATTGAGCTTTTTTGCTCTCTTCTTTGTCATCACTTATTATTATTTTTCACCATGTCTGCGTGTTAGGATGCGCGGAACCCCATTTTATCTCATTTATATATATGTGTGTATTGTAAACACTTTAGGTTTTGCAGCACCTTATTGCTACACTTTGTTTAGGGTTTTATTCATTAAGGGTCCATATTAGCGCAAAAGCACTGTCACTTTATGCACTTGTCACCTGACTACGGGTGACCTGACATTATCGCTCCTACCGTAAAGAACCCTTTATGCAGTTTCTGGTTAAATCGATTTTCCTCTCATTTTAGTGAATGGCCATGAGTCTTTTTAAAATCCCCTTTCGCCAGAAAAGTTTTATCCCTATTGTGGGGTCACCAACACAGTATTTGTACATTGAAATCATATCCCCTCTCAAGCATCTCTTCTCCAGAGAAAATAAGTTCTTTGCTTGTAATCTTTCCTCATAACAAAGATACTCCAGTCCCTTTATTAGCTTTGTTGCCCTTCTCTGTCCTCTCTCCATTTCCAGCACATCCTCCCTAAGGACTGGATCCCAGAAACTGGACAGCATACTCCAGGTGCGCCCAGACTAGAGTCTTGTAGAGTGGGAGAATTATTGTTTTATCTCTGGAGAATTCCCTTTTTAATGTATGCTTTGCTTGCAGCAGCTGGGCTTTGCATGCTGTTGCTGAGCCTGTCATCTACTAGGACCACCAGAACAAAAAAAAGTGAGCCAGCATGTAGGGTAGGCGGGTGGTACTTCCTCCATGGTCCCCTCCTCCTTGAGCGCCAAGTGTGAGTCACATAGCAGGCCTACCCCTGGGTGGGTTCTTTGGGCTAACCCTGTGGGTTAGTTCTTTGTGCTAACCCTTGCATGTGGCGTAACAGTTTGCCCAAAGGTGTGCTCACCAATGCCTGGGACCAGGCAGGAGCTGCGGGCATCTGTAAAGTCAAACATTAAAGCGGATGTGCCAGTAAAAAAAGATATTAAAAGCCAGCAGCTACAAATACTGCAGCTGCTGACTTTTAATATTAGGACACTTACCTGTCCTGGAGTCCAGCGCCGTCCGCAGCAGAGGACGAGCGATCGCTCGTCTCTCTGCTGCTCCCCCCGCCATCCTCAGTGAGGGAACCAGGAAGTGAAGCGCTCCGGCTTCACTACGGCGCATGCGTGAGTCGCGCTGCGCCCACCGATTGGCTCACACGCTGTGTGCTGGGAGCCGAGTGTTCCCAGCACACAACGGGGGACAGACGGGAAGTCTGGAAAAACCCGTCTTTTGCCCGAGACGTGTGGCCGGAAGTGGGTGCAAATACCTGTCTTTAGACAGGTATCTGCACCCCCCTCCCCCCTGAAAGGTGTCAAATGTGACACCGGAGGGGGGGCGGGTTCCGATCAGCGTGAGTTCCACTTTAGGGTGGAGCTCCGCTTTAAGGCAGCCTCCTAACTCAGAGATGAGCCATATGTGTGCAGTACCCAAAGTATGGAGTTCCTCCTTAACCTCCCTGGCGGTATGATTCTTTCAGAAAAAAGGTGCTGAAAGCGGTACCATTATTTGCAAGGAAATTTGGCGTTTTATATTGTAGGTCTGTAATTTTTAGAAATAACTCACTTAAATCTGACCAAACAAGATTCTAATAGGCATCCCGGGTATGACATTTTTTTTAAAAACAAAATTATAAATTATAATATAATAATTAATTATAACAAATAATAATATAATTATAATAAAAATTATTCAATAATGTAATCAACTCAAAATCACTGAAATTTGCTCAGTTGCAGAATTGTCGCTGTCATTTTTTTTTTTTTATGACGAATTTCCCCACAAATCGCTATCGCACAATTCTGCAAGTGATTATAATTTATTATCGCTGTTTTTTAGCTGATCTAAAACTATTTTTGACATAAAGGGACACTTTTGGTTGCTATGGACAATCTACAGTTTAAAATAAAATAGAAAAAGTGCAGCGCAAAACTCAAATATATAAATGATACTGGTATACTCAAACACCAATACCATAAGTGTGAATATAAATATGCAGAAAAAAAAAAAAAAAAAAAAAAAAAATATATATATATATATATATATATATATATAAAAAATTAAATACAATTCAAACAAACAGTCCAAAAGTCCATAAGTGTCAGAAGATGAGTGAATTAAACGAAAATAAATCTCCACCACGTGACAATCCACCAAAATTTTGAAGTGATCCCTCCACCGTTGTAGATGGCTACTCTCACCTTCATATATGGACCACTGAGTTAACAGATGGTCAATAAAGCAAATCAAATAGGCAGGTCATGAACAGGAACCAGGCTGATGTATTAGATCCTCATAAGACAACCAAACCGCAAAGGACAGGTGCATGTAAAGAGATAATCACATACTAAGTGCTCACTGTTGCAATGTGTGGATTTATTCTTTAAAAGAAGCAAAAGTCAGGCTACTCACATTTGGCCAGACAAAAAACGGCATGAAGTAACAATCTTTAGGAATGAACAGCAGATGAGCGACGTGATCATCACGCCTGAAACATCACGTCGCTCATCTGCTGTTCATTCCTAAAGATTGTTACTTCATGCCGTTTTTTGTCTGGCCAAATGTGAGTAGCCTGACTTTTGCTTCTTTTAAAGAATAAATCCACACATTGCAACAGTGAGCACTTAGTATGTGATTATCTCTTTACATGCACCTGTCCTTTGCGGTTTGGTTGTCTTATGAGGATCTAATACATCAGCCTGGTTCCTGTTCATGACCTGCCTATTTGATTTGCTTTATTGACCATCTGTTAACTCAGTGGTCCATATATGAAGGTGAGAGTAGCCATCTACAACGGTGGAGGGATCACTTCAAAATTTTGGTGGATTGTCACGTGGTGGAGATTTATTTTCGTTTAATTCACTCATCTTCTGACACTTATGGACTTTTGGACTGTTTGTTTGAATTGTATTTAATTTTTTATATATATATATATATATATATATATATATTTTTTTTTTTTTTTTTTTTTTTTTTTTTTTTTTTTTCTGCATATTTATATTCACACTTATGGTATTGGTGTTTGAGTATACCAGTATCATTTATATATTTGAGTTTTGCGCTGCACTTTTTCTATTTTATTTTTTACTTGCTTAGGATTTTTGCGAATTTCCCTTAGTGTTCAGCTGGCATTACCAGTGATCTGAACCCTGGGGGTCTGTATCACATAAATACACTTTTAATATCATAATTTTTTGATCTATATATTTGCGCTGATTGCACCTTGTTTTTTATATATTTTTACAATCTACAGTTTGCAGGGAAAAAGAACAGTTTTTATTATATAAAAGTACATGTAGGACACTGGGCAGACCACTAGGGACAAGGGGGGGTGTATTTTTTACATACAGTACTGTAATCTATAAGATTACAGTATACTGTATGTATTGTGTTTGTTTACTTTTTTGAATTTGGTGCCGTTCTCCCCTCCCGTGCGTCGTAACGTCGCAGGGAACGGAGATCGGCGGCACAGGAGGACGCTGTGTGAATCGAGCGAGGTCCCGCTCGCTCACACAGCGCGGTGGCATCGCTGGATCCAGGGACAAGGTAAGTAAACCAAGCCTGTGGATCTAGCGAGGCAAGCCCGAGTCTGACTCGGGGTTACCGCTCGCAGCAGGAAAATCTAACCCAGAGTCAGACTCGGGAATACCGCCAGGCAGGTTAAGCTGCTTTGTCCCATGTCCTACACACATATACTGATTTATGTGTTGCATTCAGAGGGACAGGTTGAGCCTCTGTCTACACTACCAGTCAGCGTACCTCTGTTACCTCACTCCCAGTAACAGAATGGGGTCACATGGGGTCACATCCGGCACATAGCATAGACCTCATCTGTGCACTTTATTCTTCTCTTCCCTTACCTAGTGATCAGGCCATAGATCTCTGTAATGCTAGTCCACCCCTGGCCACCAGCAGAGATGGACAGTTAGGGAGTGAGTTAGAGCATCGACCACCTCGCTACCAGAGAACCCATCACCTAACCAGGTACCACACCAATGAATGGTTGCCGTTTCTCCTTGCGAATACTTACTTGTTGAATGGACCCATGTCATAGTGATTTTACACATACCCCATATTGTGGTTGTAGAGTCAAGTTCTTCAGTCAAGCACCAAGACCTGCACCCCTTTTGAATAACTTTTAGACCAGGCTCTGAGCAGCTAAATCAACTCTTACTGTAGACCTGGCATGACATATATAACTTGCAATAACGTCAGTTTCTTAACTAAACCTAATTATGGCTGCTCCAGGTTACCTGCACAGATGAAGTCTCTTAGAAAAGTCTGTGCTTGGCTATGCTTGAACAGATAAGTCCATGTTCCTGGGTCCCTGGGCAGAATCAACATTTTAGAGCAGAACATCAGGGCCCAGCAAGCCTCTGGTTGCATGCGTTCCCCATGAGTTTCTCCACGTGTTCTCCTGGAGCCCCTTAGGATCTGGACCTCTTCTCTTTTATGGCACACAGGAGGTAGGCAGAGAAAGCCGTAAACACACCAGGAAAAAGCTGCAAACATTAACCTTTTTCCCTTGACCTAAGCAGCCAGGTGCTAACTAAATATGCAGTAGACTACCTGCTTACAAGCAGTATCATGGTAAAATGTTGCAATACAAATAACCTTACCAAAACCATTGGGGAACCGACAATCCTGGCATTATCATTGACTATTGTTAAAAGCCTCAGAAGTTTTGGATCATCATAGTCAAAGCGATGACCAAGCAATATGGATACAATAATATTGGCCACAGACCCATTCATTATCATAGTGTTTTCAAATGGTTTTCCTAAAATACAAGTGGAGATATTACTAAGAGCTCAAAGTTTAGTAACAATAAACATAATTCTAAGCAACAGAGATCAAGCAGTTAATGCAAAAAGAAAGCAAAGAGAGGAAGGGGCTAACTTTATTGTGTCTCTCAAATGCAGAATGTATCCTGCCTAGAGATGAGAAGACCTGAAAAAAAATGAAAAATGGGGGGAAAATTTTTTCCATATTCTTTCAAATCGTTTTTTTTCCTGGAAAAAAATCTTAAAAGAAGTGTGGAATACATTATTTTACAATGATAAATAATATACAAACTGTATAACATAAAGACCTTAAAGGATCACTAAAGGATTTTTTTTTTTAGCTAAATAGCTTCCTTTACCTTACTGCAGTCCTGGTTTCATGTCCTCATTGTTAGTTTTTGCTTTGAAGTTGCTGTAATTCTGCTGTGATCTCCACACTTCCTGGTTGCCTGTTTCCTTATAACCATCATACTGGGAGCTTTTCACGATGGTCGAAGCTGTCATTACTGTGTGTCTAAAACTCCTCAGAACCAATCAGATTCATTTTAAAAACAAAACACTGCCCTGGATTTGTTTGTTTTTGTTCTGTGGGTCTCTTTACTTCACATAAACATGAAACCAGTTTAAAACCGAAAGTGAAACTGCAGGCACATTATATGATTGAATTTAATCTATTTTTAATCATTTTTAAAAGGAATCAGTTAACTTTTATGTCTCTATACCCTGTAAACAGTAATTTCAGCAAAAAAAAATGTTTTCCTTTAGTGACTCTTTAACCAGTTAAGCCCCGGACCAATATGCAGCCTAAAGACCCAAGGTGTTTTTACAGTTCGGGACTGCGTCGCTTTAACAGACAATTGCGCGGTCGTGCGACGTGGCTCCCAAACAAAATTGCCGTCCTTTTTCCCCCCACAAATAGAGCTTTCTTTTGGTGGTATTTGATCACATCTGCGGTTTTTAGTTTTTGCGCTATAAACAAAAATAGAGCGACAATTTTGAAAAAAATGCAATATTTTTTACTTTTTGCTGTAATAAATATCCCCCAAAAACATATATAAAAACATTTTTTTTCCTCAGTTTAGGCCGATACGTATTCTTCTACCTATTTTTAGTAAAAAAATCGCAATAAGCGTTTATCGATTGGTTTGCGCAAAATTTATAGTGTTTACAAAATAGGGGATAGTTTTATTGCATTTTTATTAATTTTTTTTTTTTTACTACTAATGGCGGCGATCAGCAATTTTTTTCGTGACTGCGACATTATGGCGGACACTTCGGACAATTTTGACACATTTTTGGGACCATTGTCATTTTCACAGCAAAAAATGCATTTAAATTGCATTCTTTATTGTGAAAATGACAGTTGCAGTTTGGGAGTTAACCACAGGTGGCGCTGTAGGAGTTAGGGTGCACCTAGTATGTGTTTACAACTGTAGGGGGGTGTGGCTGTAGGAATGACATCATCGATCGTGTCTTCCCTATAAAGGGAATGACGCGATCGATGCGCCGCCATAGTGAAGCACGGGGAAGCCGTGTTTACATACGGCTCTCCCGGTTCTTCAGCTCCGGGGAGCGATCGCGACGGAGCGGCTATAAACAAATAGCCGCGCCGTGGTCCCGGATCGCTCCCCGAGCGGACCCGACCTCCGCATGTAGCGGGGGGGGTCCCGATCGGACCCCCCACCAGCTAATAGGCAAGGACGTACGTGTACGCCCATGTGCCTGTACGTGCCATATTGTGGACGTATATGTACATGCGGGGGTCGGGAACTGGTTAAAGGAGAAGTCCAGCCTGAGCTTGTTTGGCTGGGTTTCTCCTATGGGTCACAATAGTGCAATTCGTCTTGCACTCTTGTGACCCGTTTTCAGCAGAGAGCAGACCAAAGTCACTGGAATCAGTCCAGGCACCGTGTCATCATGACAATAAAGTCTGGATCTGCCAGGTGGACTGATGCCTGTCTCAGCCTCTCAGCAAGCCACTGAGAGCCTGAACCAGCAGCTCCCTGCCCCTCCACAGCTCAGCACTCCAGTGAGTGCGAGGGGGCAGAGCAGAGAGCTGTGATTGACAGGCAGCAGCTCTCTTCTCAGGGAGCTGTGAGAACTGAGCCATTGGCAGTGTTCGATCACTCGATTCTCAGTGCAGAGGCGGCGGGGGACAGATGCAACTTCGGACCGATGCTGCATCCACCTAAGTTATAATGGGGGGGAAACATATTTTTGCATCTACAACAAAAAGGATCATTATCTCGGACTAGAGAAATGCCTTACTTTGGTAGAAAATTGGATGACGAAGAGTTACCTTAAACTCAACGGTTCGAAAACAGAACTTCTCCTGTTTCACGCTAATCGAAAGAATCATCCCTCAACAACATGGACACCCCCGCCCATTCTGGGCAAAATCATCACCCCTAGCGCCAAAGTCAAAAGTCTCAGAGTCATCTTCGACACCTACATGACAATGGATGCACAAATAGGGTCAGTAGTCAGCGGATCACATCATCTGCTGCGCCTACTACGCAGACTTATTCCCTTTATCCCAAAAAAAGACAGAGCAGTCGTGGTGGGAACAATTATCAACTCCAGACTTGACTATGCAAATCCCCTTTATCTTGGACTCCCAAAGTACCAAACCAAGCGTCTGCAAGTCGTTCAAAATACGGCTGCTCGACTTGTGACTGGGAAAAAACCATGGGAATCAATCTCACCTTCACTGAGATCCCTTCATTGGTTGCCAGTAAAAGACAGAATCACTTTCAAAGCACTCTGTCTTACGCATAAGTGTATTGTGGGAAATGCCCCACAATATCTATGCGAAAAACTAAAAGCTCACAACCCCAATCGCGTTCTGCGATCCACCAACCAAAATCTACTCCAGATACCTAAAGCCAGGTACAAGTCCAAAGGAGAAAGAAGATTTGCGGTCCAAAGACCTAGACTATGGAACGCTCTACCAGCCAGCATTCGGCTGGAGGAGAACCATTTAGCCTTCAGGAGAAAGATCAAAACCCATCTCTTCTGAGGACAAAAAATAAAAAGTAATGGTCACCAAGCGCCCAGAGGCGATTCAGTTTGCATGTGCTGCGCTATATAAGTTTCTCACTCACCCTATTCTCAAAGCACGTGCTCCCTACATTGCGCCAGCGTAACGTAAATGATGCGGCGTAAGCCCGCCTAATTCAAAGTAGGTGGACAGTGGGCGTGATCCAACGAACGGCGCATGTGCCATCCCATGGACGCTTCCCAGTGCGCATGCCCAGGATCACGTCGGAACGAACACCTAAGATCCGTCGAATCACTGAACGTAACCTACGCCCAGCCCTATTCACGTAGTACTACGTAAACAACGTAAAATACGACGGCTGTTCCGTCGTCCATACCTTTGCATGGGATGCGCCTCCTATAGGTGGAAAAACTTTACGCCGGACGTACGCCTTATGTAAACGGCTTATATTACTGCGACGAGCGCAAGTACGTTCGTGAATCGGCGTATTTCAGTCATTTGCATATTCGACGCGTAAATCAATGGGAGCGCCCCTTGTGGACAGCGTAAATATGCACCCAAGATACGACGGCATAGGAAACTTACGTCGGCCGGATGAAGCCTAATTTCAGGCGTATCTAGTTCTATGGGTACGGCGCAGAGATACGACGGCACACATTTACACTTACGCGGCGTATCTGTCGATACGTCAGCGTAAGTGTTTCAAGAATCCGGGCCATAATAGTTAACTGATTCCTTTTAAAAATGATTCAAAATAGATACAAATCAATCATATAATGTACCTGTAGTTTCAGTTTAGTTTATGCATCTGGTTTCATGCTTCTGTGAAGTACAGAGACACAGAGACAATAGAGGGCAGTGATGGTTTGTAAAACTAAAGTGATTGGTTCTGAGGGGTTTAAGACACACAGTAATCACACCTCCTTGATTAGTGCCACAGAGAGAAAGCTCCCATGACTTTTTTCATCAGGAAACAGACTGTTCAGAACAGAGAAGGATTACAGCAACATCATAGCAAAAACGAACAATGAGGACATGAAAACAGGATTGCAGTAAGGTAAAGGAAGCTCTTTAGCTAAAAAAAATGTTCCTTTAGTGACCCTTTAATTGAATTAATTGGGCATCACTAAATGTGTCAGCACCAATCCAGTTTCGTTTTCACAAGCATCACTGCCCTCTATTGGCTCTCTGGCTCTGTACATCAGAGAACCAGGAAACAACAGCAAAAACGAAACTAAACTGCAGGTACATTATATGATTGTTTTTTATCTATTTGTAATCATTTTTAAAGGGAATCAGTTAACTATTATGTCTCTATACCCTGTAAACAGTCATTTTAGCTAAAAAAAAAAAATCCTTTAGTGACCCTTTAAGTGCCCCACCATATATTTTTCCCCGATCATAAATAATTGAGGTTTCTTGTCAAACCAAATAGGATAAGGTACCAGCTAATGTTATGTTTAAAGAGGAATGTGGCTCAGACTTTTTTCCTCTCTTGTCAGGATTGAGAAAAGGAAAAGAGATGTGTTCACAAAGTGGGTTTTGAAGCGTTTTGTAAAATTATTTTCTGTAAATATATAAATTAGTAATAATTCTCATTATCTTATTATTATTATTATTACATTATAATAGGGCAAATATATGCATAATTAATTAATCTCTATTATTTGGATTTATTTATTTTTATAATGTATCTATTTTTTTTTTTATTATTTTATGTTTATTTGTAACTATTGATAAACATATATAAATTGAATATAGCATGTTTGTAATATTATGAAAAGTCTAAGGCCCGGTTTCACGTAGGAGATACGACGGCGTATCTCCAGATACGCCGTCATATCTCTGAGTCTGAGGCGTCGTATCTTGGCGCCTGATTCAAAGAATCAGATATGCCAGAATTTGTATAAGATACGACTAGTGTAAGTCTCCTACGCTGTCGTATCTTAACTGCATATTTACGCTGGCCGCTAGGGGCATGTACGCGGATTTACGCCTAGAAATATGTAAATCAGCTAGATACGCCTATTCACGAACGTACGCCCGGCCGTCGCAGTAGAGATACGCCGTTTACGTAAGGCTTTTTCTTTTGTAAAGTTACCCCTGCTCTATGAGGCTTAGATGAGGCATACCAATGTTAGGTATGGACGTCGGAACAGCGTCGAATTTTTCACGTTTTACGTCGTTTGCGTAAGTCGTTCGTGAATAGGGCTGGGCGTCATTTACGTTCACATCGAAAGCATTGGCTTTTTGCGGGTTAATTTGGAGCATGCGCACTGGGATACTTTCACGAACGGCGCATGCGCCGTTCGTAAAAAGCGTCATTTACGTGGGGTCACAATAAATTTATATAACACACTCCCACATCTTCCACATTTGAATAAGACGGGCTTACGCCGGCCTATTTACGTTACGCCTCCGCAACTTTGCTTTATGAATTCTGCACTTGCCTGTCAAAGTTGCGGAGGCGTAACGTAAATAGGATACGTTACGCCCGCACAAAGATGCGCTCTCCTACGTGAATCTGGCCCTAAATGTATGAAGTTTCTGGGAGTAAGAATTCTCCTGAAACAATACATGAGGTTTTTAAGTACCACATTAATTAACTAGAGTTTAAAGAAAAAGCAATTAAAAGCAGAGTGGGATATATTTCCCCAAACCAATATAGTTATAGTTTTTTCTTTAACCACTTCAGCCCCAGAAGAATTGGCTGCCCAGTGCGATTCAGCACTGCGTTGCTTTAACTGACAATAGAGCGGGCGTGCGATGTTGCACCCAAACAAAATTAACGTCCTGTTTTCCCACAAAATCATTTGGTGGTATTTGATCACCTCAGTGGTTTTTATTTTTTGCACTATAAACAAAAATAGAGTGACAATTTTAAAAAAATAGCAATATTTTTTACTTTTTGCTATAATAAATATCCCCAAAAAATATATATAAAAAAAAAAACCTTTTCCTCAGTTTAGGCCGATATGTATTCTTCTACATATTTTTGGTAAAAAAATCTCAATAAGCGTCTATTGATTGGTTTGCGCAAAAGTTATAGCATCTACAAAATAGGGGATAGTTTTATGGCATTTTTATTATAATTCTTTTCATTTTACTAGTACTAACGGCGATCTGCGATTTTTATCGTGACTGTGATATTGCGGCGGACACATTGGACACTTTTGACACTATTTTGGGACCATTGTAATTTATACAGCAATCAGTGCTATAAAAATGCACTGATTACTGTGTAAATGACATTGGCATGAAAGGAGTTAAACACTAGGGGGTGTTGAAGGGGTTAAGTGTGTCATAGGGAGTGATTCTAACTGTTAGGGGGCTGGGTTACAAGTGACATGACAGTGATCACTGCTCCCGATGACAGGGAGCAGTAGATCACTGTCCTGTCACTAGGCAGAACAGGGAAATGCCTTGTTTACATCGGCATGTTCCCGTTCTGCCGCTCCGTGACACAATTGTGGGCACAGGTACGTTGCTTTGCCTGCCTGTGCCATTCTGCCGATGTATATAGTCGTGAGGCAGTTGGCATTATTATTAATCGGACACTCACCTGTCCCATTGTCCAGCGATGTGGACGAATGAAGCCTCGCTCCTCTCCCCCTCCTCTCTGCGGCGCCGGCATTGAAACTGTGGGCACCTGGCTGTGGCTTCACAGTCGGACATGCACTGCGCATGTGCGAGTCGCGCTACGCCCTGTGAATGGCCAGGCAATTTTCTGGGGCCTGTGACAAGTCCCAGAAGATTGCAGGGAAGAAGGGGGAAAGGGGAACTTCCTTCCGGTACCGCAGAGCCCTGGAAAGGAAGCCACCCCTCCCAAAAAAAATGACATGCCAAATGTGGCATGTCAGGGGGTCACCATCACTTAGAGCGGAAGTTACATTTTTGGGTGGAACTCGGCTTTAAGTCGAAAGGTTATTCAGGAATTAAATTTGCGATGTTAAAAATATTTTTATATAAATTGTAATACGATATTGCCCCCCAGTGGTGTTCATGGTAAGGTCCAAAAGGGCTTCCTAAATTGTGTTGTCATGGTTATATGATAATAACACATCATTTGACATCATTATTAAGTAGTAGTTACACACACACACACTTTTTGGGTGGGATAAAAGTGTATACACATAGCCAAGAGGGGATCTTGAAATCAGACATCTAAAGGAGAACGAAAGGAGAGAGAGCAGGAGGACAAGGAGAGTATGCATAAATGTAGGAATGGTAGACGTGTCCTTTGGGGTTTTCTCCCTGGTGTGGAGAAAGCCTCTTAAGGGGGGAGGGGGTGAGCAGGCAAGTCAGGACACTCTCTACTTTGCAGATAGAGAAAGGAGCTGTGTGTTAGTGGGCATCCTGACACTCCTGCTCGCCCCCACCCCTCTCAAGAGGCTTTCTGCACACCAGGGAGAGAGCCTTGCATTACTGTGTGGAGTTACAGACAGAAGAACAGGAAGCGAGCATTTCTCAGAAGAAATAAGGACATTTAAAAGCAAAATGGAAGGATGAGGTAAGTGAAGGAGGACTGCACTAAGGTAAAGGAAGCTATGTAGGGAAAAAAACAATTTCCTTTACAACCCCTTTAATTTTGGGAATGACATTTTGATTTCTGATGTTGGTACACATGTCACATTTTTGGGGGTAAAATTATGACCATTGGGAAATACTAAATAACACACAAAATTGTGACTCATTTAAAATTTGCATCAGCAATGGTATTGTTTGTGGTTTGTGAAGACACCTGTAGGAGTTTCAGGTTAGATATTGGTGAAAAATATATTTTACCAAAACGTGAAAACATTACACATTACTAGCCTTTTTTTTTTTAAATAATAAGAAGCAACATAAAAACCCAGCAAGGACAATTTATTTTAGAGAAATAAACTGTTCATCTCAAATTAAAATGTATTTTTTGGGATGTTACACTTGTACAATTATATTAAATGGTTGAAACTTGCATTTGGCTATATAATGCTAATTTTTATGTTCGCGAACGCATGTTTGGCAAGAGTGAATTTGCGAATTTACAATAGCGCTCGTGAAAAAAGGAATGGGAGTTAAATTGTGACAATTGTTTTTATGTCTGAGCATGTTCCCTTGTGTTGGCACATAGTCGTAGAAAGAGGGGGAATTCATCACTTCTCAGACTTTCAATGATATTTCAATTTTATACATCCAATTTTTTCAGAAGTTTAAATGCACATTAGCTTTTACATTATTATGAGGGAAATGGTAGTGGTTAACTGTTCTCATGTAAAGTTGAAATGTTCTTAACATATATAGTCCCTGATATTCTGTTTGTAATAAAAAATTTAATTTAAAAAAGCAAGTTTAGTTTATTTCCTGAATAAGCTGTATTTTTATTTCAAACATAATACTTTTGTATACACTGCATTTCGCTTTAACCACTTGCCGACCAGCCGCCATCGTTATACGCCGGTAGGTCGGCTCTCCTGCACGAATCGCCGGGAGCGTTCCCGTGGGTCGGGGGGACTCAATGTCCGCTGACGGCCCGTAATCTGGATTCTGCCGAGAAACTCGGTCGTGTGTACACTTTTCACCGAGGAAGCCGACGAGGAAATCGTCGGGCCAAATAGAGAACATGTTCTCTATTTCCTAGTTGTTCAATGAGGAAAGTCGGTCCGCCGAGATCCTCGGCGGCTTCAACACAGAACTAGACGAGGAACTCGATGTGTTTGGCACGTCGAGTTCCTCGGACGTGTGTACGGGGCCTGACAGGTGACATGACAGAGATCTACTGTTCTCTAGAAGAAGCACATTAAGGTTATGGAGTGGCCTAGCCAGTCCCAAGACCTTAATCCTCTAGAAAATTTATGGAGGGAGCTAAAACTTCGAGTTGCCAAGTGACAGCCAAAAAACCTTAAGAATTAAGGGCCAGATTCAGAGAGAAATACGTTACGCTGCGGCAGCGTAACATATCCCATTTACGTTACACCGCCGCAGGTTTACAGCGTAAGTGCCTGATTCACAAAGCTCTTACCTGTAAACTTGTGGCGGTGTAACGTAATTCCACTCGGCGCAAGCCCACCTAATTCAAATGGGGCCGGCACCATTAAAATTAGGCGCGTTCCCGCGCCGAACGTTCTGCGCATGCTCCGTGTTCAAATTTCCTGACGTGCATTGAGCGAAATTACGGCGCCCCGACGTTTTTTTTTAAATGCGACGTGCGTTACGGCGTTTCGTATTCCCGGACGTCTTACGCCAACAAAACAAAAATTAAAAACGAACGACCAAAGATAAGCCATGTTAAAGCAAGTGTAACTTTGCGATGGGTAAAAACGACTAGCGACGACGTACGGGATTGCGACGAACGCGCGGATCTTCGTGGATCGCCGTAACTAGTCATTTGCATATTCTACGCCGACCGCAATGGCCTCACCACCTAGCGGCTGGCATAGAATTGCATCCCTGAATGTCTAATATGAAAAGTAATGCACTTGATTTATTATTTTCTGTATATTACTAACTTGTATACTGCTGTTATAGTACAAATGTATGTACTTTTATTGAAAATAAACTTAAATTTGAATGAAAAAAAAAGAATTGCATCCTTAAGATCCGACAGTGTAAGTCGGATCTTATGGCTATCTATGCGTAACTGATTCTATGAATCAGTCGCAAAGTTAGGATGGCCGGAACACAGAGATACGACGGCGTATCAGGAGATACGCCGTCGTATCTCTTCTGTGAATCTGGCCCTAAGAATTTAGAGAAGATCTGTAAAGAAGAGTGGACCAAAATTCCTCCTGAGATGTGTGCAAACCTACAAGCAGGGCCGATCCGCCCTATAGGCTCACTATGCAAGCCGCTTAGGGCCCCCCAAATTACTAGAGGCCCTGCTTGGTGAGAAGTCATTTTCGACCCCTCACCCCGCTTCTCAACTCTCTGGCTGCATGGGAGAAGAGGTAGGAAGTCAGCACCCCCCCCGCTTCTCACTTTAATGTATGATGTAATTTCCGACATCTTCAATGTGACTTGTTACTGTCAGCAGCGCCCCCCCCCCTTCTCAACTTTAATGTGACATGTCATTTTTGGCAGCCCCCCCCCCACTTCTCAACCTTAATGTGACATGTCATTTTGCTTAGGGCCCCAGGGACGTCAGGATCGGCACTGCCTACAAGGAACGTCTTAACTCTGTGCTTGCCAACAAGGGCTTCTCCACCAAATACTAATGGCGCGTACACACGATCGTTTTTCGGCATTAAAAAAAAATGTAATTTTTTCATCATGAAAAAAAAACGACGTTTTTCCAACTTGGTCATTAAAAACGATGTTGCCCACACACCATCGTTTTGGAAAAATGATGAACAAAGCGCGGTGACGTACAACACGTACAACGGAACTCGAAAGGGGAAGTTCTATTCGCCTTTGGGCTGCTTTTAGCTGATTCCTTGTTAGCAAAAGACGATTTGCGCTTTTTTGTCTGTTACAGCGTGATGAATGTGCTTACTTCATTATGAACGGTAGTTTTACCAGAACGAGCGCTCCCGTATCATAACTTGCTTCTGGGCATGCGCGGGTTTAAAACGTTTTTGCCCACACACGATCATTTTTTACATCACGAAAAACGACATTTTGAAAAACGACATTAAAAAATGCTGCATGCTCGAATTTTTTTTTTTTTGTCGTTTTTCAGAAGATGAAAAACGATGTGAAGCCCACGTCATTTTAAATGACGTTTTTAAATGCCGAAAAATGATCGTGTGTACGCGGCATAAGTACTGTTTTACTTCAGATACTGGATCAAATACTTATTTTACTCACTGAACTGCAACTAAATTTTTAACATTTGTATCATGTATTTTTTCTGGATTTTTGGTTTTGGTTGATATTCTATCTTTATCATTTAAAATACACCAGATACTGTGGCTCTTTCCTGAGTGGCTCTGTCACGAGTGATGTGCAGTTTCACCACCGCAGTTATTAATTCTGATCATGTCTTCTCTGCTTTTTACAGGTAAATGCCTTCTATCCATCTGTACATGCTTGTCTGCTGATCATTGTGACATATCTGCATAACTTTTGGTAAATGCCTTCTGCTGCCATATCTTTAAACTCAGTGGCGGCTGGTGCTCAAAATTTTTGGGGGGGCGCAAACGAAAAAAAAAAAATTGCAGCCTCACTGTGCCCATCACATGCAGCCACTGTGCCATCAAACGCAGCCACTGTGCCATGCCACCAAATGCAGCCACTGTGCCATCAATTGTCACCACTGTGCCATGCCATCAAACGCAGCCACTGTGCCATCAATTGTCACCACTGTGCCATGCCATCAAACGCAGCCACTGTGCCATCAATTGTCACCACTGTGCCATGCCATCAAACGCAGCCACTGTGCCATCAATTGTCACCACTGTGCCATGCCATCAAACGCAGCCACTGTGCCATCAATTGTCACCACTGTGCCATGCCATCAAACGCAACCACTGTGCCATCAATTGTCACCACTGTGCCATGCCATCAAACGCAGCCACTGTGCCATCAATTGTCACCACTGTGCCATGCAACACAGCAACTGTGCCATCAATCTTCACCACTGTGCCATGCCATCAAACGCAGCCACTGTGCCATCAATTGTCACCACTGTGCCATGCCATCAAACGCAGCCACTGTGCCATCAATTGTCACCACTGTGCCATGCCATCAAATGCAACCACTGTGCCATCAATTGTCACCACTGTGCCATGCCATCAAACGCAGCCACTGTGCCATCAATTGTCACCACTGTGCCATGCAACACAGCAACTGTGCCATCAATTGTCACCACTGTGCCATGCCATCAAACGCAGCCACTGTGCCATCAATTGTCACCACTGTGCCATACCATCAAACACAGTCACTGTGCCATCAATTGTCACCACTGTGCCATGCCATCAAACGCAGCCACTGTGCCCCTCAACTGTTGCCACTGTGCCAATTGTCACCACTGTGCCCTTTAATTGTCACCACTGTGCCCCATGATGCCACTGTGCCCATTGTCACCACTGTGCCCCATGATGCCACTGTGCCCATTGTCACCACTGTGCCCCATGATGCCACTGTGCCCATTGTCACTCACCACTGTGCCCCATGATGCCACTGTGCCAATTGTCACCTCTGTGCCCTTTGTCACCACTGTGCCCCATGATGCCACTGTGCCAATTGTCACCTCTGTGCCCTTTGTCACCACTGTGCCCCATGATGTCACTGTGCCCCTTTCCCTGTAAAAAGCACTTACCTGAGGATTCCATGTGCTCCCTCGATGTCTTCTGCCGCTGTGGTGAAGCTTCAGCCAATCAGGTTCCTGATAACCAGAATCCGGGAACCTGATTGGCTGAAACGGCCGTTTGTCTTATACAATGAGCGCAGATTGCCTGCGCTCAGAGTATAGACAGCTGAGAGCCGGAGAAAAGCCTATCAGAGCCGCTGGCTTTCATAGGCAGTTCCCCTCAGCCAACCAGCTGCCGCTATTCGGGTAACCGGCGTCCCGCATCCGGTTATCTGAATAGACCAGGTAGCGCTGGCAACCAGCAATAACATACATTCGTGCATTTATGCACGAATGTGTGTTATTTGCGAGAGGGGGTGGCGCTGCAGCGCCCTCTATAGACGGCCGCCAGAACTGCGGCTAAAATGTCAAAATGACATTTTAGCCGAATAAAAGTTCTTAAAGGGCCCGTTTTTTTTTGTTTTTGTTTTTTGTGACTGTGGGAGGGGGGGGGGGCGGCGCCCGTGCGTCCCTATGGACGGGCCGCCACTGTTTAAACTTCTATATTTAATTTCCCTGAATAAGTGAGTGTGTGTGAGGTTGTAAGAATCTGAAAAAACAAAAAAAGACAATAGATGTAGTATGGCCTGTCTCCTGAGTACAGTTGTGGGAATAGATACAGATAGTAAGAGTATATGGGATTTTGCAACTGAACTTTAAACCACATTATGCTACTACTGACCTTTGTAGGCTTTAAAAACTTTTATCAGATGTTGGCACTCTTCAGTGATATTATCTTCTAGTGTTCTCTTCCCCATCCCGAAATCTCGCAGTGTAGAAAGAGTGAATCGTCTCATGGCTTTCCAGTTATCACCATTAGAAAATATAAGACCTAAAGAAAAAATAAAATAACACATACAGTATCAATCTAAAGGGCAACTCCAGGCAACAGGTGGACTGCCTAAATCTCAGCTCAAGGTTTTTTTTTTTTTTTACTACTGTAATGTAGTCA
The DNA here is from genome assembly GCF_905171775.1 of Rana temporaria. Classification (NCBI taxonomy): domain Eukaryota; kingdom Metazoa; phylum Chordata; class Amphibia; order Anura; family Ranidae; genus Rana; species Rana temporaria. The sequence continues at coordinate 56,158,497 of NC_053492.1, forward strand.
GGCGCTATAAATGGCAATACGTGTAGGCATCTTTTTTTATTTACTGTATCATTTTACTGTAGCAGGGGGTTAAAATGAAACTCAAAAGAGCTTTTCTAATCATCAGCACTCATGTTTCCAGCACAGTGCTGTTGATTTCCAGCTTGCTGCCAGCACAGGGCATCTTAGCCCTTGCTGCAGTACAGATATAAAAAAAACAAAAACACATGTGCAGCCACTCTGCCTTATGTTGGAGTGTCTAAATTTAGTTCTGTGTGGCTGCAATCAGCCAGTGCCAATGTGTAGTCTGTGTCTTGTACAGCTTCCCCTAAGTTCAGCCTGATTGTCAGTTTTACCTTCTGTGGCATTGTCACCTCTGGTATTAGTATGAGATCACACAGTAGGTCTGGATTATGAATATTCATGCCTTTTACCAGTCCACCAACAGGAATTTCATGTGTCAGTGGTGCGGTGCATTATGGGAAAAGGAATAAATATTTGGGGCTGACTGAAGCAAGCTCTCTTCCTCCCTGGCTCTGGCCTGGGGAGGATGCATGTGATGTATTTGCCGCTTAAAGCCCAATACATGACATGTTAAGGACCGATCTTAGTGTCCACTTAATACCTTAAACCCCCATGTTACCACCCCCTTTCGTACCACCCTGTTAACCCCAATAATGACAAAGACCACGTTGTGGAGTAAAATTGGCCTTCAGGCCTTATTTATTAAACCAATAATCTTACATAAATAACTGTATTAAATAACTCTTAAATACTATATAACCCTATCAACAACCCCCTGGTGGTCAAAAGGACCACCCCTCTCGAACTTGGACACTGGGACAAATACTTCTAAACTAGGCCTCAGCCGCAAGACACCGACTCGGAGGCAGTGTAACCGTCCTCAGTGACCTTAACCCTTTAACCCCTTCCTGGTTAACACCCGCCAACCACAAGGTACACCATAACCTCCCATACCACGTATGGGTACAACTTTAACTTACCCCAACTAGCCAGACTTTTAGTCTTACCGAGACCCAAAAACACGCCCCACTAGCCTGCCTAAAACTAGGGAGGGTGGGTGGGAAGCTTTCCCTCTGCTGTAAAATGGAGGAGTGACCCACGTCACTTCCTCCACGTCTATCCTTCTGCCGACCACGCCCCCTCTGCCCGGCCAGCCCATCCCCTACTTCCCCCTGACCAATCTGCACTAACGGTCCCACCCTGTCATGCGGCCCTTCCCCCACTGCGTTGCTCCGTGCCTTTCTTGACATGTTAAGGACCGATCTTAGTGTCCACTTAATACCTAAAACCCCCATGTTACCACCCCCTTTCGTACCACCCTGTTAACCCCAATAATGCCAAAGACCACGTTGTGGAGTAAAATTGGCCTTCAGGCCTTATTTATTAAACCAATAATCTTACATAAATAACTGTATTAAATAACTCTTAAATACTATATAACCCTATCAACAACCCCCTGGTGGTCAAAAGGACCACCCCTCTCGAACTTGGACACTGGGACAAATACTTCTAAACTAGGCCTCAGCCGCAAGACACCGACTCGGAGGCAGTGTAACCGTCCTCAGTGACCTTAACCCTTTAACCCCTTCCTGGTTAACACCCGCCAACCACAAGGTACACCATAACCTCCCATACCACGTATGGGTACAACTTTAACTTACCCCAACTAGCCAGACTTTTAGTCTTACCGAGACCCAAAAACACGCCACCGCTCACAAGGATAAAGCCTTACCCTTGCGAGCACCTCCACACCCTCAGGGCCCTCTGGATTCCCTCCTGCAGCCCTAGCACCCATAGGGCGATGCCCACCTCGTTGAGATGGACCCCGTCCCTACGCAGAAAACGCCATGTCTCAACTTCCAACTCTCTATGTCTCACCACCACTCCACCATTGCGCATAAAGAACCTCCCCACCTCCTTGTTCACTTTAACCCGCGCCTTGTTGACCTTCTCCACCGACCAGGCCCATCTCCACGCTGTTCGTCCCACCATCTCCGACCAGACAATAATCATGTCTGGAAACAACGAGCGCAACCTAAGAAAATCATACTTTATGTCCCGGATTAGCTGATGCATGGACCTAGAACCCATGTCGTTCCCGCCTGCATGGAGTACCAGGACGTCCGGAGCCCTATCTAAACGCACGAACTTCTGTACCTCCGGCATGACCCTGCTCCACACCAACCCCGGGAACCCAATCCACCTGACCAGGGCTTCTTGAAAAGGGATGCCCAGTTGCCTGCCGTTCGGCCGACCATCCACCTGTCTGGCCCCCCAATGCACGTATGAGTGACCTAGTATCCATACCAGGCAAGGCTCACCACCTGAAAAACATCAAGTAAAACACATATAACTTCTAACAGCAATCCCCATTCCCACTCTCACTGTGTAGAACAACTGCCCCCAGATAACTCCCCTGCCCTAAACTTACTCAAGCATCAAATGAGGGCGGATGTAGATCCTGAACCTCTCCGAATCCCACCGCCCAATCTTTTTCACCACGTCCGCAGCCAAACCGGCCCGGGCGGCCTCGGTAGCCGCCCCGATCCGGAACGAATGCGCCGAATAATCCTTCGGGTCATACCCTGCGTCTTTCAAACATCTCCGGAAAACCGCCACGAACTGAAACTTCGACAATGCTGACCCATCTTGATGCATTAGGAAGGACCCTGCCGCCCCAGGACGCATGGATCGAAACGATTCCACCGCCCACACTGGACAAATTGCCGCTCCCGGAACCCTGAACAACTGTAGCCGCATTCCTTTCCCCCTTTGGTCCGTCTTAGACCTACGCACCCAGATTCCTAGACTTCCCCCGGATAGTTCCACATCTTGAATCAGCAAACCACCCTGCACCCCTCGCGAGGAACTGACCAGTTCACTCACCCTCAATGCACCGAAAAAGGCCAGTGCAAAAGCTGCCTTGAAAAGTGCACACTCGTATGCCGTTGAACACACCGCCGGTAAACGCAGAAAAAGGTTCTGAAGCATCCCAAACGACACCGGCCGGCGGCAATCAGCCGCCTTCCTGCCCTTCCTATACCCTTTCACCGTCTGCCTCACCCAAAATTCCTTTGTGCAATCCGTCACCCCGTGCCACTTAAAGAAAAACGTCAAGCCTGCCAACACCCGATCGATCGCTGACACCGACACCCCCTGCTCCATTTTCAACGTGAGAAAATAGAGGACAGCGATGCCTGCCTCTTGCCCCACCGGGGAGATACCCAGTCCTAACGCCAGCTCCACCCATTCTCGCCATACCTTGGAGTAGGCCGACCATGTCGCCTTGCTCACCGACCGCTGGATCCACCCTGCTGCGCTGTGAAAACAATGTCCCACATCCAGGCGGGACAGGGGACTCCGTGTTGCTCCGCTGCTGGTGCCAACTCCCGGAACCTGTCCCACTGAAAACGAGACAAAGCGTCAGCCAAGGTGTTCTCGACCCCCGGTAGGTGTACAGCATACATGTAGACATTCAAGTGCAAGCAACGTAGCACCAAATGGCGCAGCAAACAAATCACCGGCGGGGATCCCGCCGACATACGATTCACTACCTGCACCACCCCCAGGTTATCGCAATTGAAGCGCACCTTCGAATTCCGCAGCGTCTCACCCCACAGCTCCAATGCCACCACAATCGGGAAGAGCTCTAGGAGCACCAGATTCTTCAAGAATCCCGCCTCCTGCCACTGCCTCGGCCACGCCTCAGCGCTCCACCTGCCCTGACAAAATGCTCCATACCCTGTCGAGCCAGCAGCATCCGTAAACAACTCCAAGTCGAAGTTGCTCACAGGCCCGGACATCCACAACGCACGGCCATTAAAGGAACTCAGAAACTCCTGCCAGACCCTCAAGTCGGCTCTGTGCTCCCCCGTAAGGGTAACAAAGTGCTTGGGCTTCCGCACGCCAGCTGTCGCTCCCGCCAACCGGCGGCAAAACACCCTCCCCATGGGCATAATTCTGCAGGCGAAGTTCAACTTACCCAGCAGCGACTGCATACTGCGCAGCTGAATCTTCCGTAGCCCAATGGTCCCTCGCACTTCCGCCTTCAACGCCTCCAGCTTGTCCTCCGGTAATCGGCACTCCATCTTCATCGAATCCAGCACGATACCCAAGAAGACAATGGAGGTAGTGGGGCCCTCCGTCTTCCCCGGCGCCAGTGGAACCCCGAACCGATCAGCCACATACTGCAGCGTGCCCAACAGTACCGCACACGTGTTCGCCCCGGGCTGGCCAATGCACAAGAAGTCATCCAGGTAATGAATGACGGAGCTGAGCCCTGATACGTCTCGCACAACCCACTCCAGAAAGGAGCTAAACGTCTCGAACAGCGCGCAAGAGATGGAACAACCCATGGGCAAACAACGATCCACATAGTATGCCCCATCCCAGCTGCATCCCAATAGCCGAAAGCTGTCCGGGTGAACCGGCAATAACCGAAAAGCCGATTCCACATCGGCCTTCGCCATGAGAGCACCCCGGCCGCACTTGCGCACCCACGAGACCGCTGCGTCAAATGACGTATAAGACACCGTGCAATCCTCCGGCGCAATGGCGTCATTGACCGAGCCGCCTTTTGGGAAAGATAAATGGTGTATCAACCGGAACTTGCCCGGTTCCTTCTTGGGGACCACCCCCAGCGGGGACACGACCAAGTCATCAACCGGAGCCGTCGCAAACGGCCCGGCCATCCTACCCAAACGCACTTCTTTGGTGAGTTTCTCCGAAACCACCGCAGAATGCAGCACCGCCGATCTCAAATTACTCGCTTCCGGGGGGACAACTGAAAGAGAACATGGTATCCTAAAACCGCTGGCAAAGCCCTCCTCCAGCAACTTTGCCGCGCGCCTGTCGGGGTATCTATTGAGGAAGGGAAGCATCCTTGCCACCCGCACCGGAGTCACCCCCTTTTCCCCCAGACTCGCCGGGACGACCTTTGTTCCGCTTAAAGCATTTTGCCAACGCGTGGGTGCCTCCGCACCCTGAACACGTGTGCTTAAATCGGCAGTTTGTGCCGTATTTGCACGTCCCTTCATTAAATTGCCAACAATAGCCCCATCTCTTTTCGGCCGGTAGTCCTGAGGCAGAAGCACCCCCGACCCCTCCCTGAAAAAACTGTTGTGGAGCCCGCGCCGCTGTCATCAAGGTCATCCACAGGTTGATGTCCTTCTGGTTCCAGCGCAGTGTCGGTCGGAAAGACATCCGTTGACGGAATTGTTCATCATACTGCAACCACGCCGTCCCGCCATACGTCTGGTGCGCCGACCGGATAGCCTCCTGGTATATAAATAAACCCGAACAGTGCTGAGCTTTCTCCCCCACCACGCATGCCAAGATCGAAAACGCTTGGAGCCAATTGGTGAACGTACGGGGTATCAGACGATACCGCCGTCGCTCCTCGTCCTCCTTCTTGTTCAATTCGGGCTTCACCCGGGTCAGATTAAATTTCTCGAGGGGAAGTAACGTGAAAATCTCCACGTACTCCCCCTTCCAAATTTTTTCCCTAACTTCCGGCTTCAGATGAGCCCCCAACGTCGCCTCAAAGCAAGTGTACATTTCGCTCTGCGCGGCATCTGCTAACCTGACAACCTCCCTCTTATCACTTGCCGCCTCAGGCGCAACCACCTGCGCCACCGACACACTCGCAACCGCCGCTCCGCTCGCCGACGCCGCCCCCGCGCTCGAGCCCTCCTGCACCACCGGGCCTGCTGCCTGAACCCCTTCCGTCTGACCCGACCCCCCCCCCCAGCGGGGACCATGCCACCGCTGGAGAGGGCGTGCTGCCAGCCCCTGGTTCGAACCTCTTAACCAAGTCCCGCAACCCGGCCCAGAGCTCCTGAGCCTCACCCCCTGACAGTGCCCCGCCCGTGGCAACCCCCCTCGTCTCCTGAGCCCTGTCTTTCCCAGAGCCCCCCCCGGCCCCACTCTGCACTAACAAATCCTGCAATAAATTATAAACTGAAGTAGATTGTGACTTACCAGGCCGCCTTGGACTAGGTCCACGCGCCGCCGGAATGGACTCCACCGCTGCTCGTTGTCCCGGACCCTCGTCACTCTCAGACCCGGACAGCTCCCCCTCGGACCGGTCCTCACTCCGCGCTGGCGAAAAGTCTCTCTGCCGGTCCCCGTCTTGTCGTGACGCAGCTGCAGACGGCCTGTGTTGCGCTGAACTCCGACCCCTCTGTCCCGGAACACCAGACCCGCTCGCGACCTCCGCAGATGGGCTCCGTGAGCGCCCGCTCGCCCGGGCCTCCGCTCCCCGACCACGTCCCTCACTCCTCGCCGCCCCCATACTCCGCTCCGAACTCCCTCCACTCGCTGCCGGGCCCCTGGCCGCCGTAGGGGATTGGCACCGGGGCCGCTGGCTGGACTCCACCCGCTGGGTCGCATGACTGCCACGACCGTCCCCTGCAGTCCCGACCGCGCTGTCCGGGCATCTCCGTCGAGCTGGTGGTGAGGGCCCAGGCGGGCTGTCTGACCCCCCCACTGCGGCGCAACGGCCGCGACGCGGATTCCTCCCAGCCCCCCCCGAGGGCCCAGCTGTAGACCGCTGCGGGGATGGAGCTGGAGGGCCCCTGGCGGGTCTCCGTGTATTCCGGTCTGTGCCTGGGGAAGGCCCCGGACTGTACCGCTCCGGCGGTTTTGACCGCCTAGCGCGCGCCGTTTTACCCCCCTCAGCGTTCGCCGCGGTCGGCGCCTCCAACGCTGCAGCCACCTGTTCTCTGACCCAATCGGCCCCCTCTGTGGCCGCCGCCGCGCGTAACTGCGCAATTAGCTCCGCAACCGCCGCCATGTTTAGAGGAGCTGAAGCTTTCCCTCTGCTGTAAAATGGAGGAGTGACCCACGTCACTTCCTCCACGTCTATCCTTCTGCCGACCACGCCCCCTCTGCCCGGCCAGCCCATCCCCTACTTCCCCCTGACCAATCTGCACTAACGGTCCCACCCTGTCATGCGGCCCTTCCCCCACTGCGTTGCTCCGTGCCTTTCTCACTATTAGGCTCCTTTCACACTGGGGCGTTTTTCGAGCGTTATTCGAGCATTATTACAGCGTTATTCGAACGTTATTACAGCCTTATTCGAGCGTTATTACAGCGTTATTCGAGCGAAGCCTCATCTGCAATCCCAATGTGCTGGTAAAGCACTGCTAAGACCCTAACGTTTCAGGGCGTTTTTGCAGTGCCTCAGTGTGAAAGGGTAAGGCGTTTTTACAGCGTTTTTGGAGCGCTTTTTTCATCGCCCAAAAGCTGCTCCAAGGATGTTGCTTGCAGGACTTTTCTCAACGCCCCGCCAGTGCAATGCCTCAGTGTGAAAGGGTAAGGCGTTTTTACAGCGCTTTCAATTCATTTCAATGGAGAGGGGCGTTTTTGAAGCGTTTTTTTCAGCGCCCAAAAGCTGCTCCAAAGATGCTGCTTGCAGGACTCAGTGTGAAAGGGTCCATTGAGATGCATGGAGAGCGTTTTAAGAGCGCTATTTTTAACGCTAAAACGCTGTAAAAACACTTCAGTGTGAAAGGGGCCTTGGATTTTCTTCAAATTTGTGTCTTCAGATTTACCAAAACCATATAATATGAGGTAAAACCTTAAAGTGGAGGTTCACCCATGGAGAACACATTTTCCCCTTAGATTGATGCTCGTTTTGTCTAGGGGAATCGGCTAGTTGTTTTAAAATATGATCCGTACTTACCGTTACGAGATGCATCTTCTCCGTCGCTTCCGGGTATGGGCTGCGGGACTGGGCGTTCCTTCTTGATTGACAGTCTTCCGAGAGGCTTCCGACGGTCGCATCCATCGCGTCACGATTTTCCGAAAGAAGCCGAACGTCGGTGCGCAGGCGCAGTATAGAGCCGCACCGACGTTCGGCTTCTTTCGGCTACTAGTGACGCGATGGATGCGACCGTCGGAAGCCTCTCGGAAGACTGTCAATCAAGAAGGATAGTAAGTACTGCTCATATTTTAAAACAAATAGCCGATTCCCCTAGACAAAACGAGCATCCAGCTATGGGGAAAAGAGGAAAAAAAACACAAATGGGTGAACTCCCGCTTTAAGAGTTTCAATTTGTATGCAATCAGGCAGGCCCTTGCACTACATGGTTTTGGTAAATCTGAAGACAAAAATCTGCAGAAAATCTTATATGGGGTTTTTTGCCTCGTACACACAACCGTTTTTTTTTATGTCATTGAAAACGTGTGTGGGCTCCAGAGCATTTTTCACGATCTAAAAAATTACCAAATTTGTTTTCGAACATGCTCGATTTTTTCACAACGTTTATAACGTTGTCGTTTTTAAGGTTGTAAAAAATGGCCGTGTGTGGGCTTTAACGACGTAAAAAAAACACGCATGCTCAGAAGCAAGTTATGAGATGGGAGCCGCTCGTTCTGGTAAAACTACTGTTTGTAATGGAGTAAGCACATTTATCAAGCTGTAATAGACTGAAAAGCGCGAAACTTCTTTTACTAACACGAAATCAGCTAAAGCAGCCCAAAAGGTGGCGCCATCCGCATGGAACTTCCCCCTTATGGTGCCATTGTACGCGTTGGACGTCACCGCTCTTTGCTAGAGCATTTTTTTTCACGATTGTGTGAGCAAGGCCGTTTTAATGATCGAGTTGAAAAAAATATCGTTTTTTTCTAGACCCTTTAAACGTAATTTTTTAGAACCAGAAAAACGGTCGTGTGTACGCGGCATTCTTGCCTCAAGGAGCCAGGATGTAATAAGGCTGGAGCTGAGTGCTGGTGCTGCTGATTTACTGGAGGCAGGATGGAGTTATTTACTAAAACTGGAGAGTGCAAAATCTGGTATGGCTCTGCATAGAAATCAGCTTCCAGGTTTTATTGCTAAAGCTTATTTGAACAAGCTGAAGATAGGAGCTGATTGGCTTCCATGCTGTCAGGGAAATGGCCGAAGAAGGACTGGAAATTCCGCCCAAGACAATCATGGCCGCCATGGTGACTAAGGTGGGCGGTACTTCCTCCTTGTAACCTGAACAGATCACATGACTAACTTCCTGGTCTATTTAAACCTGCTGCTGGAGCTGCTCATTGCTGGATTATCTCTTCAGTCTCCTGTGTACCTTGACCCGTGTTTTTTCGTTGTGACCCGGCTTGCCTTGACCTCGCTTCCTGATCTCCTGTGTTTGACCCTCTGCCTGCTTCTGGACTCTGCTCCTGCTTCCTGACCACCCGGCTTGACCCTCGGCTTGTACCTGGACCCTGCTCGTGTATGACCTTGGCTCGCCCCTGTATATGCTCTGAACTGACCTACCTGTGTTTGACCCCCGTCCTGGCTTCTGGTATCTCCGTTCATTTAAATGCAACAAGCTCAGTTCTGCCTGCCTCAGCCATCCCTCAGTGGCTGAGCTCATCAGACTGTAAGCAAGACCTGGCCAAACCGTGCTTCTGTGGGCACCGCGCTTCCTGTTCCCAACTTCAGGGTCGCGCTGCACTCAGCCGCAAGGGGAGCCCTCTTAGCATCTCGATCTCCATAATTGTTCCAGACACATGCACAGCTGTACCAGATTCTGACTGCACCAGCTTTAGTAAATCATCCCCATGGAGACTAGCTGACTCTTCTGGAGAAGTTTAGAAACATGATGGAGCTCCATGGAGGTTGGTTGACCCTCTTGGAGAAAAAGGTTTCTGTTGCTACTGGGGATGATTGGATGAGAGTTCCAGCGCAGAAGTCAGTCTCAACTTCAAGTGGAACTGAAGTCCCGCTGTAAAGAACTGTGAGCAGGCAGACTTTTTTTATTGCAGAAGAGACATCCCCTACCTCATCTTCTCCGGCACTGTAAACCAAGCTGCGCATGAGCAGCTCAGCCTTCAGTGCTGGGCTCCGAATGCTGTGATGACATCCTCTTGCACATGCACAGTAGTAAAATCTCCTGTCGTCCAATGAGGAGGCCTGAAGACCAGAACTTAGAAGAGGATGCTGACGTCGGAGTACAACTATTGGCCAGGTACAGTATATCACAAAAATGAGTACACCCCTTACATTTTTGTAAATATTTTAATATATGTTTTCATGTGATAACAATGAAGAAATTACACTTTGCTACAATGTAAAGTAGTGAGTGTACAGCTTGTATAACAGTGTACATTTGCTGTACCCTCAAAATAACTAAACACACAGCCATTAATGTCTAAACCACTGGCAAAAAAAAGTGAGTACACCCCTAAGTGAAAATGGCTAATTGTTCCAAATTTTGAGTGTCCAAATTGAGAACAATTAGCCATTTCCCTTCCCGGTTTCATGTGGCCCATTAGTGTTACAAGATCTCAGGTGTGAATGGGGAGCAGGTGTGTTAAATTTGATGTTATCGCATTCATTCTGTTACTGGTCACTGGAAGTTCAACATGGCACCTCACGGCAAAGAACTCTCTGAGGATCTGAAAAAATGAATTGTTGCTCTACATAAAGATGGCCTAGGCTATAAGAAGATTGCCAAGACCCTGAAACAGAGCTGCAGCATGGTGGCCAAGACCATACAGCAGTTAAACAGGACAGGTTCCACTCAGAACAGACCTTGCCATGGTCAACCAAAGAAGTTGAGTGCACGTGTTCAGCGTCATATCCAGAGGTTGTCTTTGGGAAATAGACGTATGAGTGCTGCCAGCATTGCTGCAGAGGTTGAAGGGGTGAGGGGTCAGCCTGTCAGTGCCCAGACCATACGCCGCACACTGCATTGAATTGGTCTGCATGGCTGTCATCCCAGAAGGAAGCCTCTTCTAAAGATGATGCACAAGAAAGTCTACAAACAGTTTGCTGAAGGCAGGCAGACTAAGGACATGGATTATTGGAACCATGTCCTGTGGTCTGATGAGACCAAGATAAACGTATTTGGTTCAGATGGTGCCAAGCGTGTGTGGCGGCAACCAGATGAGGAGTACAAAGACAAGTGTGTCTTGCCTACAGTCAAGCATGATGGTGGGAGTGTCATGGTCTGGGGCTGCATGAGTGCTGCCGGCACTGGGGAGCTACAGTTCATTGAGAGAACCACGAATGCCAACATGTACTGTGACATACTGAAGCAGAGCATGATCCCCTCCCTTCAGAGACTGAGCCGCAGGGCAGTATTCCAACATAATAAATACCCCAAACACACCTCCAAGATGACCACTGCCTTGCTAAAGTAGCTGAGGGTAAAGGTGATGGACTGGCCAAGCATGTCTTCAGACCTAAACCCTATTGAGCATCTGTAGGGCATCCTCAAATTGAAGGTGGAGGAGCACAAAGTCTCTAACATCCACCATCTCCGTGATGTTGTCATAGAAGAGTGGAAGAGGACTCTAGTGGCAATCTGTGAAGCTTTGGTGAACTTCATGCCGAAGAGAGTTAAGGCAGTGCTGGAAAATAATGGTGGCCACCACATAAAATATTGACACTTTGGGCCCAATTTGGACATTTTCACTTAGGGGTGTGCTCACTTTTGTTGCCAGAGGTTGAGACATGCGTGTTGAGTTATTTTGAGGGGAGAGCACATTTACACTGTTATACAAGCTGTACACTCACTACTTTACATTGTAGCAAAGTGTCATTTCTTCACTGTTGTAACATGAAAAGATATAATAAAATTAGGGCTGTTACTAATTAAAATTTTCGTGTTCGATTAATCAATTAATTTTTTTAATCGATTAATCGACTAATTTCGATTAATTATAATGCACATACAGATCCAACTACTTTTAGTTGATCTCCTTGCATTGCAACTCTGCATTAGTCAGTGGTAAATGTGGTATACACTATCTACAATCACCCGACACTAGTTAGTTTCCCCAATCCATGACTTAACGTCACAGTTCACACAAATATGTTTTAAATTCAAACTGTAGCACTGACGTAAGTAATTTTTTCTTATTAAACTTTTAGGAAAACATAGAAAGTTAGTTTAACTTTAATTATAAAACGTATCTAGTATATTGACTGTCAGTCACTTTATAGTAGGCAAGTAGGCATCACTTTAGCCAGTCATGCAGACATACCAGAGTGTTTACATTTTCCGGAAGCAGACATGATCGCATTTTATTGACAATATACCCTGAAGAACTGAACAGTCTTTCGCACGGAACAGATGTTGCTGATACACAAAGAATTGTCTGCACAAAACTGCTTAGGACAGGAAAACGATGGTTATTTTTGCCCCCTTCCCCTGATGGAGCCTGATGCATCCTCCTGCTCCACAGATGCAAATGTACTCCAATCCAATGGGTGCAGTTTGCTTGCATCCAGCAGGGTAAGTCTCACTGTCCAATGACGTCAAGAATTTTGATCGATCAAAAGAATTAAAGATTAATCGAGGAATTAATCTTTTATTTCCCCAGCCCTAAATAAAATATTTACAAAAATGTGAGGGGTGTACTCACTTTTGAGACATACTGTAAATATGGGGACTGTAGTTCTTCTTTAACCAGTTCCCGACCCCCGCATGTACATATACGTCCACAATATGGCACGTACAGGCACATGGGCGTACACGTACGTCCTCGCCTATTAGCGGGTGGGGGGTCCGATCGGGACCCCCCCCGCTACATGCGGAGGTCGGGTCCGCTCGGGGAGCGATCCGGGACCACGGCGCGGCTATTTGTTTATAGCCGCTCCGTCGCGATCGCTCCCCGGAGCTGAAGAACGGGGAGAGCCGTGTGTAAACACGGCTTCCCCGTCCTTCACTATGGCGGCGCATCGATCGCGTCATTCCCTTTATAGGGAAGACACGATCGATGACGTCATTCCTACAGCCACACCCCCAAACAGTTGTAAACACATACTAGGTGCACCCTAACTCCTACAGCGCCGCCTGTGGTTAACTCCCAAACTGCAACTGTCATTTTCACAATAAAGAATGCAATTTAAATGCATTTTTTGCTGTGAAAATGACAATGGTCCCAAAAATGTGTCAAAATTGTCCGAAGTGTCCGCCATAATGTCGCAGTCACGAAAAAAATTGCTGATCGCCGCCATTAGTAGTAAAAAAAAAAATAAAAAATAAAAATGCAATATAACTATCCCCTATTTTGTAAACACTATAAATTTTGCGCAAACCAATCGATAAACGCTTATTGCGATTTTTTTTTACTAAAAATAGGTAGAAGAATACGTATCGGCCTAAACTGAGGAAAAAAAATGTTTTTATATATGTTTTTGGGGGATATTTATTACAGCAAAAAGTAAAAAATATTGCTTTTTTTTCAAAATTGTCGCTCTATTTTTGTTTATAGCGCAAAAACTAAAAACCGCAGATGTGATCAAATACCACCAAAAGAAAGCTCTATTTGTGGGGAAAAAAGGACGCCAATTTTGTTTGGGAGCCACGTCGCACGACCGCGCAATTGTCTGTTAAAGCGACGCAGTCCCGAACTGTAAAAACACCTTGGGTCTTTAGGCTGCATATTGGTCCGGGGCTTAAGTGGTTAAAGGCTCTTTTCCTGTGTGTGATGAATGAAGCAAGTTCTATTTTAACCTAAGCATCTAGCCATCTTATACATGGACTGTGAGTAATAAAATTCCTCTTAGTTTAACCTGTTAGCATCAAGCGCATGCAAATATGCGGCCTCTCAGCGGCCGGACCTTGGCGCCGAGCGGCTGCATATTTGTGTGCAATAGCACCAACAGAGTTTACCGCAAGTTTTCCGATCATGTGACAGCCATTCACGGTGATCACATGGCCATAAGCTCTGCCCCACCTCCTGATATTCCAAACCCCTTAAAGGGTCAGCGGGAGCTGGCGCCAAGGGGTTAATCTAAAAATGACTGGCATCCATCTGTCTACATATCCCATTATGCCTAAGTGATCTACCCCTGAAGTAAATGTCAGCCCACCTTGTCTCTGGGGTACCACCACTTTTTTAGGGGTCAGGGGGTGCTAAGTTTTTTTTACAAAAAAGACACTTACAATTTTTAATGTTTATACAGACTGTCAAATTTATTTTATTTTGTGATCTGTGAAATCCATTGCAGCTGTAATATAGAAAAGTGGGAGGTCCTGCCTTCAGATGCCATTGCTGTATTGATTGCTTACAACTATGGATTTTTATAAGTGCTTTACCTTTTACCTTGCATTAAGTTCTTGTTCTCACGTGCAGCCATTTGACAGGCAGTGCAAAGTCATTATGTCCTCTCCTCACTACCTGATTTAACCATGTAAATGCTGCACTATTACATGGCATGTGGTTGTGGGCAGTTGAGGTTCAGCCCCACAGACTTGCATTAGTCATGCTCAGCAGTGATAACACCTTCCAAATGCGACATGCTGTTTAATTTTAAAAACACCACAGCATGTGAACAGGTTCAGGTGGGCAGTTGAGAGGTGGTAAAATCCTGGCTCTAACACCTGATTTCACTGCCCCTCTAGACTAGGGTGACCAGACATCCCCGGTTTCAGGGGACAGTCCCCGGATTGAGGACACTGTCCCTGGACCAAGTCCGTCCCTGGTTTTGTCCCCGGATTGGATTTGAACAGGGGCTGGGGCAATTTAAAAGACAGTCAGCGCCAGGGGCGGGCTGGGCTGGGGGGCAGGGGGGAAATTGCCTCCCAGGCTGCCCTAACTTATGTTCAAAATGGCCAGCAGTCGCTGCCTGCTACCATTTTCTTTTTTATTCTGGTCTAAGAAGTTGGGCCAGGGGCATGGCCACAGCGGCCGACCACTAGCTGTTGTAGTCCACGCTCAAGCTCCTGGTGAGTGGAATACAGAGCAGCGCAGTGGAAACTACAACTCCCTGGGGCTGGATTCTTGGAAGAAGGCAGAGGCAGGGTGTGCCAGGGAGTCGGAACACAGGGCTGCAGGGCTGGGCGCTGGCTGCAACTTGACCCGAGGACCAGGAGTATTACCCCTCCAGGAGGGTGCAAGGACCTTCTGAGCTGAGATCACTGAGTTGAGATACCCTGACACCCCTAGCTGACCCCCCATATCCCCCCTATACACCCCATGTAACCTGCCCCAGCTGCACTGATGGGCACTAGTGAGGCTGCATTGAAAAACCAGGTGGGCCATGGATGGTGAGCTGATTCGGTGGTTCAATGGGCCACTTGACTGGACTTGCTCCTCAGGCCTAAGGCTGTCTGCCCTCCCCTGGTCAGTGCAGAATAAAAAAAAAAATCTGAATTGCACGCCTCCACTCCACCGCTCCTACTAGCTTAGGAGGTGTATTTTTTTTCCATTATCTGTGCCCCTTTCTGATGATCATGTGCTGGTCGGAGCGGAAGGAATATTTCTTCAGTTTCGGGTGTATGCCCATTCTGCTCCGCTCGCATGTTCTTCTGCCTTAGCTCAAATCCAGGCCAGCGGCCTGCCTGTTTATCTCCTTGCCTTCCCTGGCGGAGGGATCTTCCTTGGCACCCCACCCAGTAGTAGCTGAGGGACCCGGAGAGTGAGACTTGACAGGCTGTGAGGCGGGCTGCAACGAGCAGAGAGTCGCTGATCGCCGCCATTACTAGTAAAAAAAAATGTCCCCGAATTTCATTTTAAAAATCTGGTCCCCTTAGCCTAGACGCACATATGAATGAAGCCTTTAAATCATGTATATGTAGCACTACCCCCGAAGGAGCTGCTGGTTTGATTTGGGTGGCATATTACCTCTATCTTTCCGCTGTCTAGGGTACTGGATAAGAGCTGTAATAAAGTTAATGTTCACACTGTCGATGTCTTTTCTGTGCTTTATTACCCAACAGGGTAAAATGGTAAAAGTAGTAATAGATGAAGGGATAGAAGAAATGGAAGATGGTGGATTCAGGGTTAACTGGTTACTGGAAACAGTCCTGCTTTCAACGACAACTTTCTTCGCCACTCTGGCCAGAGTGGGTACAGTGCACCTGGATAGGCCTCTTTCACCAGCCTAGCAGCCAGGGTGTCACTTGGAGCTTTAGCAAAGTCCCTGCAACAGACCTTCCCAAAGTGTGGAGATATTCTTGGTCCGAAATCCTTCTTAACTGGATTCAGCACCCAGATCTCCTTCAAAACAGCTTTAGTGGTTTTGGAACTAGGAAGGCGACCGTCATCCAGCCTCCCAGAAACGATGGGTCCCTCGATGAAGCAACAGGCCTCTCCTGAGATACCAGCCTCGTGCTCTGTATTCCCCCGGACAGGTTCTTCATCGGTCAGCCTCCTCCCTCAGGACGGACAGCACAGGACCTCTTGCAAAATGGGCCTACAGGTAATTTAGTTGCTCCGGACCAACGTGGTCCCGAAGCCAGGAACACTCCAACACACACCCCGGCCAGGAGAGCCACACACGGGGGTGGTGGGACGACTGCCCAGGTGGATGGTGGCAGGGACAACGACCCCAAACCAATGGCGTCTGCCCCCTAAATACCTCTTCCCAGCATGCACAGCGAGGCGATCAACCCTCCTGATTGGCTGACGAGGAGAAGCATCCACACGACCCTGACTTCACTGCTGCCACCTGCCATCTGGGGGTGTGAGGTTCCCCAGACAACAGCCATGGGCACACAGTACAGCCAGAGCTGGAGCAGAGGCCCTAAATGTAGCCAAATAAACTTGGTCAGAGGCAACTAACTCTCTGACCCCCTCTAAATTTACAGCAGCACCTGCTATGAAAGTAGCCAGACGCTACACATACAATAAATATTGGAGCGGTTCCCACATCAAATAGGCAGCTGTGGTGCATTGAGACATCAGCATGCAGCAGCCTTGGTGGGCTCTATACAGTATGGTAAAATTACAATTGCCTGCCTACCTAGGATCATTTATCACTGCACTATGAAAATTGGGGGTCTTTTGATGCGCAACCTTGTCAACTCACCTTAAAATCTGTTCACATGACCAGTATATGCTATAGTTCTCTGAATAGTAATTTGCTCAAGAAAAAAATAAGAACGCATTAAAAATGTTTATATACCATGGTCCTTGAATACGTCAAAAAAAATTGGAACTTGTGGTCTTCCAGAAAACTCGTTGGCGTGGTTGACCAGCGCATCTTTCACGGTCTCATAGCCGCACAGCATAACCATCTTCTGAGATCCTATCTTTAGGTTGTATATTGAACCATATTTCTCAGCCAGCTACAAAAAAAAAAAAAAAAAACGACGGTTATAAAAATTGAAATGAAGAGTTTATAGTGTATATTGACAGAAAGATCTTGTTCACTAAAAAGCCTAACTCCAGCCTAATATGTCATGCTTTAAAATTGTGCACACTCATGGAATGGCGCCAAACTTTGATGCTTTAATTTTTTTTACAGGTTACCAGTTTAGTTACAGAGGAGGTCTGGTGCTAGAGTTGTTGCACACGCTCTAACGCACGCGGCGATACCTCACATGTGTGGTTTGAACAACGTTTACATATTTGGGCGGGACTTACATGTGTGTTCACTTCTGAGTGCGAGCTACCCGGGACAGGGGCATTTTCCTTTTTTACCTATTTTTTTTATTTTTTCACTTTTTTTTTTTTTTACATTTTTATTGATCACTTTTATTCCTCTTGCAAGGGAGGTAAACATCCCTTGTAATAGGAATATATTGTGACAGGTCCTCTTTATGGAGAGATGTGGGGTCAATAAGACCCCACATCTCTCCTCCAGGCTGGAAAGCATGAGATCGGGAAAAAAATTCACTGATCTCATGCTGACAGCCGTGATCGCGGCTTTGTTTACTTCCAGGAACCCGGGCGGCATAACGGTGTGCCCGGGCCTCCGACGGTCATAGAGATGACTGGTCACCGTAAATATATCGTCATCATCTGGTGCCGGCCGTTTCGTTCTCCGGGCCCCCGATGGCACTGAGAACCACCAGATGAAGGCGGGAGGGGGTACGTCCCCTCCCGTCGCCTATAAGAATGATCAAGGGGCAGAATCGCTGCCTGAAAATAAGGATATCTGAATGATGCCTGTAGCTGCAGTCATATGACGTCCAGCGGTAGGGAAGTGGTTAAACACACTGTGACCAGAGCAATATAACATTACCATAGTAACATTGTACTATTCTGGGGAAAGTGATCAGGTTTTTGTTTTAATACACATTATGTTTGCTTATAGCAGTGAATTAATTGCTATAAGCAAGCATTTTACTGAATGAAACTGAATCATTCAGTCTGTTGTTTTTAGGCTATGTTTTGTTGGGCTTAGGCTGTGATTGGCCCTGTCTATACCATTTGATCAAATTGACCAATCACAGCAACACAATTGTACACAATGGATGGCATAATAGGAAGCCATCCATTGAGTACAACTGTCATGTGACCTCCTGTGATTTGTCACTGCGGTCACAGGGTACCGGCAGCAAGCTGGTACTCTGATCAGTCATCGGCTGCTCCCATGGACACAGCCAATGACAAATTGCGCCGCTACATGGCTTCACGATAGGCGCTTCCTGACAGGATGTGATATGACATCCAGTCAGTATAAGAAAGCCACCACCCAGCCGTCATTTGACTGTAGGCTGGGCAGGAAGTGGTTATAATATTGGCTATATGTTTGAGGTGGTTGTCCTGCTGCAGAATAAATTTGAGGCCAATCACACACCTCCCTGATGGTATGGCATGATGGATAAGTATTTGCTTGTATTTCTCAGCATTGAGGAAGCCATTGATTCTGACCAAATCTCCAACTCAATTTGCAGAAATGCAGCCCCAAACCTGCAAGGAACATCCACCAGGCTTCACTGTTGCCTGCAGACACTCATTATGCCCTGTACACACGATCGGTTCGTCTGATGAAAACAGACCGATGGATTTTTTCATCAGATATCCGATGAAGCTGACTTTCATCAGTCTTGCCTACACACCATCGGTTAAAAATCCGATCGTGTCCAACGCGGTGACGTAAAACTCAACGACGTGCAGAGAAAAATGAAGTTCATTGCTTCCGAGCATGCGTCGACTTGATTTTGAGCATGCGTGGATTTTTGACTGATTGATTTCCCCACAGACGATAATTTTTTTATATCGTTTTTTTAACCATACGAAAATTTTAAAACAGGTTCTATTTTTTTTCACCAATGGGGAAAAAAACTGATGGGGCCCACACACGATCGGTTCGTCCGATGAAAACCGTCCATCGGTCCATTTTCATCAGACAAACCGATCGTGTGTACAGGGCATTATTGTACTGCACGCCAGTCCTTTGTCTAGCAAACTGCCTCCTGCTATAGCCAAATATTTCACATTTTGACTCATCAGCCCAGAGAACCTGTTGCCATTGTCTGTACCTCCAGATCCTATGTTTTTGTGCATAGTGGAGTCACTTAGCCTTGTACACACATCAGAGGTATTCTTTTTTGCCCAAAAATTTACATGAAGACCACTCCCGGCCAGACTTTCCTGGACGGTAGATGGGTGTACCTGGGTCCCACTTGTTTCTGTCAGTTCTGTGCTGATGGCACTGCTGGAAATCTTTCGATGTCAAAGGGAAGTAAGCCCCCACCACCAGAGAGAGAGCCACGATGTAACCCTGTTACCCCCACTACCAGAGAGAGAGCCACGCTGTACCCCTGTACCCCCACTACCAGAGAGAGAGCCACACTGTACTCTTGTACCCCCACCACCAAAGAGAGAGACACACTGTACCCCCACCAGAGAGAGAGAGAGCCACCCTGTACCCCTGTACCCCCACCACCAGAGAGAGAGCCACGCTGTACCCCCACCACCAGAGAGAGAGCCACGCTGTACCCACACCACCACAGAGAGAACCACACTGTACCCACACCACCAGAGAGGGAGCCACGCTGTACCTGCACCACCAGAGAGGGAGAGACACTGTACCCCTGTACAGAGACACGCCACACTGTACTCGCACCACCAGAGAGAGCCACACTGTACCTGCACTACCAGAGAGGGAGCCATGCTGTACCCGCACCATCAGAGAGAGAGCCATCCTGTACCCGCACCCCCAAAGAGGGAGCCACGCTGTACCCACACCACCAGAGAGGGAGCCATGCTGTACCCCTGTACCCACACCACCACAGAGAGAGCCACGCTGTACCCACACAACCAGAGAGGGAGCCAGGCTGTACCTGCGCCACCAGAGAGGGAGACACACTGTACCCCTGTACAGAGACACGCTACACTGTACTCGCACCGCCAGAGAGAGCCACTCTGTACCTGCACCACCAGAGAGGGAGCCATGATGTACCCACACCACCACAGAGAGAGCCACGCTGTACCCGCACCACCAGAGAGGGAGCCAGGCTGTACCTGCACCACCAGAGAGGGAGCCATGCTGTTCCCACACCACCAGAGAGAGGGAGCCACCCTGTACCCCTGTAACCACACCATCAGAGAGAGAGCCACGCTGTACCCCTATACCCTCACCACCAGAGAGAAAGCCACGCTGTACCCCTAAATTGACAGTGCATGCAGTGGGTGGATACAAAAAGCTGTGCTCTGTCAACTAAAAGACAGGAAGTCTCTCAGGCCTCGTGCACACGACCGAGGAACTCGTCGGAAAAGACCAGTGTTGTAACTAACAGCGTTTAAATAAACACCGTTAGGTAAAGATGGGCCTCCTGAGGGTAACGAGTAATCTATCAGATTACTTTTTCCCTCGCGGCAACGCCGTTCCCATTACTGGGCGGCGTTACCGCAATTACTCTTACCTGTGTCAGCACTGCAGCCATCGCCCGTCGGTCATCTATTATTAAAAAGAGCGCGCCTCCTGTGTGTTCCGTGATTGGCGGAACACTAATTTTCCCAGCAGAGCCTCTGTTTCGTGTTCGGCCTATCACGGATGTCCTCTCATCCGAGGCCGAGGCTGAGGATGAGAAGGCATCCGTGATAGGCTGAACACTAAACAGAGGCTCTGCTGGGTAAATTAGTGTTCCGCCAATCACGGAACACTCAGGACAGGAGGCGCGCTTTTTTAATAATGGATGGCCGCCGGCTCCCTCTCCCCTCCTCCTCCCTCCCTCACAGTCCGGAGTTGCCAGGAGGAGGCCGAACTGCCCGCCCGCTGGCGCAGAGTCACCGACAGGCTACAGCACAGCAGGGAGCACAACATCTCTACCAAATGTGACAAGGAGAAATAGAAGAGCTGAGAGCTCCATGACCGTGAGTATAACCATTGCACAATGTACTTCTCTGTCCCCAAGGAGCTCTGTTTATTGGTAAAGATGAGGGAAGAAAGCAAATCTCATCCTCTCTGACATTTCCATCATTTGAAATACACCTGAAATGTCTATTTACTTCTGGCCAATGCAGATGATTCTATGTGTCCAAGCCAGGCTTGTTCTGCTATTGATATAGTTATATGAAGATATGAAATCTACTATGCAGAGTACATGTGACTAATCAGGGGCGTAACTAGAAATCTCAGGGCCCCATAGCAAAATGCTGTATGGGGCCCCCCCCTCCAAAAAAAATGAACTAATGCCATTGAACAACACATCTGGGGTAAAAACTGCACATACACTGACCTACCCGACTAATACACTGACCTACTGTACCTGATTCCTACACTGACCACTACACTGACCTTCCTGATCCCTACACTGACCTAATTGATTGCTGCATTGAAATACCTGACACTAACCTGATCCCTACACTGACCTACCTGATCCCTACACTGACCTACCTGATCACTACATTGACCTACCTGATCACTACACTGACCTACCTGATCACTACACTGACCTACCCGATTCCTACTCCCCCATTGGGGGAGCATGTCACATCTTCAGCTCTGAGGGGCCAATGCTGGGACCTGTAGTCCTTCATTAGGAGGATGAGGTCAGTGGCAGACTGGCAGTGCTGGGGGCATGGGTTAAGTGGCAGTGCTTAGGAAGGGATGGGATCACTAACTCCCACTTGCTGTCACTAAGGATGCGCTCCAGCGTGTTTGCATGGTGCAGAGCCCGCCAGGAAGTCTGCACAGCACTGCGCTAATCACAGCCAGGGAGACATTGTCCCGATGCTTGGCTGCAGAGATCGGGGAATATCTCCCTGGCTGTGATTAGCACAGTGCCGTGCAGACTTCCTGGCGGGCTCCGCACGTGTAGCATGCGAACACGCTGAAGCTCATGCTTAGCTGTCACCTGTTAGTCAGTGTCCACTTGGCAGGGGAGAGGGGCTTGGTGATGGTGAGAGAGAAGGGGGGTAGGAGAGAGAGAGAGAGAGAGAGAGAGAGAGAGAGAGAGAGAGAGAGAAGGGGTGGGAGAGAATGAGAGAGAGAGAAGGGGTGAGAGAGAGAAGGGGTGAGTTGGTAGAGAGAGGGGGTGGATGGGAGAGAAAGTGGGGAGTGAGAGGGGGTGGATGGGAGAGAGAGGGCTGGATGAAAGAAAGAGAGAGGGGCTGGATGAGAGAGAGAGGGCTGGATGAGAGAGAGAGGGGCTGGATGGGAGAGAGAGGGGCTGGATGAGAGAGAGAGGGCTGGATGAGAGAGAGGGGCTGGATGAGAGAGAGAGGGCTGGATGAGAGAGAGAGGGGCTGGATGGGAGAGAGAGAGGCTGGATGGGAGAGAGAGGGGCTGGATGAGAGAGAGAGAGGGGCTGGATGGGAGAGAGAGGGGCTGGATGGGAGAGAGAGGGGCTGGATGAGAGAGAGAGGGCTGGATGAGCGAGAGAGGGCTGGATGAGAGAGAGAGGGGCTGGATGGGAGAGAGAGAGGGGCTGAATGAGAGAGAGAGAGAGAGAGAGGGGCTGGATGAGAGAGAGAGAGGGGCTTGATGAGAGAGAGAGAGGGGCTGGATGAGAGAGAGAGGGGCTGGATGAGAGAGAGAGAGGGGCTGGATGAGAGAGAGAGGGGCTGGATGGGAGAGAGAGGGGCTGGATGGGAGCTGGATGAGAGAGGGGCTGGATGGGAGAGAGAGAGGGGCTAGATGAGAGAGAGAGGGGCTGGATGGGAGAGAGAGGGGCTGGATGGGAGAGAGAGAGGGGCTAGATGGGAGAGAGAGAGGGGCTGGATGGGAGAGAGAGGGGCTGGATGAGAGAGAGAGGGGCTGGATGGGAGAGAGAGGGGCTGGATGGGAGAGAGAGGGGCTGGATGAGAGAGAGAGGGGCTGGATGAGAGAGAGAGAGAGAGAGGGGCTGGATGAGAGAGGGGCTGGATGAGAGAGAGAGAGGGGCTGGATGAGAGAGAGAGGGGCTGGATGAGAGAGAGAGAGGGGCTGGATGAGAGAGAGAGGGGCTGGATGGGAGAGAGAGGGGCTGGATGGGAGAGAGAGGGGCTGGATGGGAGAGAGAGGGGCTGGATGAGAGAGAGAGGGGCTGGATGAGAGAGAGAGGGGCTGGATGAGAGAGAGAGGGGCTGGATGGGAGAGAGAGGGGCTGGATGGGAGAGAGAGGGGCTGGATGGGAGAGAGAGGGGCTGGATGAGAGAGAGAGGGGCTGGATGAGAGAGAGAGGGGCTGGATGGGAGAGAGAGGGGCTGGATGGGAGAGAGAGGGGCTGGATGGGAGAGAGAGGGGCTGGATGAGAGAGAGAGGGGCTGGATGAGAGAGAGAGAGGGGCTGGATGGGAGAGAGAGGGGCTGGATGGGAGAGAGAGGGGCTGGATGAGAGAGAGAGGGGCTGGATGAGAGAGAGAGGGGCTGGATGAGAGAGAGAGGGGCTGGAAGGGAGAGAGAGGGGCTGGATGAGAGAGAGAGGGGCTGGAAGGGAGAGAGAGGGGCTGGAAGGGAGAGAGAGGGGCTGGATGAGAGAGAGAGGGGCTGGATGAGAGAGAGAGGGGCTGGATGAGAGAGAGAGGGGCTGGATGAGAGAGAGAGGGGCTGGATGGGAGAGAGAGGGGCTGGATGGGAGAGAGAGGGGCTGGATGAGAGAGAGAGGGGCTGGATGGGAGAGAGAGGGGCTGGATGAGAGAGAGAGGGGCTGGATGGGAGAGAGAGGGGATGGAAGAGAGGGGGGGTGGAAGAGAGAGAGAAATTTACCCCCTAAGCTGGCCTGCAGTCCTTCCTGTACACCCTGTCCCAGCCCCTGTCTGTGGGTAGGTGTGTGTGATGCACCTACCTCCAGACCATCCTTGTCCTCTGTCCTCGGTCAGCCTGTTTTTTCTTGCTGACAGGCACAGCTGGAGCAGACGTTGGGGGAAGGTGTGCAGGCTCTGGGACTGGGAGGATGTCACTGCTGCTCAGGTCAGGTCTTCTCTCTCACTCCCTCTCGCGCTGTTCCTTCCAGTCAGCCTCCTGCTGCTCACCGGGGCCACTCTCTGTTGTTGGCTGCTGTTCTCAGATGCTGTTGCTCTCCCTCACAGTTGCTGCAAATGTGTCCCTCTCTGCTATGTCAGGGGGCGGCCTCGGTCGGAGCTCAGCTTTGTTGGGCCCCAGGAGACAGAGCTGTAGCGCGGAGGTTGGAGGAGGAGGAGGAAGTGAAATCCTCCCGCGCTTTCAGCACTGAACACGGAGGGGTGCACTGCAGCCGTGATGTCACTAGTTGCTACACGCCAAGCGGCACAGGCGTTAGCAACCAGTGCAGCAACCACCTCCTCCCTCCAGCGCAGCGTAATGACCAGAGTCTCTCTCTCACCACCACTGATTATACCGATGTGAGAGAGAGAGACTCGGTCGGGACTGCAGTCAGATTTTCGGGCCGGGCCCCACTCGGCTGCGGGCCCCATAGCGCCCGCGTGGGTCGCTATGGCGGTAGTTCCGCCACTGTGACTAATCCAGAACACTCCCCTGGAATGGATTGAACATCAGATCCCACACCTTTACCACTTATATTTACTTAAAGGGCTCATTCTCATGCTTTCCAAAACACACAGGCGCGCACGCACACACATTTAACTATAGTGCTATGCACTTTGTACACATTTAATGAACATTATGTAACATTTTGCTGCTTTGCACCATCAATAGAACCTTGCTGGGCAGGTGGAGTGTGATGATGATATTAATAATTGTACACAGTACAAAATGTTCTAAAATACTGTATATAGTGTTTTTATTCTTCAATCCGTTAATATAAACATCTTTGATATTAAAGATGTTTCAGAACGTAATTGCATTGTAGAATATATTAAAAAAATCTCAGTTACTTTTCCGAGTAACTAGTTACTTTGCTAATAAAGTAACTGAGTCACTAACTCAATTACTTTTTCGGGCACGTAACTTGTAATTGTAACTAGTTACTTTTTTAAAGGAAGATGAACAACACTGGAAAAGACACATCGTTTTCCTCGACGAGTTCCTTGTTAGGCTTGTCGAGAAACTCGACAAGCTTGCTTTGCGTACACACTGTCAAGACCAAAACTCGTCGTTATGGGGAAGTTCGATTGCACTGGCACAACCCTTGGGGCTTCTTTTGCCAATTTCATGTTACTGCGTGTTAAGTAAAAGTTTGGTAAGAGACGATTTGCACTTTTCAGTCTGTTACAGCATGACAAATGTGCTATCTCCATGGCCGGACTTACCATTGGGCCCAATAGGGGGCCCCCTTTTTTTAGGGGTCCGGAGGTCCCCAGGGCCCCGGACAGCAACCCCCCCTTTTTTTATAAAAAAAAGTTATATATATATATATATATATAATTATTATTAAAGGGCCCAGAGGTCTCCAGGGCCCCCGGATGGCAACCTCCCTTTTTTTATATATTTTTTTTTATATATATTTGTTTTTTATTAAAGGGCTCAGAGGTCCCCAGGGCGCCATGTGGCAACCCCCCCCCTTTTTATTTTTATAAATGTTTATTTTTTTATTTTTGTTTATATTTTTAAATTTTTTATTAAAAGGCCCAGAGGTCCCCAGGGCCCCGGATGGCAACCTCCCTTTTTTTATATTTTTTTTATTAAAGGGCCCAGAGGTTTCTTTTTTCTTTTTATTAAAGGGCCCAGAGGTTCTCTGCTCCAGGGGGCCCATGCCTTAAGCTGTGTAAGGGGCCCCAAAATTCCTGATTGGGGCCCTGCGCATACCTCCCAACACGCACGGATTCTGCGGGACTTTCCCGCACAGACAGCTTCTTCCCGCAGTCCCGCAAAAAGGTTAATTTTCCCGCACTGCAAGAGGAGGCAGCACGGAAGCAGGAGGAACCGGAGCGGTGTGTGGAGGACTGTGGCTGCTGAAGGGAAGAAAGCCGACAGTCGGGCTAATGACAGTCTGTGGCCCCGACTGTCGGCACAGGTGAGAGGCAACCCCCCCCCCGCTCAACAACTGCAAAACCCCCCGTCAGGAGGAACCGGAGTGTTGTGTGGATGTCTGCTGAAGGGAAGAGAGCCGACACATTCTGTGCACAGGTGAAAGGCACCCCCCCCGCTCAACAACTTTAATGCCCCCCCCCCGCCGCTCACCAACTTTAATGCCCCCCCCCCCGCCGCTCACCAACTTTAATGCGCACCCCCCCCGGTCACCAACTTTAATGCGCACCCCCCCCCCCCCCGTAAACAACTTCAATTCGCCCCCCCCCCACGCTCAACAACTTTAATATGCTGCGCACCCCCCGCTCAACAACTTAAATTCGCCCCCATCTTTAATGCGCACCCCCCCCCACTCAACAACTATGATCCCCCCCCAATTCTCGGCTCCAGGAGGCCCCTTCAACACTCAAGCCCAGGGGCCCCCACCACCCTAAGTCCTGCCCTGGCTATCTCCATTACAAACGCCCGTCTCATACTTTATTCTGAGCATGCTCAGGTTTCTTAGCATACACACGATCATGTTTCTCATCGAAAACCAGCCCGACGAGGAACACGACGAGGAAATTGAGACTCCCGTCGAGGAAAAAGAGAACTTGTTCTCTTTTTTCCTCGTCGAGTTCCTCGACAGTTTTCTCGATGGAAAGTATACACACGACCGTTTCCTCAGCAAAAAAAGCTCTGCCACCAAGTTTCTTGATGGATTCTGTCGAGGAAAACGGTTATGTGTACGAGGCCTCAGTTCCCCATCAGGTTTGACTTGCTACAAAACTCCTTGGGCCATACAACTGTCAGTGTGACGGGCACAATGGCTGGGAAGGAAGGGAGCACACTGAGGAGTCAGTGGCCAGTATGTACACTTCAAATTTAATGAGGGCACAACAGATTTATCAGATGAATCAGGCACAATTACCAACACTTTTTGTGCTGCGCCCTGATGGCATTCTACAAGGTATCTCAGACACCCTTTACGAATTCCTTGGTATGTATTCCTCATTATAACACAAGGCGATTCAGTTCGCATGTGTTTTGCGCTATATAAGTTTCTCACCCACTCACTATTAATGAGCTGGAGTCCATTTAAATACACTTTACTCACTTGAGAGTTGTAAATCTTACCTCATGAAATGTTATATAAGGTTTACTCTTATTTATAATGTGCAAATTTCCAATAATAGGCAAACATGGTGGTCCAGGAGGATAATTTGGATAAACTTTTTTCTTCTGACTGAATGAAAAAATTGCCAGAAAAACACAGGTGACAATGGAAAGGACAATTGTAACTGGGTCAGTTAAATACATGTCTGCATCAAAACCTGAAAACAAAAATAAAAATTTAAATCATAAAATGATAAAATGATGAACAAAAGCAAAGCCAAGTAAAGAAATCAGAGAGGCTGGAGAGATGAACTTTTTATCAGTGGTGGGTGTGTTTCTTGGCACACCTGCTGTACAAATTATCACTGCTTTAAATCACATTACTTTTACCACTTCAGCCCCGGATTTGGCTGCCAAATGACCAGGCCACTTTTTGCGATTTGGCATTGTGTCGCTTTAACTAACAATCGCGCAGTCGTGCAACGTGGCTCCCAAACAAAATTGACGTTGTTTTTTTCCCACAAATAGAGCTTTCTTTTGGTGGTATTTGATCACCTCTGCGGTTTCTATTTTTTTAACTATAAACAAAAAGAAAGCGACAATTTTGAAAAAAATTGCGTCTACAAAAAAGGTGGTTTTATGGCATTTTTATATATTTTTTTATTAGTGTAGCACTTACCCCCGAAGGAGCTGCTGGTAATTGATTGGGCCTGTACTCTGCTTTTCTACCCCCAAATAATTTGTCCCAACCCGCTTGACACAGCTGTGTAACAGTGTGGATGTGAAACCTTCACTAAACGGAACAACCCCACATAACAGTGTGTATATAGTGTACCTTTATCGCTATCTGGGCATCCGTTATTCCACCTGTTAGAATAATGAACAAGCCTCACACCAATTGTGATCAACCAAAATGTAAGTTTACTGGAACTAGTATAGAGACAGTAGTTATAATAACTGTATCAACATACAACTTACTATAATAGTGCAATGAGTGTACACAAATTATTAACACTTAAAGGTCCCTTGAGCCTCTACTGTGGCGCGTCTCCAAGTGGGACTAGTGCTCAGAGTGACAATGCCTTGACACTGGTCACCTTCCCACTTCCAGTACGGCCGCACCAAACATACCAATGCAAAGATATCAACACATCACAATACAGTTTCTCAAGAGCTTCCCCTGAGGTATAAGGCAGCCTTTTGTCTTACTGTATCCACAGCACAAACCCTCCCAATGAGAAGTGTAGTCTCTGGTCTTCTTTGTCTCCGGCTAGCGATTATACTGCAGTGTTTGTAATCCAATGGTTTAACAAGTAATGAAGTAACATAACTGAAGAGTGATAACAATTCCTGCTATACAACACACTTGTAGATGCCTTCGGTGTAGGTATAACTTAATATCAGTCAGCCCTCAATGAAGCATAGGCTTTTAAACCTGATTGAACTCAGTCTATTTGAATGGGACCTCCCCGTAGGACTACAGGTCCCAGCAACACTATGAGATGAGTCTAAGTGTGTTACGGGTGTTAAATAACTTCTGGGCGACAGCCCTCTCACCACACCAGGTCTGGAAAGTTGTGAACCTCCGCTCCGGCTGTCTCAGTCCTGCTGCCAGTCAGCACTGTCACACTGCTCCGCTCCGCAAGCAAACCGGACATCCACTTTGCTCCGTCAAGGGTCCTGGGTCCTCAGACCCGATCACACTGCCTCTCCAGCACACTGTGGTAAGGCAGAGTCAATGGATGTTGTTCTGCTCTGCACGATGTAGGCCCAATTCTGAACACTTCTTCACAGATCCTCTCAGGCAGACCATGCATCCAGAAGAGACAGAAAATGGCTGCACTCTGCCTTTTATTTCCCACCCAGCATGCAGTTCAGCCATTTAGTGTTCATGGGTAAGTGAGTGAGCATTATGGGTAAGTGAGTCTCTTCACAGTCAATAAACCTTTTCTGCTCTGCATGTGTAAGTTAATATATCTCTCACATTGGCATTTGGCTCCCTCTAGTGGTATGCAATCTTTAGCATTACATGACAAAAATACCACTGCTACATTAGTAATGCCGATTTTTATCGTGACTGCAACATTATGGTGGACATATTGGACACATTTGACGCTATTTTGCGACCATTTACACAGCGATCATAAAAATGCACTGATTACTGTGTAAATGACACTGGCAGGGAAGGGGTTGACCACTTGGGAGCGAGGAAGGGGTTAAATGTGTCCTAGGGAGTGATTCTAACTGTGTGGGGGCAGAGCTTACTGTGACACAACACTGATCGCTGCTCCTGATGACAGGGAGCAGTAGATCAGTGTCCTCTCACTAGGCAAAACAGGGAGATGCCATGTTTACAACAGCATCCCCCCGTTCTGCCGCTCTGTGGTACCATTGTGGGACACCGGCGGACATTGAGTCCACAGGTCCCGCGGGCACAGTCACGGGGTTTGCGGCACCCGCTAGGCGACAGATTCAAAGCAACGCACCTGTATGTTGCTTTGCCTGCCCGTGCCATTCTGCCGACGTATATCTACAGTAGGTGACCGCGATATTGTGTCAATCTCGCTCCCTTTCTCGGCGAGATTGACCACCCACGAGCCCCATCGCGGGAGCCAGCGCCCCGCGATGGAGACAAAGCCGTCATAGAAGCGACGGGAGATCCGACTTGGATTCCCGCCAATTCTACACGTGTGCGGCGTTTGTTATGAATCCTGAGGGGGAACTCCCCGCCAGATTTTAAATAAAAATCCGGCATGGGTTCCCCCCTCAGGAGCATACCGGGCCCTTAGGTCTGGTATGGGTTGTAAGGAGACCCCCCCTACGCCGAAAAAACGGCGTAGGGGGTCCCCCTACAATCCATACCAGACCGGTATCCAAAGCATGCTACCCGGCCGGCCAGGAAAGGAGTGGGGATGAGCGAGTGGCCCCCCCTCCTGAGCCGTACCAGGCCGCATGCCCTCAACGTGGGGGGGTTGGGTGCTCTGGGGCAGGGGGGCGCACTGCGGCCCCCCACCCCAGAGCACCCTGTCCCCATGTTGATGAGGACAGGGCCCCTTCCCGACAACCCTGGCCGTTGGTTGTCGGGGTATGCGGGCGGGAGGCTTATCGGAATCTGGGAGCCCCCTTTAATAAGGGGGCCCCCAGATACCGGCCCCCCACCCTAAGTGAATGGATATGGGGTACATCGTACCCCTACCCATTCACCTGGAGGCAAAATGTTAAAGTTAATAAACATGACACAAGGGTTTTTAAAATAATTTATTAGTCTGCTCCGGAGGCACCCCCTGTCTTCTTTAGCTCCTTCAGCAGGGGGTGCTTCTTCTTTGACGTCTTCGGGTGGGGGCCACTCTTCTTCGCCGCCGTCTGGTTCTCTTCCACCGCCGAGGGGGGTCGCTTTTATAAAAGCGCCCACCCCCCGGCGGGTTTCCTCCGACGTCTTCGGCGGGGGGGTAGTGTGCTTCTCAGGGGGGGCTTCTTCCGCTATCCGGGGGGGTCTTCTCCGCTATCCGGGGGGTCTTCTCCACTCTCCGGGGGTCTTCTTCTATGTTCGCCGCTCTCCGCTGTTGACTCGGCGCACCTCGGTTCTTCCTCCTGCTGTCCGGTGCCTTCTCCTTCAGGGCTGAACGTCTTCTTCTTCTTCTGTGCTGTGACGTCTTCTTCTGCCTTCTCCCGATGTTGACACGTCGCCTCTTCTCGCTGCAATGACAGGTGCGCGGTTTGTATCTGACTTATATAGGCCTCACAGTCCCATCATGCTCTGGTACCTACCCATGTGATACCTACCCACGTGGGTAGGTACCGGAGCATGATGGGACTGTGAGGCCTATATAAGTCAGATGCAAACCGCGCACCTGTCATTGCAGCGAGAAGACGCGTCGGGTCAACATCGGGAGAAGGCTGAAGAAGAGAAGAGAAGAAGAAGAAGACGTCACAGCACAGAAGAAGACGTTCAGCCCTGAAGGAGAAGGCACCGGACAGCGGGAGGAAGAACCGGGGTGCGCCGAGTCAACAGCGGAGAGCGGCGAACATAGAAGAAGACCCCCGGAGAGTGGAGAAGACCCCCCGGATAGCGGAGAAGACCCCCCGGATAGCGGAAGAAGAAGCCCCCCCCCTGAGAAGCACACCACCCCCCGCCGAAGACGTCGGAGGAAACCCGCCGATGGGGGGTCGCTTTTATAAAAGCGACCCCCCCGGTGGTGGAAGAGAACCAGACGGCGGCGAAGAAGACCGGCCCCCACCCGAAGACGTCAAAGAAGAAGCACCCCCTGCTGAAAGAGCTAAAGAAGACAGGGGGTGCCTCCGGAGCAGACTAATAAATTATTTTAAAAACCCTTGTGTCGTGTTTATTAACTTTAACATTTTGCCTCCAGGTGAATGGGTAGGGGTACGATGTGCCCCATATCCATTCACTTAGGGTGGGGGGCCGGTATCTGGGGGCCCCCTTATTAAAGGGGGCTCCCAGATTCCGATAAGCCTCCCGCCCGCATACCCTGACAACCAACGGCCAGTGTTGTCGGGAAGGGGCCCTGTCCGGGGACAGGGTGCTCTGGGGTGGGGGGGCCGCAGTGCGCCCCCTGCCCCAAAGCACCCAAACCCCCCATGTTGAGGGCATGCAGCCTGGTACGGCTCAGGAGGGGGGGGGCGCTCGCTCGTCCCCACTCCTTTCCTGGCCGGCCGGGTAACGTGCTTTGGATACGGGTCTGGTATGGATTGTAGGGGGACCCCCTACGCCGTTTTTTCAGCGTAGGGGGGGTCTCCTTACAACCTATACCAGACCTAAGGGCCTGGTATGCTCCTGAGGGGGGAACCCATGCCGGATTTTTATTTAAAATCCGGTGGGGAGTTCCCCCTCAGGATTCATAACAAACGCCGCACACGTGTAGAATTGGCGTGAATCCAAGTCGGATCTCCCGTCGCTTCTATGACGCGCTTGCTGGAATGTGCTTTTACTATTCCAGCGAGTGCGAGATGTCGGCACCCTGTCGCCGAGAATCAGCGCGATGCAGTCGTGCTAAAAACACATTCTTGGCGGCAGGTATTGTACGTGAGGCCGTTGGTAAGCAATTAAATCGTACATGGTGTAACTGCAGGCTTTTCTACTCAATTGCTACTTGCATTGCAAGTGTAGCGCCCCTTTACTTTCAGAAAGGACACTATGTAAAATTTAGTGGGGGAATGTTGTGGGGACACTTTTCTTTAGAAGGGACAGGGAAGCTGGTCAGAGTTGATGGGAAGATGGATGGAGCCAAATACAGGACAATCTTAGCAGAACACCTGTTAAGCCGCGTACACATGATCGGTTTGTCCGCTGAAAATAGACTGATGGATTGTTTTTATTAGACAAACCGATCATGTGTGGGCCCCATCGGTTTTAAAAAAATATAACATGCTTTAAATTTTTCTGTATTTTTCTGTATGGAACTCCATCGGCCAAAAATCCACGCATGCTCAGAATCAAGTTGACACATGCTTGGAAGCATTGAACTTCATTTTTTTCGGCTCGTCGTAGTGTTGTACGTCACCGAGTTTTGGCACAATCTGATTTTTGACTGATGGTGTGTAGGCAAGACTGATGAAAGTCAGCTTCATCGGATATCCGACGAAAAAATCCATCGGATTAGAATCCATCAGATATCCGATCGTGTGTACAGGGCTTTAGAGTGTGCAGAAGACTTGAGACTGGGGCGGAAGTTCACCTTCCAGCAGGACAAACGACCCTAAACATACAGCCAGAGCTACAATGGAATGGTTTAGATCAAAGCATATTCATGTGTTGGAATGGCCCAGTCAAAGTCCAGACCTCAATCCAATTGAGAATCTGTGGCAAGACTTGAAAATTGCTGTTCACAGACACTCTCCATCCAATCTGACAGAGCTTGAGCTATTTTGCAAAGAAGAATGGGCAGAATGTGCAAATCTCGTAGAGACATCCCCAAAAAGACTTGCAGCTGTAATGGCAGTGAAAGGTGGTTCTACAAAGTATTGACCACTTCACAATTATGTGCCACTTTGTGTTGGTCTATCTGTATCACATAAAATCCCAATAAAATAGATTAACGTTTTTGGTTGTAACATGAAAAATAATGGAAAAGTTCATGGGGTATGAATACTTTTTCCAGGCACAGTACATAACCTTGCTAAAATCTTGTTTAACCACTTTATACCCGCACGCCATCAAATAACGGTGGGCGGAATCCCCTATTCTGACAGGACGTCATATGACGTCCTGTCATTTAAAGCCGCTAGGGCACCCGCGATTGCCCAGTAACTGAGCAGGGCCGTGGATCTCTGTGTGTAAACGCAGAGATCCACGTCCTGTCAGGGAGAGGAGACCGGTGCTGTGTCCCTTGTACATAGGGACATAGATCGGTCACCTCCCCCAGTCACCCCCTCCCCCTACAGTTAGAACACTGAATAGGCTACACATTTAACCCCTTCCCCGCCCCCTATTGGTTAACTCCTTCCCTGCCAGTCACATTTATACAGTAATCAATGCATATTTATAGCACTGTTCAATGTATAAATGTGAATGGTGTCAAAAGTGTCCGATATAATGTCGCAGTCCCGAAAAAAATCGCAGATCGCCGCCATTCCTAGTAAAAAAATAAAATTAAAAATAAATCATAATTATGTCTTTTGCGCAAACCAGTCACTATACGGTTATTGCGATTTTTTTTTTATTTGATTTTTTTAATTTTTTTTTTTTAATGGGATATTTATTATAGTAAAAAATATTGTGTTTTTTTTAACAATTTACGCTCTTTTTTTGTTCATAGCCCAAAAAATAAAAACCGCACAGGCGATCAAATACCACCAAAAGAAAGCTCTATTTGTGGGGAAAAAAGGATGTCAATTTTGTTTGGGAGCCACGTTGCACGACCGCGCAATTGTCAGTTAAAGCGACGCAGTGCCGGAAGCTAAAATTTCGTCTGGGCAGGAAGTGCACAATAGGCAAGTGGTTAAAGCTACATTCAACACTCCCATCAAAATATCTTACCACTCCTGGACTCAGAGTATAGGGTGATTTTAGAAAGCTTGTTAAATCTTGTTATAGAAGAACCATAGTGAAAAATGATAGAGGTTGCAGTTGCTGACCCCTCCTAGTCAAAATGCCTAGTCTGGCTATCATATACAGGTCACACAGGGGGGCCCAAACATCAGAGGGAAGGAGGGGCAATTACAGGATGCCCTGTGCGGCACTTGGCTGAAAACCCTCCCGCCGACGTTTAGCTGTTGCAGGGAGAGACACAGACACAACTGCCGGCTTCCTTGTTCTGTTAAAAAAAAAAAAAAAAAATAACCCTGTATTGTTTTAATCCATTGTAAAAAAAAAAATATTTGTAAAAAAAAAATATTTATTTATTTAAAAAAAAAAATTATCAAATGTTTTTGTTCAAAAATGTTGAAAACTATTTTACAAGGGCTAATTCACACAGCTTTGCTGTTATCTGTGTGTCTGCTAAGAATGGTATTAGTATATTTATTGTGAAAAAAAATTTTTTTTATATATATTTGAGGGGGGCCCTGCCAGGTAGGCTGTACGGGGCCCCGTGATTTCTAACAGCAGCCCTGGTCATATATATATGTTCTCACTTTCCATTGACATTATATTCCACATTATCGGGGTCACAAAGTATTAAAGCCAGAAAGGCAGACCGAAAACTTTTTTTTAGAAAGTGGTTAGCAATTGCAGCACCCTTGTATTGAATACCCCTGTTTTCAGCAGTTGCAGTTTGCTGTTTACTTGTTTTTACCAATTGCAGCCCCATTTTACTGAATGCAAATTTATGAAACATTAGCTGTATTTATCCACATGCTCTCTAACGTACAAAAGCTTTGCAAAATAATTGTGAGTCAGCGACACCCCCACAATGATTTTAACACCATAGAAACATGGTGTACTTCTTACCTTTAACATTAGGATTATATTGCAGTCCTTGTTCTCAGTGAGTGTTCAGCTGAAGTTCTAATCAGTACCCTTTGGAATGCATTTATATATCGTACAATGCAAACAAAGCCCTTGATTCTAGGAAGGCTTGCCTACATGTACTGAAAAGAGTAAAAAACATTACGCAATGTTTGCATTGGAGATCTGTATAAATATTTATAAATTTGTACATCTTTCACCTAAATTCACAGCAATGTATACTGTGGCCTCGTACACGCGACCGGTTTTCTCGTCAAAATCCAGCAAGAAAACTGCTTCTTGCCGAAAAAGCCATTCGTGTGTACGAGGCGTTCAGGTTTCTTGTCTGGAAATCAGGCAAGAATCTCGACGAGAAAAAAAGGATAACCTGCTCTTTTTTCTCGTCGAGATTCTCGTTGCCTGTTTCCAGACGAGAAACCCGAGAGTGTGTATACTTACCTGTCGCCATGGAAACCCGCGCATGCTCGAAATGACTTTGACGCATGCGCGCTGGCTTCCACGGCAGGGAAGGGTGAAGCAAGATGGCGGCGACAGCATCAAATGTGACGAGTGCATGTTCGTCATACGCGATGACGTCACCGCGTTCTTTCCTTTCAAGAGAACCGCGGTTCTTTTCAAATAAAAGTAAGTACACTCGGGCGGCAAGAGTTTCTTGCCAAGAATCTCGCCAGGGAAAAAGACGGGTTTTTCCTGACGAGATTCTCAGTTGTGTGTACGAGGCCTGTGACTAATTATCCTCCGGAAGATTCACCCCCCTTTATGATCAGGCCACTTTTTGCAGTATAGCACTGCGTTACTTTAAACACTTGAGCTCCGAAAGTTTAACCCCCCTTTATTACAAGGTAATTTTTTGGTATACGCCACTGCGTTACTTTAACTGACAAATGTGCGCTCGTGCGACTCTGTACCCAAATCAAATGTATGTATTTTTTCCCCATAAATAGAGCTTTCTTTTGGTGGTATTTGATCACCACTGATTTTATTTATTTTTTGCGCTATAAACAAAAAAAACACCAACAACTTAAAAAAAAAAATATATATATATATATATATATATATATATATATTACTATATGATTCTGCACAGAGATGACCTGCCCTGTATCAGTAAATCTGCTATAGGGCGGTAAGCAAGGGTTAATTTTAACTTGCGTGTAGGCAGGTGCAGTTTACTTTTCCCCCTGTAGGTGGTGTTGTGTTGATTGCCCTTTCTTGTTGTGTACTTTTTCCAGGCAAAGGAAGTTGTTCCTGTGTTGCAAAAGAAGTTGGCAAAAATTAAGCCTTTTCTCTGCTTGGTGCTGGGCTGCAGTTTGTCTGCCGACCTGAAGGTGGCACTGTGCTGCTTCTTTGGGCTGGCTAAAAACATTGGGGACAAATTTGTTTTCTATTATGGGCTCCAGATAGCCATCTTGATGAGTCCAGCATCTCCGAATGGATGCCAAGATTTGGGTCGCCATCTTTGACACATAAGTGCTTAAAGTGGAGTTTCCATCCCAATTTTTTTTTTCATTATTGTGCTCATTAGACCTAAAAAATAAAAAAAATAAAACATTTTTTTTTTTTACTCACCTAGAAATGCCTGTTGCTATGCGGTCCCATGAAATCTGCCTTCGGAATCACCTAGGATTCTGACATCATCTCCCTCAGCTCCTCAGCACGCTAATGCTCCTGGGAAATGTGTGTCATCATTTCCCAGGATGCAGTGCGCTCCCCCATTATAACCGCCATTGCGTTAATACCCCAGTTGCGCCATTGCGTTAATACCCGAGTTATACACGCGCTTGTTGTATCTACTCAAATGTGAGTGTTTTTTTTTACCATTTTCAAATAAATTTCCTGTTAAATAGATTCACGCTATGTGGAATTTTTATCTCCAAACGCTGACATTCCTAATCATTGGTGCATTGTCACCACAAAGCTTTGACGACTCATATGGCATATGCCTTGTTGAGTCCATATGCTTCGGTAAGCCTCAGTTTTATCGGTGGTGGTTTCTCCTATCATTCCATCTTCATGCAGTATGGTTTTCATACCTGGAGGTTGATATCTACTCGCCTGGATCAATACTTCAACACTATTGTTGTTTTTACTTAATTGGGCTTTAAATTTAAGTTTAATTTTCTTTGCACCTTTAATTTTGTGTATATTTATTTACCGTATTTATTGGCGTATAACACGCACAGGTGTATAACACGCACCCTAACTTTAAGAGGGAAGCTTCAGGAAAAAACTTTCCACAGCCCCCTGCGTATAACACGCAGGCACAGTTAACCCTCTATTTTAAGGGTAAAAAAGTGAGTGTTATACGCCAATAAATACAGTGGGCCAGATTCATGTAGCACTTACGCCGGCGTATCTCGAGATGCGCGGCGTAAGTCTAAATGTGCACCGTCGTATCTCTGCGCCGTACCCACAGAACCAGATACGCCTCAAAATAGACTTCTTCCTACCGGCGTAACTTTTCTACGCCGGAGCGGCGTTGGCGCATATTTACGCTGGACAGATCTGGAGCGGCCATGTTTTTTTTGTTTTAAATATGCAAATGAGGGAGATACGCCGATTCAGAAAAGTACGTTTGGCCGGCGCAGGCTACTCCCGGTGCGTGTAACTGGAAATTCCGGCGCAAAGTTACCCCTCATAAAGCAGGGGTAACTTTGCACCACACTTGCACAGGTCAGCTGGAGAGCAGCTACAGCAGCACTGTTACAGACGACCTGAGCAACCACACTTGCTGGACAACACATCTGTGTGCCAACATGCCAGGGGCAGCCGTGGTCATAGAACTACTGCGTCGACGTGCACGTAGGAGGGCACGGGAGAGGATCTCCAGCAGCCATAATTCCCCCAAAAAACAAGTGCAAAAGACCTAGCAGGAACCAAAAATGCTCGGGTACTTTTGCACTTGTAGGGCGCATGTCTGGGTGTATTTATGGACTGGGCGGAGGCAGTGGGCCGGCGTATCTTAGGGGTTACGCCGGGGCGCAGTTCTGAGCATGTGCAGATGGGGGCAGTCAGCCCGTCAATGTCACTGAGCATGTGCGGTAAAAGTTGCGCCCGACGTATCTCCCTGCGCCACCGTCGGAGCTTCATTAGCATAGGGTGACGCCCACTTACAGTTACGCCGCCTTACGCCGTCTAAAATACGCCCCGCTGGTGCATCTGGGTGAAATTTTTTTTGTGAATCATGTACGCGCTGGTCCGGTGCAGCAGAAAAAAGATGCACTACGCTGGCATAAAGATCCGCCATTGTATGTAAATCTAGCCCAGTATGTCTGCACATGTTCTAAGTGTTTAAACATTAGTCATTGTTATATCTCATTTAGAGGCGCACTTTCTATATTTATCTGGTTATTTGCAATTGTCATTTGTTGTGCTGGCAGCTGTTCTATGTTTGCTGACAGCGCGGTATTTACATAATTTTTTAATTGATCAGCACCGTCATGTGGACGGTGCTGACCAATCGGAATCCATCTAGCCTGTCCTGTGAGTCAGCAGCTCTCTGCTCTGCCTCCCCCAACCCCCTGTGCTCACTGGAGCGCTGGGCTGTGAAGGGGCAGGGAGCGGCTGGCTCAGGCTCTCAAGTGTACATATTCGCCAGCACACCATGGATCAACAACTTCCGTCCAAAGGTTTATTTTATTGAGAGAGATCACAGAGATAAGTGCATTGTTTGCGGAGCCGCGCAGGGCCCCTCGTCAGGCATGTGATAAAGTGCAATGGTGTCAAAGCAGAATATAAATACATCAGCCACCAATCAGAACATACAAACATTTTCAAAATGGTAACACCCCCACCCTGTGACGTCAATATAATGTCAGAATCCTGCCAAAAAAGGGCAAAAAGTAACCTAAAGCAGGCTGAAGCAATAAATTCCTAATACTGTGGAATACAGCCCGCATGCATAGCGTCAGTGTATGTGCAATAGACTAGATGCCAGATCAGAGATACACCCGATCAAAAACAAGCAGCCACTAGGACCCAGAGGTTAGGCTGCCATTTAGGACATGACCTACATACACTCACTAACCTACATACATTCACTGACCTACATACACTGACCTGACCTACCTGACCTATATACACACTCACTGACCTACCCCAGCTCAGCCATGGTGTGCAGCGCTGGTGCCAATGCCCATCATGATCATCATAGAGATGCAGCCAGAGGACGAAGGAGCCCAGACCCAGGAGGAGAGGAGAAAAGAGCCGTTGAACCGAGTGCCTAGCGGGGAGCGGGGATGTGGCGTGGCGCCGGCATTGTAATTCCCACCTTCTGGAGCTTGCAGCGGCTATGATGGACGTCACACATCCCGCGGTCCTGTCATTGGACCAGTGGGACGTCCATCATAGGCACTGCAGGATCCAGAATGTGGGACCTGCAATGTCACTTGGCCACACTCGGCTGCGCTCAGCGGCTCTCAGGATCAAAATGGTCCCTGATCGGCGGCGCTCGGGGCTAACAATTAAATACTGCACTCTGGGCTTTTTGGGGACCCATTCGGGGCTCCAGCCCCTCCCCCTAACTACACCCCCGGAGGACGCCTATCTGCGGGCCGCCGCCATTACTCACGGAAACCCATGAAGTATGACCGGCACCGCATTAGGTATACCACAGTGCAGAAGAAAGTGTAAGTGTGTAGGAGCTAGGCTAGGAAAGGCGAGAAAGAAAAAGAAGAGTGATAAAAGAACGGGAAAAGGTGAGAGGGCATGAAAATAAAGAGATGAATAAGACAAAAATGGAAGAAGAAATAATGAAAAGGAAAAAGGGAAATGTGAAGAAAATAAAAGGGGGGAAAAAACAAAGAAAAAAATCACTGAGAGAAAGAAAAGGAATGAAAAAAAGATAGAACAGACAGAAACAGGGAAAAAAAGGAGGAGAAAAGGAAAAAGAAAAAAAAAAGGAAAAATAGTAGAGAGGGAAAAAAAAGAGGAAAAAAAAGGGGAAAGTGAAGAGAGGGAAAGAAAAGAAGAAAGGAAAAAAGAAACAAGAAAAAGGTGGAGCAGGAAAATAATAATATGACATGGTGCGAGATGATATGATATGGCTCGCTGAGAAGCTGACCTGGGTGCCAGTCCAGGCATGTGAGTGGATCCTGACTCTATGGTCGTGATGATGCCCGGACTGGCTCTGTGACGTCAGCACGCAGCGGACTTCGGCCTACTGTCTGCTGAAAACAGGTAACAGGAGTGCAAAATGAACTTCACTACTGTGAACCATAGAAGAAGTACAGCCGAATGAGCTTCTCATTTAATGAAAAAAAAGAGATAGAAAAAATTTACTGAATTGGCATGAGCCAGGGGCGGACTGACCATTGAGGCACTCGGGCATTGCCCGAGGGCCCCATGCAACTAGGGGGCCCCATCACGGTTGCCAGGCTCAGTAAAACCAGGGACAGTATGTAAAATTTGTGTTTTTTTTACATCTGTCCCTGATATGTCCGAAAACTGTCATGCTTTTGATGTGAAAATCCCGAGATTTTAGCTGCCCCGCCTCTGCACTGCCTCCTGGCGTGGTGGCCATCTGTAGGCCCAGGGGCCCCATAATCTTCTATTGCCCGGGGGCCCCATGAGTTGTCAATCCGCCCCTGGCATGAGCATAAAGTCTTTCTGGAACATTTGCTCTATTCATGTTTGTTTCCTTTGCATCCTTAAACTATTTCCCATTGGCAGAAAGTCAAGATAAACATTGATTAAATCATTAATTACATTGTGAAATTTGGGCGTTGGGTCGCCTTATGTTTTAATGATACACTATATTGTCAAAAGTATTGGGATGCCCACATTTTTATTCCTGTTTTATGAGATAAAGAAATATGTGAATTGCAGCAATCTGCAGGCTCCATATGAAATTATATATATATATCTATAGATATATATATTTCCTGACTGACTCCATGGCAGCCTACGTGTGGGTTAATCCCGCCTCCTCTCCATTGATAGGACCTCATACCCATAAAGGTTTACTCACCGCCCAGTACTGGTGTTCCTTTTTTGTCCTCCTCCATGGACCAACTTTAGGAAATTCAGATTGTGCAAAACAAGGACTTACTTGAAATAGGATGGCACACTTTAAGCGGTGCAGCTCGGATCCCAGCCATGGGCGGGTGGAGAGCTTTGCAGCAACTTCCCCTCCGCTGTGCGGTAGTAGCTGCGTGTGCTGAAGATCCGGACTTCCTGGCTGGCAAGGTCTTATCTCTATTTCCATGGCAGTCACCTATGTGTTGTGTGTTTCCATGTGTGTTTTTCTGCCTGTATGGCGGCTGGAGCGCTTCTGCGTTCCAGCGCCGTTTGTTCTCTTCCTGGTGTGAGCACCAGAGCCCTTCGCGCATGCGCAGTGCCCAATCCCAGAGCGAGGCTTGGTTCGCGCATGCGCAGTCGGACGGGACTCGCGGCGGCCGCGCAGGCGCCGTTGAGCCATTCACCACTGCGCAGGCGCGTACGTGGGCAGCGTCTGACGTCATCGGCGGGGGATTTAAAAATCAGCTGCTCGCCTATGTACATTGGGGTTCTTCCTGACAGGCGAGCAGCTGATCCTGTGACACTCTACCAGGTCAGTGAGGGATCTGCCTATGCTATAGGCATAGATCCTCTCTGTTATCCCACTTGCTTATATGCTTATATGCTTTGCTGGTATTTTAAATGCTGCATAGATTAATTTTTTTAATTAATTTTTAAAATGTATTTATTTTCTTGCATAGCATTTTTAAATTCTTTCTATATGGTTTTAAAATGTTTTTTCTTCTTAAAGGGGCAGTACTCTTATATTGTCATTTTTTATCTGGCATCTTAGGATCTCTTCAGTTGTGGATATATATATCACAATACTATGCAGGTCCAAGAAACCACGGACCAGTCACCGTCTACAGGTGGCCAGCCCTCACGCACAAGGTATGTGCGGGTGAGGGGGGCATAGGGGTGGAATTCATACTTTGTATGTTTTATATCTGACTCCCCCTATACATATGTCTCATTTTTTCCTTAGCCCTTCCGGTCCTGATCCTTATGCCGCTATCCAGTCCGCAGACCTTGCCAGGCCGCATCATCGTTCCTCTTCTAAATCTAAATCAAAGAGTAAACGAAGATCTCCGTCTACATCTTCCCATCAGAGGAGAAGTTCCCATTCCTCCTCCAGACACCGCTCCCACCGCCACGAAAGCCGCTCTGATCACAGAGCTTGCTGGGGATGTGATACTTATGTCCCGGAGGGCAAATCATTATGTGACCAATGCTACGCCCTGGCGGTTGGGGAAAAGGAGACTGAAGATCGTCGTATCGAGTCTCTTGTGGAACGTGTGGTACAAAAATCTTTGAGAGAGAATGTCTCCCACACGCAAAGTCAAACCGGTACCGTCAGGTCTGGTTCTCCGGCCATTGAGGTCCTTGAGGATCCCGGTCCTTCCCAGCCTCGCGCTGCTTCTCCAGATTCCCAGGAGGGTGAACCGGAAAGCGATGAGGAGAGTCTAGAGTTCGACTTCTCCCAAGTGACACCACTTATCAAAGCAATCAAAGAGGCTCTCTTGTGGGAAGAGCAATCTACTTCTCCAGCTAAGCAAAAGAAATATTTCAAACGCCTGGGGAAGGAACGCCCAAGTTTTCCGTTGTTAACAGAATTGAAGGGCATCTTTGAAGAAGAATGGAGTAGAGTGGACAAGAGGTCCTCTATGGCCAACAAGGCCTCCAGACTGTATCCCTTCAAAGCAGATGACGTTAAACACCTGGAGAATATTCCTGTGGTAGACGCAGCAGTGACACGACTGGCCAAACATGTTACACTGCCATTGGCTGATTCAGTGTCCTTCAAGGACGGTCTTGATAGGAGGATGGATCAAGACCTCAAAAGAATCTACGGTCTGGCTGGTACAGCCTGCAAACCTGCTTTGGCCTTGGCAGCTTTATCCAAAGCAATGGAGGCCTGGACGGAAAATGTGGACTCCTTCCTTAAGGGTGTCTCTGAAGAGCTGGCCAGAAGTTCTGCTACTTCAGAACTTAAACTAGCAGTTGCCTTTCTGGGGGAGGCATCCGTTGATTTAATTCGCCTATTGGCAAGAATTATGCTGTCCTCTGTCACAGCCAAAAGGGCCTTGTGGTTGCGCCCCTGGGTCGCTGACCCATCGTCCAAACAAAATTGGTGTAAGATTCCCTTTGAGGGATCATCCTTGTTTGGCAACAAGCTGGATGACGCCATTTCTAAAGCTACAGGTGGTAAATCGGGTTTTCTCCCCCAGGACAGGCGTCAGTCCGGTAAGAAGAAACTGCAATTCAGAAGGTATAGTCCGGACCGCACTAGAGAGGCTCGCGCCTACAGACCTGGCGGGAACTTCAGAAGAAACTGGGGTAGAGGCCGTGCATCCTTTCGCAAACCAGCGTTTTCTAACCAAGCGTCGAGTGGACGCGATCAGCCTAAGTCCTTTTGAAACAACGCCCGCCCAAGCGGATCGGGTGGGAGCTCGACTGCTCCTCTTTCGGCACGTTTGGGCGGCCTCGATCACAGACTTTTGGGTCATCAAAACAATAACATCAGGCCACGCATGGTCGTTCTCCAGCATTCCTCTTCCAAGGTTCATTTCCACCCTTCTCCCAAAGTCAGCGGAACAGAGACAGGTTCTTCTAACGTATGTGGATCTACTGAAATCCCAAGGAGCAGTAGTATGCGTCCCAAAGGACGAACAGTTTCATGGAATATACTCCCCCCTCTTCTTGGTACAGAAGAAAAGCGGTGCTTGGCGTCCAGTCATAGATTTGACCTATCTAAACAAATTTATAAAACACAGAAGGTTCAAGATGGAAACTCTGTCGACAATCCAGCAAGCCATACAGCCAGGCGATTGGATGATCTCGATAGATCTGAAGGACGCTTATTTCCACGTTCCGGTGGCAATCGAGCTACAGAAATATCTCAGGTTCCACGTTGGGCAAGAACACCTTCAATTCGTGTGCCTACCCTTTGGGCTGACAACCTCACCACGAGTCTTCACCAAAACCCTATTGGCAGTGGTGGCCTTTATCAGACTGAAAAAGATAAGACTTTATCATTATCTAGACGACCTCCTTGTCCTAGCCCAGGACAAGACACAGCTCTTAGCGCAAAGAGATCAGGTAATCTCGATCCTGTCCGAATTCGGTTGGCTCCTGAACCTAACGAAAAGCCATTTGGAACCAACTCAATACCTAGTATATCTGGGAGCCCAGTTCGACACAGTGAAGAAAACCATCTCTCTTCCGGTGGAAAAGATCCCTGTGGTTCAAGAGAGGATTTCTCGAGCGTTAGACACCCACCACCTGAAGGCATTCCAGTGTCTAAAAATCATCGGAACAATGGTTTCCACAACCCCCATGGTGAAATGGGCATTATGGAGACTACGTCCCTTCCAGTCCGGCTTCCTCAAGCAGTGGAAGTCAGGCAACAAGAATCAGCAGATTCGCATCTCAACTTCCATGAGGAACAGCCTCTTTTGGTGGCTCCAGCCAAAAAATCTACGGAATTGTCATTCCATTGCCCCGGTCTCCTGGGTCACAGTGACGACCGATGCCAGTGGCTACGGCTGGGGGGCCCTGTGTGGTAC
This sequence comes from Rana temporaria, assembly GCF_905171775.1. Classification (NCBI taxonomy): domain Eukaryota; kingdom Metazoa; phylum Chordata; class Amphibia; order Anura; family Ranidae; genus Rana; species Rana temporaria. The sequence continues at coordinate 56,203,089 of NC_053492.1, forward strand.
AAACATGGCACAGGGCAGATGGGATGCTCGCCTCCGCAATCCGGGCTCGAACATCCTAGAGCTTCGAGCAGCCTGGTGTGCCCTCCAGTCCTTCTCCCAACTCCTGAAGGGAGAGTCGGTACTGTTGAGGATGGACAATACCACAGCAGTGTCCTATGTGAAGAGGCAAGGAGGGACACGGAGTTCGTCTCTTCTACGGGAAGTCGAACCCATCATGAAGTGGGCACAGGAAAACCTGGTCAACCTGACAGCAGTCTTTATTCCCGGAATACAGAACTCCCAGGCAGACTTTCTTTCTCGCACTCAGGTGGACATCAACGAGTGGTCTCTCCACATCCAAACATTCCAATGGATCTTGTCTCTGGGAGTCAGTCCCCAAGTAGATCTTTTTGCTTCACAGCACAATACCAAGATGGAGAAGTTCTACTCGAGAGGTCATTGCAGTCAGGCGATCGGGACGGATGCCTTGACGGATCGGTGGAGTTTTCAGAGAGCATATGCTTTTCCCCCGATCCCAGTAATTCTGAGATTTCTACAGAGACTTCAAGCAGAAGAGGTCGAGGTGACACTAGTGGCCCCCTACTGGCCGAACAGACCATGGTTCCCTCTCCTGGTCCAACTGAGCTACCGGGACCCAGTACCTCTACCAGTCAGACCGGACCTTCTCTCTCAGGGTTCACTCCTACACCCTTGTCCGGCTCTGATGAAACTGACGGTCTGGTTCTTGAGAGGGAGAGGCTGGAATCCCTTGGTTGCGCCTCTAGAGTGATCTCCACGCTGATGAGCTCGAGAAGGGCAAGCACGAATAAAGTCTACGGAAGAATTTGGGCTAAATTTGTGGAATTCTCTACGGTCTCAGGCAGGTCCTTTAGGAATCCAGAAATCCAAGATGTATTGAGTTTTCTCCAAACGGGGTTAGATCTTCCCTTATCCGTAAGTTCACTGAGAGTTCAAATCTCGGCTCTGTCGGCCTTCTCTGGAATTTCGTGGGCAGTACACCCACTAGTCAAACAATTCTTTCGAGGGGCATCAAGGTTGAAACCTCAAAGGAAGCCAAGATTTCCCAAGTGGGATCTCCCACTAGTCCTGGATTTTCTGAGTGGACTCAGTACGTCGGGGCCTTCCCCGTCCTCTATAAAGGACTTTTCAGCTAAAGTGGCATTCTTGGTCGCTATCACCTCGGCCAAAAGAGTGTTGGAGATTGGGTCTCTTGGTCACAAAGAGCCATTCCTGACCTTCTTCCCGGATCGGGTGGTTTTGATACCCATGCTGGGTTCAAATCCGAAAGTTTCTTCTGTCTTTCATGAGAATCAAGAAGTTGTCCTTCCTACCTTCAGGTCTTCGGATTCCAATGAGACTCACCCTCTAGACATGGGCAAGATCCTTTCTGAATACATCCAGATGACGTCCCCCTTTAGACGTTCAGATCATTTGTTTATCCTGCACTCAGGCAGTAACAAGGGGGAAAAGGCTTCTGCCAGAACAATCGCGGCCTGGATCGTTCAGACAATTCAGCAGGCTTACAGGGCGAAGGGCTTGGCTCCTCCGCAAGCGGTGACAGCTCACTCTACCAGAGGGATGGCAGCTTCCTGGGCGGCAGCTCGTCACGTGGCTCCAGATGTCATCTGCAGAGCGGCCTCTTGGTCTTCTATACATACTTTTATGTCTCATTACTGTGTTGAGCCTGCATCTCTTTCCTCTGTGAATTTTGGTTTATCAGTTTTGTCAGTTGACGGGACAAATTAAAATTTATTTTTTGTTCAGCATACCCACCCGTGTGGTCTGGCTAGTTATTTCCCACACGTAGGCTGCCATGGAGTCAGTCAGGAAAAAGGAAAATTTATTATCATACTTACCGTAATTTTCCTTTCCTGATGGACTCCATGGCAGACGGAGTTCCCACCCTGAAATTATGGAGTCGGGATAGTTACGGAACACCAGTACTGGGCGGTGAGTAAACCTTTATGTGTATGAGGTCCTATCAATGGAGAGGAGGCGGGATTAACCCACACGTAGGCTGCCATGGAGTCCATCAGGAAAGGAAAATTACGGTAAGTATGATAATAAATTTTCCTTTATATATATATATATATATATATATATATATATATATATATATATATATATACTGTATATATATATATGAATATGCAATATTTAATGTTTACTCAACTAAAAAGTGTGAACTTTTTCTTAAATTAAACATTTTCCAGTATCGATCATAATCAATAAATGAAGAAAATGTGTACAAAAACACCACAATTTTAATCATAAACTGCATGTCAAAATAATTATTAGATTCAGAAAAAAATGCATTTAAAATTATATGCCAAGCTCAACTTTTTGGCCTCATACACATAATAAAGGTTTACATGCTAAAAAGTCTTCTAGTGTAACATTTCTTGCATTTTCTGGCTCCCAGGAAGTTGAAAATGGCATCGGCATTTACAAGCAGATGGTCACATTATGCCATTTACTTTTATTGGTGGCTGTATGTGGCCGTATGTTTTTAAATGCCAATGGCTTTTGCATCGGTGTTTACCCATGAATTTCGCGGACGGCATATTTTCCTGAATGTGACGCTTTTAACCACTTCAGCCCCAGACCATTTCGCTGCCAAATAACCAGGCCACTTTTTGCGATTCGGCACTGCGTTGCTTTGACTGACAATTGTGCGGTCGTGCGACATGGCTCCCAAACAAAATTGGCGTCCTTTTTTGCCCACAAATAGAGCTCTTTTTGGTGGTATTTGATCACCTCTGCGGTTTTTATTTTTTTGCGCTATAAACAAAAATAAAGCAACAATTTTGAAAAAAAAAAACAATATTTTTATTTTTTGCTATAATAAATATCCCCAAAAAATCTATAAAGACATTTTTTTTCTCAGTTTACATTGATACGTATTCTTCTACATATTTTTGGTAAAAACAAAATCGCAATAAGTGTTAATTGATCAGTTTGCGCAAAAGTTATAGCGTCTACAAAATAGGGGAACGTTTTATGGCATTTTTATTAATATTTTTTTTTACTAGTAATGGCGGCGATCAGTGATTTTTATCATGACTGCGACATTATGGCGGACACATAGGACACCTTTGGCGCTATTTTGGGACCATTCACATTTATACAGCGATCAGTGCTATAAAAATGCACTGGTTACTATGTAAATGTGACTGGCAGTGAAGGGGTTAACCACTAGGGGGCTAGGAAGGGGTTAAGTGTGTCCTAGGGAGTGATTCTAACTGTTAGGGGCGTGGCTATGAGTGACATGTCACTGATTCCTGCTCCTTGTGAGAGGGAGCAGACGATCAGTGACATGTCTCTAGGCAGAAAGGGGGTATTTTGTGTTTACACTGGCATCTCCTGTTCTTCAGCTCCGTGACACAATCGCGGGAAGGCTGGCGGCGCATGCGTACGGTGGAAAATTCAAAGTGACGTAAATATACATTGATTTACCTGTTGGTGCCATTCTGCTGACATATATCCTCGTGAGCCGGTCCTTAAGTGGTTAATTGGTCAGCAAGGCCATCCATCATTCCATTCCAAATGACCAATAATAATAATAAGGGGTCAAGAAGATAAGAAGTAGGGTTGTCCCGATACCACTTTTTTAAGACCGAGTACAAGTACCGATACTTTTTTTCAAGTAGTCGCCGATACCGAATACCGATACTTTTTTTTAATCTAATGTGACAGTGGCACATGTGTCAGTATTTTTTTTTTTTTATAATGCGGTCTTTTTTTTAAGGGGGGGTGGACCGTGTCAGTGTGTTTTTTCTTTTATTTTTTTATTATTTTCTACAATAATTTTTTTATTCTTTTTTTTTTTATATATTATTCTTTTTTTTTTCAGCCCTGTTGGGGGGCTTTGGTGAGATATTAGGGGTATTAACAGACCTCTGACATCTTCCCTTTGAGACAGAGAAAGGGACTAGGGACACGTGTTCCCCAGTCCCTTTCTCAGCAGCGCTGAAAATGAATGGAGAGAAGACAGCGTCTTCTCTTCATTCATAAACTGAAACATTGTAATCACAGTTTACGGTGTTTCAGTTATGTGAATGGACAGAGTCAGTAATCACTGACTCTGTCCATTTGGAGCAGTAAGGAGCCGGATTTACCGACTCCTACCGCCGCTCTCCATCCTGACAGTTCCAGGGGGTGGAGGAGGAGCACGGAAGGAGAGAGAAACACGGCGGGGGACACGGAGGGAGAGAGAAACTTGGCGGGGGACACGGAGGGAGAGAGAAACACGGCGGGGGACACTGAGGGAGAGCGCAGCACGGAGGGGGACATGGAGGGAGGGAGACTGCAGCAAAACTGAGGGGGGCTGGAGGAGGACACGGGACAGTCAGCGGTGATCGTGTGTGGAGAAGTTACAACACCGATCACCGCTGATTTTAGCTGAAAGCCGGGGGGGGGGGGGGGGAGAAAAGCGGAGAAATTATTTTTAAATCTATACAGCGGTGATTGGTGCTTGTAACTTCCCCACGCACTGATCACCCCTGACAGTACAAGTATCGGGTGAAGCATCGGGAGCATTTGCCGGAGTACAAGTACAAATGCTTGGTATCGGTATCGGGACAACCCTAATAAGAAGGTTAGTTTAATCATTTCAGGTTGGCTTCATGTTAGTGTTTTTAAACAGTTCTCTGTATGTATTTTATTTCACTGCATTTTGTAATTTTTGCTTTACAAAAATAAGTTTACATGATAAAGGATTCCCAGGGCACTATGTGTTTTCTAAAGAAAGATCACAATTTGTTCTACTCCTTCCCACTTTTTGAATTTTGCTGTAAGGGATACCAAAAGCAGACATCCAGCAGCAGGGATGACCAGATCTGTTTAGCTGCACTTAGGAAACTGAAATCAAGGAAAAGGTTGGCTCATGTGTAGAGGCATGAAGTTGCCATCATCCCTTTATCAATGAAAAAATTGAATACCTCTGAGTAGGTGGGATTTTCGGGGCAACAAAAATTGACAACTAGGTCATAAAAAATATTATTTATTACAAATGATTGACATACTAAATATCACAATATCAAAATACAATATAAAAACATCATTCTAGAAAAGTACTGTAAGTCACCACATGCCCCAGGACAAAGCTAGGGGCAGAGATGATCCTTTCCAACGCGTTTCAAATGTTTCAAAATTACATCCTTCTTCAGGAAAAATTGTACAGTATAGCTCTTCTAAAAACACGAAAAATAGAAAAACAGAATAAATTACATGATCAAGTACAGACAAAAGGGGCACATAAAATGCAGACAGAGTTGGGCATGAAGGGGAAGGGGCCGTGACAGGTTCATCAATCCAAAAAGGGGAGAGAAGACCTCCACCATAAACTCACCCTCTCCTAGATAAGGAGTGCCTAGAATACCCCAAGGGCCGTGGGTACCCCAAAAGCCGTCGTGGTCAATCCAGATGGCACACCGAGTGCCTGGAGGAGATCTCTAACCTCTCAGAGCTCCAATCCATAAGGGGTGGAAAAGAAGTGAAACATTCCACTTTGGTCCGCATCCAAAAATAACACAGGCAATCCCAGCTAAAATGGCCAAATATATGTATAAACAACGTATCAATAATTTGCCACATATAAAGAAATAGGGAACAAAATAGAAAAGAGGGACAAAGAAGAGAGATACACTCACCAATCCTAGAGGACAAGCCCTATTTGCTGAAAATTTTAGGTGACCCACAATTCCAAAAGGGGGTCTAAATAAGCAAAAATAAACAAAACAAACGCCATATACACTCCCACTCCTTCAGGAGATGGGAGAAATGAGGATGCTGCGGCCAACACCCCAGACGTCCTGAAATACTTACTTGGGTGGAAGTGATTGGCCCCTTAGATGGAGATCCTCCCCCTAGGCTGCTCAAATGGCGGCAAAAATATATATGAAAGCCCTTATATTGTTAGGCAGTGCGACAGCGAGCGTGATGGAAGGGAAGGAGCCGCCATTGCGTCTCCTTCCCTGCAGCACAAGACGCGTCACACACGAGCGGACCGCGCATCAACACCGCGTCACCGCGTCGCAGGTCACATGACCATAGAACACAAGGTCGCAATCGACCCAACACGATGCGACAGCGGCGCCTGTATCCGCATCATCAATGATGCGTCTGTGCTTCCTGGTGTCCGCACAGAAGGAAAGGCACCCGCATTCTAAATTAGAATTGAAACAAAACAAAAAACAAAGGACAAAGATCCCCAATACAAACAAGGGAATTTATCCACTGTATTGAACATATATTTAAGGGAGTTAGATAATAAAAAATTCTATTAATAAAGCAGATCTTTTCTTAAAAAGATTTGATCACCCCTCAAGGGGGGGCTAAGGGCAGAAAGGGGAAGGAAAAGAGAGGGGCTAATATAAGAAAAAACTGTCTCGACAAAATTCCAAAACTTCCCATGGGGAGGAAAGGAAGAGGAGACTGTGGACAAAAATGCATCCTATATACCCATGATAAGGCAATGATGGTTCAATTGCCAAGAAAAGAAAGACTGATGGGCAAAAGCCCCCTCAGTCAAGTAAGGACAAAAATAGGTCACCACTGCCGAGGGAGAAGAGCTCCCCGGACGTGCAATGCATCCGGGGAGCATAGAGCACCGGAGTGCTATTCTCCCGTGGCAGTGGATGGAAGAGCCTTTTATGGGGAAAGAGCAACCCCCTCCAAAACACAATGATGCCATCCGGGACTCACCACCAACAGGATCAGGCATGCCACCCCCCCCCCCAAAAAAAAAAGGGGAGAGGGGGTCCAAAAGACACCCCCTAGGTGGAAGCCCACATGTCAGCAGGTATGTGCACACTCAATGTCATACACAATCATAGGTAAAATTTATAACACAAGGAAAATACCTTAACAACATATACAAAAATACATATCAATTTACAAAAATGCAAATTAAAATACAAAATAATGAAAAAATCCTATTTCTTCAAATCCCAGGAAGGTACTGACCCCCTATATCTAGGTACCGAAAAGGGAACCCCCCCCCCCCGTTGATCCCAAAAAGGGGGGTAAAAACATGGAGGGGTGGAGAAACGAAAAGAAGTCCATTAAGTCCACCCAAGATAAGAATAGAGCAAGGCGGTCAAAGGACCAAAGGGTCAAAAATGTGAGCAACATCAGTCCGTTTTACCAGAACTAAAACCCTCAAGGAAAGGTCTGAAACTTTCCATTTCGTTAAGTCCTGGGGGAGTTGTGGCTTTAAGGCGTCTAATCCAGCGCATTTCGCGCTGGAGTAGCACCTTATTCCAATCCCCCCCACGAAGGGGAATATGTAGCCTATCCAGGACTGTGAAGTTCACACTGGGCATGTGATACCCGTACTCCTTAGCCACATGTCTTCCAAGGGGCAAGTAAAGGTTGCCTATCCGCATTGAATGCATATATTTTTCAACTCTCTTATGAAAGAATTGGTCTTCCCTACATAGAAGGAACCACACTGGCATTGCATGAGGTAAATTACCCCCCGGGTCTTACAATTAGCATAGTGTCTTAATGCAAAAGTTTCTCCATTGGGCAAAGCCAGTGTGGTCCTTCTTCTTATGACCTCACACTGTGAGCAATTCCCACATGGAAAAGTCCCGTAAGTTTTGCAGGGGTCCTTGCTAGAATTTCCTTTATACTCACTTTGGACCAACATGGTCCCAAGTGAGTCTGCTCGCCTAAAGGTTAACTGGGGTTTGTCCAATAAAAGATTTTTGAGAATAGGGTCCTCTGTAGGGATGAGCTTTGCGTTCGATACGAACGTATGTTCGACTCGAACATCGGTCGTTCGATCGTTCAACAAAATTCGAACAAAACTAGTCGTTCGCGCCAAATTCGAGTAACGCAAAACGTCCCATAATTCACTGCGGCGTTCAGCGCTGATGATTGGCCAAGCATGCTGTATGTCCCTCATGCTTGGCCAATCACAGCGCTCAAAAAACAAAGAGCCATAATTGGCCAAAGCCAGGGTGGCTTTGGCCAATTATGGCTCAGGGGGTTTAGTACACGCCCCCCACACTATAAAAGGCAGCCTGCAAGGGGACCGGTTCCAGCAACCATTGCCAGTGTCTGGTTTACATGGTCCGGGAATACCTAGGGGCAAGATCCGACTTGGACACCTTCCCCACCGAAAATCCTCTGGCTTACTGGGTCTTGAGGATGGATCACTGGCCAGAGCTTGCACAGTACGCAATTGAGCTACTGTCTTGCCCTGCATCCAGTGTTCTTTCAGAATGCACATTCAGTGCTGCTGGAGGCTTTGTCACCGATCACAGGGTGCGCCTCTCCACCGACTCTGTTGATCGACTGACCTTCATCAAAATGAATCAGGCTTGGATCAACACCAGCTACCAATCACCTGATGCTGATGTTACTGAATACGAATTTTTTGTTGAAATGTCAGATCCCTTTGAGACTGCGTATGCTGATGCTGAGTGACTGTCCTGTTATGCTGCTGATGGAATATCCTTCCCCTCCTCACTTTTCTTGCTGATAGCTAGTAAGATATTTTGTGTTTCTGGGCTCCGCCACCAGTGCCTAAGGCCTAATTTTTCTGCCCCTGTTTAACAGGGGCGCCTACTCAAAATTTTTGATGCAATACTTTGCACGTGGCTCCTTATTGCGCTCCAATTACAGTTATTGGGAGGGGTTGCAGTGTTGTGTTGTGCCTAAGGCACAATTTTTCTGCCCCTGTTTAACAGGGGCGTATAATAAAAAATGTTGATGCAATACTTTGCACGTGGCTCCTTGTTGCACTCCAATTACAGTTATTGGGAGGGGTTGCAGTGTTGTGTTGTGCCTAAGGCCTAATTGTTGTGCCCCTGTGTAACAGGAGTGTCTAATAACAATTTTTGATGCAATACTTTGCACGTGGCTCCTTGTTGTGCTCCAATTACAGTTATTGGGAGGGGTTGCAGTGTTGTGTTGTGCCTAAGGCCTAATTGTTGTGCCCCTGTGTAACAAGGGCGTCTAATAACAATTTTTGATGCAATACTTTGCACGTGGTTCCTTGTTGTACTCCAATTACAGTTATTGGGAGGGGTTGCAGTGTTGTGTTGTGCCTAAGGCCTAATTTTTGTGCCCCTGTATAACAGGGGCGTCTAATAAAAAATGTTGATGCAATACTTTGCACGTGGCTCCTTGTTGCGCTCCAATTACAGTTATTGGGAGGGGTTGCAGTGTTGTGTTGTGCCTAAGGCCTAATTTGTGTGCCCCTGTGTAACAGGGGCGTCTAATAACAATTTTTGATGCAATACTTTGCACGTGGCTCCTTGTTGTGCTCCAATTACAGTTATTGGGAGGGGTTGCAGTGTTGTGTTGTGCCTAAGGACACATTTATATTGTGCCACACAGCACGTGTGCAAGCAGTATTAAATTACTTTTTTCTTATAATAATTTCATGTTGTGCAGGAACATTTATAAACACGTGCCACTACTATAGACACACAGCAGGTGTGATATTTAAAGGAATTTTTCATTTTTTTCACTTTAAGCATCATTAAAATCGCTGCTCCGGAAAAAACGTCCATTTTTAAAACTTTTTTTTCCATTGATACATGTTCCCTGGGGCAAGACCCGGGTTCTGAAAGACGTTTTCCAACATTAAATTGAATATTGCTCTTTAAAATGAGCGTTTTTGAATTCGAACGTTCGAGTCCCATAGACTTCAATGGGGTTCTAAATGTTTGCGCGAACCCGCGGTCTGTTCGAACGTTCTGGTGCAAACCGAACCCGGGTATGTTCGGCTCATTCCTAGTCCTCTGTAAGTATAGGCCAACATTTTGAGACTACCTTCTTTATCCGTGTGTGTTCATTGGAGAATCCTATAATTATTCTCGAATTATTTTCTTCAGGTTAGGTCTTATGAAGTTTTTTTTTTTTTCTATTGAAAAGCCTGTGGCGTGCAAAACACAACCCAAAAACTTCACCCGGTGCAGGGAAAAAGTGCACACACATAAGGAGGTGCAACAAAAACCTGTGACGGGTGCATCGTCAATAGGCCCTCCGAAGAGGGCCTGACCCTGATCCCCCGGGGCGCAAGGCTCCTGACAGGGACTGAGGTTGTCAGTGATCCATGCAGCCGAAGCCACATGAACCCATCCAAGGCCCATGTAGCCGAAGCCAGCACGGACCCAACAGTGAGGCTCCCCCGAAGGGAGACCCCATGAGAGCAGGCGAACTAAGCCAGAAGGCCATGTCCACCTACTCCCAAGACGTTCAGGGCAGGCCCGAGGACCAGCACCCTACTTATCACACATAAAGTGCAGTGCACCAAACAAAAATAAGTGACAAACTAGACAAACACGGGGAAAAATAAAAAGAAAGTGGGGAAGAAGGAAGATGGGAGAGTGAGGTAAAGTGACCAATGTGCAATACATTGGCCGGCCCTCCGGCCAGGAATCAAAAATTCCTCTGGTCCTAGCCAAAAGGCCTGGCCCTAGAGGCAGGTGCTAAAAAAGTGTGTGGAGATAAGTGACCAAAAAGGTGCCACACGTTGAGTGTCCCTCACACACTCAGTGCAATGTATGGCACCCCTGGACTGCCACTCCAGGGGCACTATCTCCACAGGCTTTTCAATCGACCCTGGTCCACGGCCCGGACAGCCACGGCCCCCTCCCCACCTCCGCCTATTTGTAGCTTTAACTCTATTAAATGCCTTTTTTTAAAGACAGGTTTTTGTATATCCCCTGGCGAACAGGCTGAGAGCAAGTGCATCACATTGTTTATGGAAATCATCATCTAGTGAACAATTTCTCCTTATCCTGAGGAATTGGCTAAAGGGTATAGAATTTTTCAGAGGTTCTGGATGGAAACTGGTAGCGTGAAGTATTGTTTTGCCAGCTGTCTCCTTTCTAAAAAGGGTGGAATTGATTTTACCCTCCGTGTCCTTTCTAATGCTAATGTCCAAGAAGCTGATCTCTGACTGATTGTGGGACATTGTGAAGAAGAGGTTGAACTCATTGACGTTCATGAGTCTCAAGAGTTCAACCAAACCACTCTCCGGTCCATCCCAAATAATAAAAATGTCATCTATGTAGCGCTGCCACATTAAAATGTTGGCAGAGCACATAGATGCATTCTCTCCCAGGAGGAAATCCCGCTCCCACTCCCCCAGGTACAGGTTGGCATAGGAAGGTGTGCAGCACGTTCCCATTGCCACACCCTGTACCTGGAGGTAGTGGGAGCCCTGGAAGAGGAAAGTATTGTGATGGAGTATGAACTCCAACATGGTTAGAATAAATGTATTAAATTTCCAGTCAGTTGTCGGTCGCTGTTTTAAAACCTGTTCAATGGCTTTTAGTCCCAAAAAAAGTCCCAAAAAAGCAAAATGCACCCAGAATATGCAAACTGCAACCTGCATAGATGTGAACCAGGCCTAAGAGTCCATGACACCCTGGCCCAGATTCAGTAAGCAATTGCGCCTGCGTAACCATAGTTACGCAGCGCAATTGCTGACTTGCGCCGGCGTAACAAATTCTCCTGATTCAGAGAACTCGTGCAGCCTAAAATCTGCGTGGCATAAGGCTCTTATGCCACGCAGATTTTAGGCTGCATTCTTGCGTTGACCGCTAGGGGGCGCTCCCATTGTGGTCAGCGTATAGTATGCAAATTGCATACTTACGCCGATTCACAGTGTTGCGCGCCCCCTGCGTACGCAAGTTACGTCAGTTGCGTACGTCGTCTTTGGCGTAAGGCTGCCCATGCTAAAAGCAGGGGCAGCCAATGCTAAAGGATACCCGGCGTTCCCGCGTCGCGATGTTCGAATTTTACGTTGTTTGCGTAAGTGAATCGTGAATGGCGCTGGACGCCATTCACGTTCACTTTGAAGCAAATGACGTCTTTGCGATGACATTTGCCGCAATGCACGTCGGGAAAGTTTCCCGACGGAGCATGCGCTGTACGCTCGGTGCGGGAGCGCGCCTAATTTAAATGATTCCCGCCCCCGGCGGGATCATTTACATTGCGCGCGCTTACGCCGGGCAATTTTGCCGGCGCGCCCTGGCAATTTACGGAGCTACTGCTCCGTGAATCGAGGGCAGCGCAAATTATTTGCGGGGGTGTAGGGCAAAATCGTTGCCCTGTGCCTCCGCAAATTATGCGCAAGTCGTACCTGAATCCGGGCCCCTGTACTCAAAGTATGTCCTCAGTCTTCTGGACTGAAGTATGCTGGGAGTCATTGAACCTGGAAGACTGAGGCAATCTAGTGGAATAAAATAATTACTACCAGAGAGAAGGTGAATATTTCAGCCAATGCTGTTCTAAAAGGCACCTAAGGGACTTTTCTTTTATTAATTTGTCATTAATGATGTAAAAAATGTAGGCATAGACAAAAGCTTTCTCATGATATGACCTCAATGACTATTTGCAATAAAAGTAGTCTTAGTATACCTGAAATTCTTTTGTGATGTCACTAAAGCACTAAAGTGCTTTATAAATTATTTACATTTTTTTCCCACCAGAATTGGTTTCTTATTGGGTAACACAAAAAGTAAAAAAATATTTAAACAATTTAACTCGAAAACACCAAAATCTGCAGGATGACAATAATGTAAAGTGGCTGCAAGATTTTGTGGACTTCTTCGCCACCTGGTGGACAAATTGGATATTACTTCATGCTGAGAGCTTGCCATAGAGAAGACTGAATTCAGCTTGCATCTTCCTATCAATGTACCTTTCCCTACAAGCCATGTAGGAATGTATTACTCTTCTGTTTTATTCTGCAAACATCCATGATTGCGACTCGCCAATAAAAGTAAGTTCCTCTAATTGTTCCTTACTCTACAACGCTTTGTAACCCTTTCACCTGATATTTCCTATACTGATGATTAATTATTGGCATGATGGGACTTGTACTCTTGAGCAGGGCTGCTGTTAGAAGTCATGGGGCCCCGTACAGCCTAGGTGACAGTCACCAAGCCTAACAAGCGGCTTCAGCTGCATGAACAAATCACTCATTCATGCAACCAGAATACCTGTGAGAATGAGCCCATTTTTTTCTTGAACGGCCCTGTGGGGGTTGGTGTCTATAAATAATCAGGGGTCTAAACAGACACCCAAATCTCACTTGTAAGAAAGAGATCGAGGACACAGATTCTTCAACCCTTTCTCTGCGGCACTAGCTGCAGACTGAATGAACAGGAAGCTCTCTATACAGAGTCTCCCTGTTCATTTATAAACTGAAGCATTTGTAAACACAGGGAGGGCCACAGGGGGATTGTCTCCAGTAACCGTGCCCACTCCTGCTGCTCTGGGCCCCCCTGTTGAACTTATGGGGGCCTGGACCCCATACAGGAGGGCAGGTGCTACACCTCTGTTCTTGAGAAGGGGACTAGATCATGTGACTTGTGTTGGTACTATATATAAAAATGGGGGGGAACTAATGCGCAAACCAACCTAACAAGGGCACATAAAACTAAATCAATTAACAATAACTCAGCAGCAGCCACCACTAGTAGTGTTCACACACTGGTAGCAGATAAAGAATGGGGGGGTGTAATGGCGCTTGCAAACATAAAAGTGACTAAGTACATATAGCAATACCTAATATAAAATATCCAGAAATAAACTGTGAATAACTCCGTCTCCTGCTGAAGCTCTAAATATGTTCCACTCTGGGTTTTAGCCAAGAATATCACCCAGCATTAATCACATAGGGCCAGATCCACAAAAGGGATACGACGGCGTATCTACTGATACGCTGTCGTATTCCTGTTTCTATCTTTGGAACTGATCCACAGAATCAGTTTCCAATAGATAGGCAGAAGATCCGACATGTGTAAGGGACTTACACTGTCGGATCTTAGGATGCAGTACCTCGGCCGCCGCTGGGGGCATTTCTTGTCGAAATGCCGCTTCGGGTATGCAAATTAGCACTTACGGAGATCCACGAAGCTTTTACGCTTCGTTTTTTCTCCGTAAGTATTAGTTTGCAAATGCAAAATTAGGGCTGCTTTTACAAGGCCTAAACTGTTTAGGCCTTGTAAAAGTAGACCCTTCTATCCCGCGTCGCCGTCTTTTTTTTTTCAATTTTTTTTTTCCCGCCGCAACTCGTATTTTTTTTTTACGCTTGTCGCGATTCTCAAAACCCGGCGCAACGTAAAACCGCGCAAAGCACGTCAGGAAAATGACGTCGTGAGCATGCGCAGTACGTCCGGCACGGGAGCGCGCCTAATTTAAATGGGACTCACCCCATTTGAATAGGAACGCCTTGCGCCGGCCGGATTTAAGTTACACAGCCGAAAATTTCTAGGTAAGTGCTTTGTGGATCGGGCACTTAGGTAGAAATTTTGCGGCGGTGTAACTTAAATGGGAATATTTAAGTTACGGCGGCTGGCTGTGGATCTGGCCCATAATGTGGAGGATAATGAGAGTGAATTAATAATAAATATTAAATTCAGGTGAACAAACGTGCCAATAGCAGCACAGTGTTGATGAGGTAAAAATAAGGTTACCATAAAAATAATGTTCAAATAATTAAAACCAATGATCAATTAGTTAAAACATAATAAACAGTGTGAAAATCCATAAAGTGTTTCATCCATTAACAGTGCAAAGTGCAAATAATCAATAAATTACGGTGACTAAAGGTCCAAAAAAAACCAAAAAGCGGTTATGTAAACTAAATTCCTGAAAGAATGTTCGATGACCATGCAGGGGTGATCAAAGCCCAATAAAAATATAAAGTTTCTTGAAAGTGTCTCATATGATCCACCCAGGGATCAAACACAAAAAAGTGTCATATAAAATCTGTTAAAAAAATATATTTAAGAAATAATATTTAACGTGTCCAGTGCACAAATGTGCAGAAGTGAAGTGAAATCAAATCCAGAATACAGTTCAATCATACATTTCTAAAGTGCATCTGTGCTCCACTCATAATAAAAAGTCCACAGGTAGGATTACTCCAGTGAATGATGATCAAACGTGCATACGTGCTGTGAACACAGACGCCCGGCTTTCCACAGTGAAAGGATGTTTTTACCAGCCCCTTACCTCAAGGAGGCTATTAAAAGCCTATACAAATACTGCTCAGTCACGTTTCCCACAGTCAGCATGCTGATCCAATCTAGTAAGGCTCACAGACTCACAGCGATGGCTCTTAAAACAAAGCACAGGGAAGCCTCCATAGCATAGAATCATTTGACATTTTAATGTAATAAAAAACAAGTAAAACTCACAGACAGCGCTGTACAATCAGCGTGTGTAATAGCATGTGTCTCCGCTCTGCGGCCGCGAGCGGATGACGTCACCAGCAACCCTCCTCTTCCTCACGCGTATCGTGACAGCCGACGTCACTTAATCATCACTTGATTGTGGTGTGGTGTGTGGCGGGCCGGCTGTAAGGGGAGGTTGGAGGCCGGTACGGTTTTTCGGGGCTTCGTTTTTTCTAGGCGTGTGGTAGGCCGGCTATAAGGGGAGGTTGGAGGCCAGTACGTTTTTTCAGGCGTGCGTTTTTCGGGCTGTACATTTTCCAGGGGCGCGTTTTTCCAGGCGTGTGGTGGGCCGGCTATAAGGGGAGGATGGAGGCCGGTACATTTTTCGGGCACGCAATTTTTCCAGGCGTGTGGTGGGCTGGCTATAAGGGGAGGATGGTGGCCGGTACGTTTTGGGCGCACATTTTTCCAGGCGTGTGGCAGGCTGGCTATAAGGGGAGGTTGGAGGCAGTACGTTTTTTCGGGCAGTACGTTTTTCGGGCGTGCGTTTTTTCCAGGCGTGTGGCGGGCCGGCTATAAGGGGAGGTTGGAGGCCGGTTGGCGTGCATTTTTTCCAGGCGTGTGTTGCGGGACGGCTATAAGGGGAGGTTGGAGGCTGGTAAGTTTTTTCGGGCGCGCGTTTTTTCCAGGCCTGTGGCAGGCTGGCTATAAGGGGAGGTTGGAGGCTGGTACGTTTTTTCGGGTATGCATTTTTTCGGCGGTACTTTTTTCGGGCGTACGATTTTTACAGGCGTGTGGCGGGCCGGCTATAAGGGGAGGTTGGAGGCTGGTATGTTTTCGGGCGTGCGTTGTTTCAGGCGGTACGTTTTTCGGGGGCGCTTTTTTCAAGGCGTGTGGCGGGCCGGCTATAAGGGGAGGTTGGAGGCCAGTACGTTTTTTCCAGCGCACGTTTTTTCCAGGCGTGTGGCGGGCCGGCTATAAGGGGAGGTTGGAGGCCGGTACGTTTTTTCGGGCGCGCGTTTTTCGGGGCGTGCATTTTTTCCAGGCGTGTGTTGTGGGACGGCTATAAGGGGAGGTTGGAGGCTGGTAAGTTTTTTCGGGCGCGCGTTTTTTCCAGGCCTGTGGCAGGCTGGCTATAAGGGGAGGTTGGAGGCTGGTACGTTTTTTCGGGTATGCATTTTTTCGGGCGGTACTTTTTTCGGGCGTACGATTTTTACAGGCGTGTGGCGGGCCGGCTATAAGGGGAGGTTGGAGGCTGGTATGTTTTCGGGCGTGCGTTGTTTCAGGCGGTACGTTTTTCGGGCGCGCGTTTTTTCCAGGCCTGTGGCAGGCTGGCTATAAGGGGAGGTTGGAGGCTGGTACGTTTTTTCGGGTATGCATTTTTTCGGGCGGTACTTTTTTCGGGCGTACGATTTTTCCAGGCGTGTGGCAGGCCGGCTATAAGGGGAGGTTGGAGGCCGGTATCATTTCGGGCGAGCGTTTTTTCGGGCGGTACTTGCTGGACAGGGCGGTAAGGTGCATGGCTCTGGATCGGATCTGTCCTGAGGACAGCAAATAATACAAAGTATGGGCAGAGCTGCGATTACGTCACTTCCGCGCATTTGTGCGGAAGCCCTCAGTTGCGGCACGGTGCTCTGAAGGTCCGGCACAGAATGTCAGACCTTCAGAGTGCATGCGCTGATGACGTCGCCGGCTGCATCTAGTGTGAATATCTCCTAAACGGGCACTGTATTAATTTTACCTACAGGTAAGCCTTATCAAGCTAGTTGCTTGATTGTTGTTAACGGCACTACTATTGCCAATATATTAAGTGTTATATGGGGGAAACAAATATTAGGGGGTGACACCATGTTTTACCGCACCAGGTGACACCAACCCTAGTGATGCCACTGGTCAGAGGTCCCAACCTTTCGCTGCTTCAGTATAGGTTTTTGTCTATGCCCCCATTGCAGAGATTTCCCACCAACTCCGATGTTGGGCCTTTAGTTTCGAAAACACTGCAGCTTGGATGTATTAGTCATTTTAGGGAAGTATTATATTTCTGTGTGTTCAGCCTCTTGTACTTTAGTTCACTATACAAACTTGTGGCAAGCTGTGGGTAAAGTTACACAATTGTTCATACATTCTATAGCATGCATACAGATTAAAAAATAATAAGTCACGGTATACCTTGCTGTGAATTTAGGTGAAAGGTGTATGGTTTTAGGTATGTTTATACAGATCTCCTATGACCCTAGTTTTTGCAAACCATTACATAATGTTTTTGAGTTTTTTCAATACAAGTGGGCAAGCCTTTCCTATTTTGAGGGCTTACTGTATATTCATTAAGATCTATAAATGCATTTCAAAAGGTATTCTGCTTTACTTCAGCTGAAGACTGAGAACAAGGACTGCAATACAATCCGAATGTAAAAGGTAAGAAGTAGACCAGGTCTGAATGGTGTTAAAATCATTGTGACAATTCTTGGGCACAGTTTCTGAAAGTTATAGAGCTTTTAAATTGATACGGCTATTACATATGGTTAAAACTCTTATAATGCTTCAAACATTTGCATGGCACGTTTAATTCAGTACAGGTGGACTGTAGTTGCTGACCACCTTCTAAAAAATTCGTTTTCCATCTCTTTGATTTCAATTAGTCTCTGTTGATGTGGAATATAAAAGCAAAGTCAGTGAGAGCTCCAGAAAGTATTGAAGCCACTGGATCAATATAACAGCCAGGCAGGGGCGGACTGACAACTCATGGGGCCCCCGGGCAATAGAAGATTATGGGGCCCCCGGGCTTACAGATGGCCACCACGCCAGGAGGCAGTGCAGAGGCAGGGCAGCTAAAATCTCAGGATTTTCACATCAAAAGCATGTCGGTTTCAGACACATCAGGGACAGATGTAAAAAAACACAGATTTTTACATACTGTCCCTGGTTTTATTGAGCCTGGCAACCCTGATGGGGCCTCCTAGTAGCATGGGGCCCTCGGGCAGTGCCCGAGCGCCCCAATGGTCATTCCGCCCCTGCAGCCAGGTAACTATAATTTGCACAAAGAGAAGTCACCAACTGCAACCTCTATGGCCCGGATTCACAAAGCACTTACGCCGACATATCTGTTGATACGCGGCGTAAGTTCAAGGATGTGCTGTCGTATCTATGCGCGGTATTCAGGAAACTAGATACGCCTGAATTTTGCCAAGATACGACCGACGTAAGTCTCCTACGCCGTCGTATCTTGGGTGCATATTTACACTGCCCGCTAGGGGCGCTTCAGTTGATTTACGCGTTGAATATGTAAATGAGCTAGATACGGCGATTCACGAATGTACTTGCACCCGTCGCAGTAAGCTACGCCGTTTACGTAAGGCATACGTCTGGCGTAAAGTTACCCCTGCTATATTACCCCTCTATTTACATTGACAGATCCCAGTTTTGACAGGGGATTAGAGAGTGATTGTCCGTTCCTAGTGATTAGGAACAGCAATATCTCGCTTCCTCCAGTCAGTCCCCTCCCCCAACAGTTAGAAACACCTCCCAGGGAACACATTTAAATCCTTGATTCTGGCTATCTTTCCCACGATCACGGGTGGCCAGCGGACACCGGCCACACACAACAGGTCCCCCATCGTACAGCAGGCGCCTGCTATAGCTCTTAAAAGAGCCAGCGTACACCTACGGAAAGTTTTGGGAACATCCTGACCTGCCGCAGTATAATGACAGCGGCTGGTCGGCAAGTGGTTAAAGCTGTTCTTCATCCTAGGAACAATAAATTAAAAGCCAGCAGCTACAATTACTGTAGCTAGTGACTTTTAAAAATGTACACTCACCTGTCAAAGGATCGAGTGCCAATAATTCCCTGGTCTTCAGTCCCTAGTGGTTAAAGTGGAACTTCAGTCATTTTTTCAACTTTCCATCTATTAAATCTTCTGCCTTTGTTGTTTTAACTTTGGGTAGTAAAACATTTTTTTTCTGCCAGTAAACACCTTATACAGCCCACTTCCTGTTACTTTTCTGGTCATTAGCCTAGTCTTATGACACCATGCACAGCTCTCTCTCTCTCTCTCTGGTGAGCGTTCGCCAGGAAGGGAGGGGTATGATGAGTCATACGAGGGTCAATGAGAGCTGCAGAGCTGGAAGTGTGTCTGTGTAAATCCAGGAAGTGAACAGGCAGCAGCTTCAGCTGCCCATAGTTAAAATGGTTGCAGCCAGACTCGTGGAGGGAGATTTCTGCAGCATATTTGGCAAATACAGAATCACAGTGTCTATATAAAATAATATGCAAAGTGGTTGGAGGGAAGCTTCAGAATGGCAATGTTTTTATTACAAATTATGTGAGCAGACTGCAGTTCCTCTTTAAGATAAAAAGCCTTCTGTGTGTAGCAGCCTCCACAGCACCCCCTAATTACTAACCTGCGCCTCATCTCTCTCCAGCGATATGCACGAGTGTCTTAGCCACCTGGCACTCTCCTCCTGATTGGCTGGGACACAGCAGTGGTGCCATTGGCTCCCGCGGCTGTCAATCAAAATCAGTTAGCCAATCAGGGGAGAGAGGAGGCGGGAATGGGTTGTGGTTGCATGTCTAAATGGACACAGGGAGCTGTGACTCGGCTCAGGTGCCCCCATAGCAAGCTGCTTGCTGTGGGGGCGCTCGACATGAGAGAGGGACCCGAGAAGAGGCCAGCTGCGCATGCACGAGCTGAGCTTCACTTTGTGAATGATGTGGGGAGGGGGAGGAGAAGAACTTCAGGTGGATCCACCACCGCAATCCAACCGGAAGTGGGAGAAGGTACCGGCTGCGCCCCTCTCCCACCCCAAAATAAACTGTCCAAAAGTAGTAGAGAAAGGGGGAGGCAAAAAAACAGAACTTATCCTTTTGGGTTCTGCTTTATTCCAAAAGAAGGGGTCAAACCCCCAAAACATGTTGGCTATGTTACAAATGAACTCAAGACTGGAAGTTAGAGACCTTTCTTTACAGCACTCCCCATCCAACAGCCATCAAGCATTAAAGGGGCCAACTCTAAAGTCCCTCAATGAGAAGAGTAGATACAAAAAACTCTTTCCTACAAGATGCAACACTACCTCACACATCAACAACAACAAAGTTACATAGTAGGGCAGGGGTGGACTGGGACAAAAATTTGGCCCTGGACTTCATCCAGACTGGCCCACTTAATTTTTGAAAACACACACACAAACACAGTAAACTATACGCAATTGTCGGCGTTAAAAATAGCGCGTTTTACCGCCGAGGCTAGGGCGCGATCTCTGGAGCAGTCTCAATAGTGAGACTTCAGGGGTCCGTTTAGACCCCTGATATCTCACTAAAGAAACCAAAAGGGGGACGGAGTGTATGGAGGTGGGAGGTATGTACATGAGAGGGGTGCAGAGTGTATAAAGTGGGTGGTATGTACACGAGAGGGGGTGCGGAGTGTATGAAGTGGGTGGTATGTACATGAGAGGGGGTGCGGAGTGTATGGGGTGGGTGGTATGTACATGAGAGGGGGTGCGGAGTGTATGGGGTAGGTGGCATGTACAGGAGAGGGGTGTGGAGTGCATGGGGTGGGTGGTATGTACAGGAGAGGGGTGCGGGGTGTATGGCGGTGGGTAGTATGTACAGGAGAGGGGTGCGGAGTGTATGGCGGTGGGTGGTATGTACAGGAGAGGGGTGCGGAGTGTATGGCAGTGGGTGGTATGTACAGGAGAGGGGTGCGGAGTGTATGGCAGTGGGTGGTATGTACAGGAGAGGAGTGCGGAGTGTATGGGGTGGGTGGTATGTACAGGAGAGGGGTGCGGAGTGAATGGGGTGGATGGTATGTACAGGAGAGGGGTGCGGAGTGAATGGGGTGGGTGGTATGTACAGGAGAGGGGTGCGGAGTGAATGGGGTGGGTGGTATGTACAGGAGAGGGGTGCGGAGTGAATGGGGTGGGTGGTATGTACAGGAGAGGGGTGCGGAGTGAATGGGGTGGGTGGTATGTACAGGAGAGGGGTGCGGAGTGAATGGGGTGGGTGGTATGTACAGGAGAGGGGTGCGGAGTGAATGGGGTGGGTGGTATGTACAGGAGAGGGGTGCGGAGTGAATGGGGTGGGTGGTATGTACAGGAGAGGGGTGCGGAGTGTATGGGGTGGGTGGTATGTACAGGAGAGGGGTGCGGAGTGTATGGGGTGGGCAGTATCAAATACACCACTGGTCACTGATGCATTGGTGACCAGTGGCAGTCAATTAACCCCTTTTTCCTGCATTAGTGACACCAGTGTCAGTGTTCATCAACCCTTTCATGCTGCACCATATAGGGGTTAATTAACACTGACACTGGTGTCAATAATGCAGCACAAAGGGGTTAATTAACTGCCACTGGTCACCAATGCATCAGTGACCAGTGGCAGTACATTAACCCCCTCCATGCTGCATATTAAAATTACCATTGTAAATTACCCCCCCCCCCCCCCACAAACAGTTAATCAAAGTCACTGTGACAACAGTGAAAGGTCTGTAGCCTCTAAAAACGTACTTGCGGTTTTGCATGAGGCTTCACTGGCTCCTCGGGCTTGCAGGTCTTTTGCAGCAGCACTCACCTCTGCTCTTTCATCTCGCCTCCCGGCCTGCCGCTCGGACACTTCTTCTCTCCTGCCATCGGCTCCATACAGCGTTCGTGGGGCCTCCTCCGCGGTACCTTCCTCTACCCCTCCACGGCATGCCAGATTCCTCCTCCTGGTGTGTGGGGACCGATTCGCTGAGCACTCCAGCGGTGGGGGCGAAGGCTGGGGGGGGGGGGTCGCGATCTTCGGAGCAGCGGGAATTGTGCTTTGGCTGCTGGGATCTCCTCCCCTTCTTCTCCCCCGGACTACACAGCGCTGGCCCCGCCTCCTCCTTAACACTCAGCCACGCTCCGACCCCTCTCTCCACTGCCTGGCCGTGGAGTTTACAGGCATGCTAACCCGCACAACACCGGAGCTTAACGCCGCGGCGACATTGTTGTCAGCAGAGGCGGCTCTTCAATTAGGCGATCGCCTTATTTGCCTAATTAGAGAGCCGCCTCTCCCCGACATCAGTGCGACGCCCCTGAGTGACAACTGGCCCACTGAGCCATCGGCCCACCGGGAAACTCCCGGTAGTCCCGATGGCCAGTCCAACCCTGTAGTAGGGACATTTCTCCAAGGCATGTCAATGATGACACAGAGAGAGGTGTATAGAAAGGCCTGGTACACACGATAGGATTGATCCGCAGATACGGTCCGCCGGACCGTATCCGCGGATAAATCCTCTGAGGATTTTGATCCGATGGAGTGTACACACCATCGGATCGAAATCCACGCCGAATTCCCATCGCGGTGACGTGTCGCGCCGTCGCCGCGATGATGACGCGGCGACGTGCGCAACGCTGTCATATAAGGATATCCACGCATGCGTCGAATCATGCGAGGGATGGGTTCGGACGGATCGATCCGGTGAGTCTGTATAGACCACCGGATCGATCCGCTGGAGCCGATTCCAGCGGATAGATTTCTTGGCATGCTAAGAAATTTTTATCTGCTGGAAATCGGAAATATCCGCGGATAAATATCCGCTGGAACGTACACACCAGGGGATCTATCCGCTGAAACCGATCCGCTGAGATTTTTCAGCGGATGGATCCTCTCGTGTGTACGGGGCCAAAGTGTAATGTCTGTGTCATATATAACTCAAAAAAGAAGTGTAATTATGACCCTATAACACGCCTCCACACAGTGTGCGTTGTCTTCTGTATCCAAAAACAAACTGAAAAAAAAAGGTAGGTGTAAAGATAAAGAATCTGAACACTAAAACAACGGTTACCTATAGAGACTTATTGGCATCAATGGGATTAATAGTACAAACTTACTGAATTTATTGAAAAATATGAAACAATTCATAAATTGTAAAATTAGATTTTCCTACATCACCACATAAAAAAGGGACAACGTTGTCACCCACACCAAACATTAAACAAAATATTAATGCCAATGAGTCTCTATAGGTAGCCGCTGTTCTAGTGTTAAGATTCTTTATCTTCCTCCTTGGACTTTTTTCAAGAATGACACTTGTGACTGGTACAGCAGGTGAGCCAAGAAACACATCCACTGTTATAACTGATGCAAAGCTAATCTCCTCAGCTTCTCTTAGTTCTTTTTTGGCTTTATTTTTTGTTTAGATAATTTTCTAAATTTAATCTCTATTTCTGTTAACAGGTTTTGCTGCAGACATGTATTTATCTGATCCAGTTACAATTTTCCTCTCCGTTGCCACCTTTGTTTTGTTGGCAGTTTTTTCATATGGTCAGAAGAAAAAAGTTCATCCAAATTATCCTCCTGGACCACCACGTTTGCCTTTAATTGGAAATTTGCACAATATAAATTTCAATAAACCTTACATAACATTTCATAAGGTAAGATTTTGTATTTTAAAATGTGTAGTTGAAGTGTATGTGTAGCGCCCTGGAGTTTAGTCAGGGAGCTCCTCACAAATTTACTTGCCAAGAGTAGTTATCTTGGTCGATTGATAGGGATCTATTGATTTCTCCCTAAGCTTGACCATGTTGCACTTTTCTCTTCTACTAGATGGCTGGGTACTTGGTGGTACTAGATACAAGAAGGGCAACCTAAGGTCAGGTTATGGGTATGTGAGTGTCCCAGCCAATGGACAGGGGTTTTCTTGAATCCCTTGGCCTGCTGGGGGGGGGCTATATAATCAGGTGAGGTCAGGTGATCTATGTTATGTGCCACCTGGATGGCTGTCTGGGTGGATGTGTGTCGTCTGCTAGGCTGAAGATTGAGCCTTTCACAGGGCATCTAGATGCCAGGCTGTGTGAGGGCCTATCCAGAAGTAAGAGGGCAGCGCAGGGTTGGGACTGCGGTATGCAGTCAAATCAAAAGTGACGCTTCTGTCAGCTGGAGTATCTGTCAGTGGTCAGAGGTATCAGGAAAGCTGTCACCACAAAAGGACCAATTGCCTTTACCAGGGACCATGGTGAGTAAATGAAAAAAGTACCGGAATCACATTCTCACTGAAAGGGCACGGTGGAGAATCGGGAAACTTCAGACAATGATCAAGTCAGGGACTCAACCAGCGGAAGTGACACTCGCAGAGCAGTCTTGTGTGTCATGCTAGCCCCCCGAGCAGGTCAACAGGGGTGAAGCTTGAAGGTATCCGAAGTGCCAAGCTAGGGACGCGTGGGTGACGCTTGAGGGTGATACCACCGCAAATCTTGGAGGAGCTCACGGGATTCATAGTCAGTGAATCAGAGTGTCTAGTGATAGACCAGGAGCTCAGTATTGAAGAACTACAAGGAGCAGTTGTAGTGGAGCTGAGATAACTGTTACATTTGAGTTAGGAACTGTTAAAGAACTGTTACCATAGGAGACAGCAATCCTGCATGTGCAGAAGTGGCGCCTTGCTGGGGCCTTTCCCTGTACGGCTGTCTTCCTTTTGAAGTCTCAGAATCTGCCAATTGAGTTTGCAACTATCTAAGGGTGTCCTGGCCCTAACACTCTTCCCCCCAAAATATATAAAAAAAAGGACTGTCAAAAGAAATAAAACCTCTTTTACATCCAAGAAGTGTCTGGTGCCCAATGACTTATATCATCTTTGCACCCACTATGCCTCACAACCCACCGCATAACGAAGGATGTCAGCTATCTTTGGTCTTGGAGGTTGTCATTAGACCAAAAGAGGTAAAAGACTTTGCTACATATGTAAATAGATTCCTGGTCACCAATAACATTTTTATAATCAGGAAGATTGTTGTACTTTAGGATCCATGGTGAACTAGAGAGGGCCAAGGATAGTGTATACTACTACAGGACATGTTCTTGTGGCCATGTCACAGTCTCCACATCTGCAACATTGTTCTTACCTGCCCAGTCCAGAAGGGAAAGTTGACAGGTCATCAGTCATTGGCTATATGGCAGTGCCCATAAAGCCAATATCCTTCTTATCCATTCCTGGGTCCCAGCCAGCATATCTCTACTGTAGATAATTCCTGGCTGATTTTATGGCAAAACCAGTGTTGGGACGATCAAGTCTGTCCTCTCAAGAAAGCAATCACCAGCATTTTTTACTTCCACTGTTAAAGCAAGAGGGGCCTTTTTCTCACACTGACCACTAATTCAAAATATCACAGATCCCCTGATGTAAGGGAGCATTGATCTGCTGACCTACATTATAAGGAAGCACTGTCCTACTGATCACCAATGTAAGGTGTTATTTACACTGACCACTAATATAATGGATGTGTTTGTATTAACCACCATTATGAAAAGGGAGTGTTGTCCTGTCCCCTGGTGTACATGTGGTTATATGAATGGGTCTATCCACTGACTATCAGTGTAAAAGAAATGGAAATAGAAGGGACTGTGTAGACCATCACAGAACGCCTGTCTATAGGAAATAGATAAAAATATGTGTCAAATGTCAGGTGCTTCAAAGATTTAATTGGAAGGAGAATTTTGCATTTTTCTATGCAGACCCATGATTTGTCCCTGGTGCTTCTGATCTCAACTTGCTCCATAAGCTGGCTGTAAAAACATTGTAGCAGTATAGCTACACTCAGGGATGGACTGGGACAGAAATTTGGCTCTGGACTTCATCCAGACTGGCCCACTTTGACAGGTCTCTCGCATGCTGGCTGGACAACTCCCAACCCCCCCCCCCCGAGCACCCAAGCCCACTCTCCTCCTTCACTAGCCACTAGCCGTTCTACTTTATTAGAGTAGAACAGCTGGTACTGGTACTCTTATAGGCAGTACCAGTGGGCAAGCTAGACATTATTTCACCCGGGGCAAAGAATCAGTTTGGTGCCCCCCTTATGAGACAAGATTAGGCAGAAGTGAGAAACTCCCAGGCCATAGCTGTTGAGTCAGCTGTCTGTCCCCTCCCCCCCATGCTCCTCTGTCATCCCCCCTGCTTCTTTGTTCCCCCCAGGTGGGGAGGGAGAGACAGAGGAGTGGAGGGGGGCAGCAGTCCGCTGTCACTGAAGCCGGCCCACTGAGCCATCGGCCCACCGGGAAACTCCCTGTGGTCCCAATGGCCAGTCCATCCCTGGCTACACTTAGGTGCTCGCTAATTATACAGTGAAAAAAATGCTGGTTGCTGGAGTTAGGCTTTAAATCTAAGATCATATACACTATACAGTTTATAAGCATTGTCTTCTTCTTTTCAGCTGGCTGAAAAATATGGCTCAGTGTACAGCCTACAGATGGGACCTCAGAAGATGGTTGTGCTGTGTGGCTATGAGACGGTGAAAGATGCGCTGGTCAACCATGCTGAGGAGTTTTCTGCAAGACCCTATGTGCCAGTGTTTTTTGATATGTTCAAGGAACATGGTATATATGTGTATACTTTGTATTGTGTTTTATTGTATGACCGAATCAACATACAGAGAATTTTAGCACTAATGCACTGGTCATGTGAACATATTTTAGTGTTAGTGGTAGGTTGTAGATCAAAAAGTCAGACCCTTGTTTTTCATAGCGCAGTTCCGGTGCAGTAATAAAACATCCTAGGAGGACAATAATAATTTTAACATATATCAAGTCCTCCAAGACTGCTGCATGCAGAAGTCTGAACACACCACAGCTCCTAATTCGAGTTGAAAATAGCACCATTGTGTATTGTGGTCAGGAGTTTAAATGTAAGGTAAAAGACAACAAAAATGCATTGATATAATCAATCAACACAGCAATGGCTTCATTAGGCAGAAACTCCCAAATAACACGTGAATAGTTCTGCAAATTCAGGCTGTAATGAATTGTACAAAGCACAAATTAAGGTAAACTGGGAAGTTAACTACCAACTTAAAGGCGAGGTTCACACTGGTATGACAGGACAGTCGTACTACTTTAGATCCGACTTTGCCCTGCGACTTGAAGTCCAACATGCGTCTGACTTCAATGAACAGGGACCCGACTTCTATCCCCGGCAATACCAAGCACTGTATCTGGTATGAATCTTTAGGAAGAACTCCACGCCAATTTTTAAATAAAAACCGGCCCTGCGCCCCCAACCCCAAAGCTCCTTGTCCCCATGTTGATGAGGACAAGGGCCTCTTCCTGCCAACCCTGGCCGTTGGTTGTTGGGGTCTGCGGGCAGGGGGCTTATCGGAATCTGGGAGCCCCCTTTAACAGAGCGATTCTTCTGCCGCTGTCTGGTGTCTTCTGCTGGGTCTTCTCCGCTTTCTTCTGCTCTTTTGCTAGCTCTTGCCTGGTCTTCTCTGCTTTGATTTGACTTCAGAAAAAAAGTAGTGCAGGAACTACTTAAAGTTGTGCTAATATGAATGGTAGTCATTGAAAATCATGGAGAATGACTTGTCATGCAATTTTGCAGTCCAAAATCGTGGGACAAATCGTATAAGTGTGAAAGGGGCCTTATGCCACGTACACACAAACGTTTATCGGGATGTAAAAAATGATTTTTTTTTTAATGTCATTAAAAACGATTGTGTGTGGGCTCCAGAGCATTTTTCACAACGTAAAAAATGGGCATTAAAAATTTAGAACATGCTCTAAATTTTCACGTTGTTTTTAACGTCGTAAAAAATGGCCGTGTGTGGGCTTCAACGACGTGAAAAAACCGTGCATGCTCAGAAGCAAGTTATGAGATGAGTTCTCGTAAAACTACCGATCGTAATGGAGATAGCACATTCATCACGCTGTAACAGACTGAAAAGCGCGAATTGTCTCTCACCAAAGTTTTACTAACACAAAATCAGCAAAAGCAGCCCCAAGGGTGACGCCATCCGAATGGTACTTCCCTTTTTTAGTGCCGTCGTACGTGTTGTACGTCACCGCGCTTTGCTAGAGCATTTTTTTTTCACGATCGTGTGTAGGCAAGGCCGGCTAAACAATAATCGGGTTGAAAAAAACTTTGTTTTTTCTACACTATTAAAAATGGTTGTGTGTACGCGGCATTAGGCTGCATGATCAGTAATACATGTGGGTATTTTCTTGGTCCTCTTTTTTTATAGTGCTATTGTGCAGTGCATTTTAATTAACTCTTAATAAAAAACACTCCTGCGCTCACCTATCACATCAAGTATAACAATCACAAACACCAAAAAAACGTGGCTGCAGCATATAAAGTCTCCAAAGTTTTTGTGGTACATTTTAACACTTATGCCGTATACACACGATCGGACATTCCGACAACAAAACTGTGGATTTTTTTCCGACTGATTGATTGCTCAAACTTGTCTTGCATACACATGGTCACACAAATGTTGTCGGAAATTCCGAGCGTCAAGAACGCGGTCACGTACAACACTGGCAAGCTGAGAAAAATTAAGTTCAATGATTCCGAGCATTCGTTGAATTAATTCGGAGGATTTTTGTGCGTCGGAATTGCACACAGACGATCGGAATTTCCGACAAGAACTTTTGTTGTCGGAAAAATTGAGAACTTGCTCTCAAACATTTTTATGTCGGATATTCCGACAGCAAATGTCCGATGGAGCCAACACACGGTCGGAATATCCGACCAAAAGCTCACATCGAACATTTGTTGTTGGAAATTCCAACTGTGTGTACGCGGCCTTACACTGCAATGGTGCAGTAAAAAAAAAAGGGAAAAAAAGACACCTACATTACTGTGTATGTAAAATTATTCCATAAATTAACAAAATTAAGCTTCAGTTTAGTTTTAAGTAGCTCACTTGTTGCCTAGAATTGCCATTTAGACGGATAAAATGTATCTATTATTTTATTTTTTCTTTAGGTCTTATATTTTCTAATGGTGATAACTGGAAAGCCATGAGACGATTCACTCTTTCTACACTGCGGGATTTCGGGATGGGGAAGAGAACAATAGAAGATAATATCACTGAAGAGTGCCAAAGTTTGATAAATATTTTAAAAGCCTACAAAGGTCAGTAGTAGCGTTGTAGCCTGGTTGACAGTTCTGAGACTGCAGAATATCATATACTTCACATGAACTGTTCTCACTATCTGTATAGATTTTCACATCTAAACAGGAAGATGGGGCCACACTACAACTAATATTAGTACCGGTACCACCTAGGGTTATAAGGCAGACCCAGGCTCCTTATTAAAATATTGTGTTATTAGCTGGCATTTAGTTCCTGATGGCAAGTAGTTGCAGGACTCCATCAGGCTAATGATAATTGAATAAATTAAAGTAGAACTATGGGCAAAACTTTTTTTTTTTTCATTTCTGATAGAACAAGTGAGGGTCAAAATCCGTCAGATTTTTTTTTTGCCATCTGCGTCCTATTGCAAATATTTCTCTTCACTTCCTGTCCCATAGCCAAACAGGAAGTGAGAGGAAATTCCTTGGGGACCCCCCAGGTCACCAGAACTAGTGTTCCCATTGGAAGATTTCCCCACTATTACTTTTCTAGGGACAACCCAAAATTTGAGATTTTCTTTTAGATTCATTTCCAATGATAATGGTAAACAGGACAAACAGAGGATGGCGAATCTCTTTAATGGGGGCACAGACAGCAATAATAATAAAAAGGGTCCTAATCCCGTTCCATTCTATCCTAAAAAAAATAAAAAAGTTTTGCCTTTAGTTATACTTTAATATGCATATACAAGAGCTGCTGTAAATTTGAATTATAATTGTTAATGTCATTACCAGTCAGCAGGACAGTAAGACAGGCATAGCATATGCAACAATCTAATTTAGCAATGGTTCCTTGAATGTGGCACACATATCTAGGGACATCTTATATGGGATCACATGCACCAATTTTGACCCAGAGAAAAAACACCCAAACATGCATAGAGAAAATAAAGACCACAAGACCCAGGAAATATCCTATAATTTGTTTATTAAATATGTTAGTCCATATACAGGCATACCCCACTTTTAAGTACACAATGGGACCAGAGCATGTATGTAAAACGAAAATGTACTTAAAGTGAAACAATGCATTTTTGCACTTATAGGGTGTAGTGGGGGGTTAGGGGGTGTAGTGGGGGTGTTAGGAGCTGTAGTTAAGGTCTCAGGGGCTGTAGTGGGGGTGTCAGGGGCACACTGGAACAGGGCAGGCTATGCTCTCTGAGCTTCAGCTCCTTCTACTGCGGCTGCAAAATGTCTGTACAGTGCTTGTAAGGCACTTTACATACACTCAGGGGTATGTCCTTACTCGCGAGTGTATGTAAAGTGAGTGTACTTAAAGCGGGGTATGCCTGTATTACACAACATATATGACCATTCTGACACGTATGAACAATAAACATTTTTTGGAATATATTGGCCACGGCCTGGTCCACTGGTTTAATGAAAACTGTTGATTCAACTTTATTTAACACTTTAATTTTTTGAAAACCACTTTAATACCAACCGTACCCAGCCCAGCCACTTGAGACTCGGGCTGATCCATCATTAACCATACAACATGACTTAAATCTCCCTTCCGAGGAACTACTCTCAGAGTGAGCCACCACGTGAACCGGCCGCGACGGGAAAGAAAGAGAAAAAGGGGGGGTAGGGCGGGGAGCTTCTCCTGTCGTTCTGGAATCAGGCTGGCACCGACCCAGGCCAGACTGGACCATTAAATAGGCTTTCAGGCTGGTTCCAGAACCTTCCTAATATCACCTGACCTTTCTGACCCAATAGCTGGCTACCTCCTGAGCCCACCTGAGCTTACCTGACACACCTGCAATAATCAAACCTGCCTCAGTTAACTACTAACTTACCACAGCTGGCCTATTCCCTGTCCTTTGTATAACCCCCTGACCGCTGCCTGACCCCAGCCAGCTTAACTCACTATACAGCAGCTCCACTAATCTACCTAATAACTAATACTGCTGCAGTGATCCCATCTAGAAAGGGAGGCATATGACAGGCACCCCCTTCCCTTTACATGGGATCACATGCACCAATTTTGACCCAGAGAAAAAACACCCAAACATGCATAGAGAAAATAAAGACCACAAGACCCAGGAAATATCCTATAATTTGTTTATTAAATATTTTAGTCCATATATTACACAACATATATGACCATTCTGACATGTACGAACAATAAACATTTTTTGGAATATATTGGCCACGGCCTGGTCCACTGGTTTAATGAAAACTGTTGATTCAACTTTATTTAACACTTTAATTTTTTGAAAACCACTTTAATACCAACCGTACCCAGCCCAGCCACTTGAGACTCGGGCTGATCCATCATTAACCATACAACATGACTTAAATCTCCCAACCGACAGAAGGGCGCTACTTGCCGCCCTTCTGTCACCACCCCCCCCAGACCGCGGCCGTCTCTATGCATGTTTGCAATCCCATGTTAAAAATGTCCAACCCGATCTCTGCTAGGTGAACCCCATCACTCCTATATAAACCTTGCACTCCACCCTCTAACTCCAAATGGCGAAAGGAAAACCCCAGATCTGGAGCGAGGAATTTTTCCATCGCTCTGTTGATGCGTTTCCGCACTTTTTCCAATGGTTTAAAAACCATTGACTCTGACCAACGTAATCTTGGTATTATTTCTGAGAATACCAGGACTGACTTTGGGGAAGACCGTCTCAGAAACCTGAATGTCTCCTTCATTTCTGACAGTAACTCAAAAGTCTTTGTTTTCCCGATGTCGTTCCCTCCAACGTGAATAATTAAAATATCCGGGGCGGAATATAAAGAGTATAACCTACTCAACTCGAATAACAAATCCCCCCATAACATCCCCCTGCGTCCATACCAAAATACACGAAAGATTGAGGGATCCAAACCTAAATTCTCCAAATAAACTCTTTCTGCTGCTCGCTTCTGAGCCCAAAAAATAAAAGAGTGCCCTACTATCCAAACAGAGCGCTGATATCCTGTAATAAAAATAACAAATTAACACGGGCGTATATAACTTTTGTAAGCATTTGACCTCCATCTCCCAATTTTTTTGATGGTACCTTCCTCCAACCCCAACCTTGCTGCTTCTGTGGCAGCCCCGATTCTAAATGAGTGTGTAGTTATCCTCAAATGCTCCAACTGAAGACACACAACGATTTTTTTTAACACGGCAGAAAATTGATACATTGACACCGGAGCTCCATTTTCGTGAATGAACAAAAGTTTTGCCAATGGGGGACGGATTTCTAAGTAAGCTTGTAGCGCCGATACTGGGCAAATGCTCCTGACTCGACATCTGCCTAACTTGACCCATGCTCCTATACCTAAAGGGTCGGTTTTGCTAGATCTCACAAAGACCCTTAACTCATTCTGTAAAACCATGACCTAGGACATTAGGATGCCCGCGCCCTTATCTCCTGAAGAAGGGAGAATTTCTGATAAACGGAATGCTCCAAAAAATGCTAGCGAAAAAATGGAAGAAAATAAAATAGATTCGTAACCCGAAAAACAAACCGACGAGGTTGCCCCACAAATCCGGGACAGAATGTCCGGAGTGATGGGTGACCTATTATCCTGCGTAGCCCCACTTCTTCTGTAACCCTTAAGCACACGTTTAACCGAAAAAAAAAATCATGACATGCTGGTAAATTATAGAGTCGAAGAAAAAAGGATATACCCGATAGGGTTTTATTAATGTGGGACCAAGAATATTTTTTCATAATCAATGAGTGTAGAAAAGACAGAATTAACTGTTCTGAATGATCAGACACAGATAATTGTATTGAATTTAGAAACGTCACCCATAAAAACCATGAAGAAACATAATTCCTCCATGTCGAAGGGGCCACCGAACTCCTAATGTTCTGACAGATCAGATTAGGTCCCATAAATGCAAAGGGGGGGGGCACCCCAACCTTCTCTGCCACTGGTAGAAGTTTGAAAAAACGATCCATCTGTCGACGAGAAAGAGAGTCGGCGATCTCGTTATTTTTTCCCGGGACATACCTCGCTTTTATCCATACATTCCATCTTAAACAAAGAAACACTAAATGTCTTAAAAAGACCACTACTAGCTGAGATTTGGATGACAGGCTGTTCACTGCAAACGCCACCCCTTTATTGTCTGTGCTCACTAATATCCTTTTGTTAGCAAACAAGGGGCCCCAAATTTCCAAAGCTACTACCACAGGGAAAAGTTCCAATAAAACTATGTTTTTACAAAAACCATTTAACACCCACCTGTCTGGCCAACATTCTGCGCACCATTGGGGTCCCCATACTGCTCCGAAACCCACCGACCCGGCTGCGTCCGTCTGAAACATGAAATCACTATCCGGGACAAACTCTTGCTGCCACATCGTTTTCCCGTTGTAATGCTCTAAAAATTTAATCCAGACCAGCAAATCTTTCTTGATTTCCGTTGATACCCTAACATGCGCAGACGGATTATTCAGGCCCGAAATCGCCGAGTACAGCCGCCTAGAGAAAACTCTGCCCATGGGTAACACCCGGGTGGTAAATGCCAATTGTCCTAGCAATGTCTGCATCTCCCGTAGCGTTACCTTACTCTTCCTCATAAACATCTGAAGAAGTTGAGACAGACCATAAATTTTATCCTCAGGGAGTCTAAACTCCATGGCAACCGAATCTAGTGTAATACCCAGAAAATCTAAACAGGTTGTGGGAAGAATTGTCTTGCCCTCAGCAAGGGGAATACCAAAATATTTACAGACCAATTGAAAGGCTTCCAATAACCTCAAACAGGAGTCCAAATCTGCTGGCCCTAAGAATAAGAAATCATCCAAATAATGGATTAGACAAGCCGATCCGGACACTTCCCTCACCACCCATTCTAAAAAAGTTGAAAAGGTTTCAAAATAAAAACAAGATAATGAACAGCCCATTGGCAAGCTTTTGTCAAAATAAAATTGGTTCTCGAAATGAATTCCTAATGAATTGAAACAAATTGGGTTTAAAGGAAGAAGCCTAAAAGCAGATTTAATATCTGCCTTTGCTAGCAGCGCATGCTTACCCAAACGGCCAATCATATCCACCGCAGAATCAAATGAGGTATAGGATACTGATGACAAGGTGGCATCAATCTCGTCGTTAAGGGAAGCACCCACCGGGAATGACAGATGGTGTATTAACCTAAACTCCATAGGCTCCTTCTTTGGAACCAAGCCCAATGGAGAAATCCTGAAATTTTTAAATGGGGGTAGCTCAAAAGGACCCTCCATCCTTCCAGCTTTTACCTCTTTCAACAATTTCGCTTTTACCAGGTGAGGTGCGGCTCTGACCGACTGTAAATTCTCCACTATGCAGCATCCTGACCCGTTAAAAGCTGGTAAACTAAAACCTACCGAAAAACCCTCAGTTAACAAGTGAGCCTTCTGCTTGTCTGGGTACGCCTGCAGCCATGGGAGCATTCTTGCCAGTATCACTGGAGAAGTTGCTTTTTGAAAAGCCCTCTTTCGGGTGAGACTGCAATTTACGAAAGCATTTGGCTACTGGGTGAGCCCCTGCGCAAAAAGCACACTTGTGCTTGAACTTGCAGGAGTTCATCCATTTGCATTGAGAGTCATTAAATGCAAAGCACAACCCCTTCTTGTAACCTGAAGGGGGTGCCACTGCGGAAGAAGCTGCATTTGTAGTGCGAGAAATTGGCTGCCTTTGTGGTAAAAATAAATTTAACCACAAACCAACATCCTTTGCACCCCAGCTAAGGGATGGTTGCACTGCCAGTTTCTGCCTAAAGGCCTCGTCATACGTCAGCCAAGCAAACCCAGAAAAGCTCCTATAAGCTTCCAATATTATATCAACATGTTGGAATAATAAACAACTTTTCTCTGGGAATTTTTCACACAAAATACTTGAATAAATCATAAAAGCTTGCAACCAGCTGTAAAAGGACTTAATAATGGGTTTGCGCCTCTCCTCTTCTGCCCTCTCCTCCTTCTTCTCATACTTATAAAAATCCCTGGATGGAGGGAGGATCAAATTTAAATCCATAAATTCCCCCCTCCAGATTTTTTCCTTCAGTGTGTTTGTGACGTGAAAACCCAGAGGAGAAAGCAGACAGGGCATACATTCTTTTGACAACTTTTCAGGAGCATTTATGTTATCAGGAGCATTCTGTACAGTAATAGGGGGAGAAAGGGGTGTAGACTTGGTGTCTGCAGAAACTGCTGCCCAGACCCCTGCTGTGTTGGGGGATAGCCACCTGACCCCTCCTGCTGAGGATCTGTGTGCCCCCTAATCAATGCTATCAATTGCTCTAATGAAGCAGACAAGCTAGTAAACTGAGCTCCAGTAATGGACTCACCTGCCAGCCCCTGAGCACGGTTTGCTCCAGGGGCTGCTGAAGGAGATGAACACATCACAGTGATAGGGCTGGCTGCTGGCTGAGCCGCTGGCTGTGGGGCTGCTGCTGGTCCCCCTCTTCCTCTCCCCTTGCTCCTAGGCGCGCTGTGCTTCTGGATTGACTTCCCCTGCTGACAAGAAGAAGGTCCTCCTCCCGCTCCTGCTGCTGCCGCTCCGCGCGCCGCCCGGCCTCTTCCACCTACTGCGGGCATAGCTACACCGCGCTGGGACCTGTAAGGGAGAAATGGCTCACCGCGCCCCACGCCACCCAACATGGGCGGAGCGGGGCTGTCCATAAACTTCGGCCCGCGCTTCCTCTTGCTCTGTCTCCGACCCTCCGTCGCTTCAGACGAGATTTCCTCCGCTCTCGCGACATCAGTGGACCAGAGCTGCGCGAACTCCTCCTCCGAATACAGCATACCCGAAAGACGCTGTGGGCTGCAGACACCGCTGGCACCCGGGACCGGATCGTCTATTTCACCATCCTCCAGCAGCCGCGGACCAGGTAGGGAGAGACACTGTCGCAGCCATGCTTCGCCACCATCTGCTTCGGCCTTGTCTAGTAGCTGTCTCAGCATCGCATCCATCTTGAGGGAAAATAGCTGCGGGACCCACGGGGAGCTTCTCCTGTCGTTCTGGAATCAGGCTGGCACCGACCCAGGCCAGACTGGACCATTAAATAGGCTTTCAGGCTGGTTCCAGAACCTTCCTAATATCACCTGACCTTTCTGACCCAATAGCTGGCTACCTCCTGAGCCCACCTGAGCTTACCTGACACACCTGCAATAATCAAACCTGCCTCAGTTAACTACTAACTTACCACAGCTGGCCTATTCCCTGTCCTTTGTATAACCCCCTGACCGCTGCCTGACCCCAGCCAGCTTAACTCACTATACAGCAGCTCCACTAATCTACCTAATAACTAATACTGCTGCAGTGATCCCATCTAGAAAGGGAGGCCTATGACAGGCACCCCCTTCCCTTTACATTCTCATGGTAACTCCAAGCCTTTCCTGTGCCCAGACAACCCCTTGCTAGAATAGGGGTGTACAGTACATGTGTGGCTGAAAATAAGCATGGCCTCTGGCAAAAAAAACTAACTACTGACTACTAACAAAGCCCTCTCCAACCCAATGAAGCATTTTAACCATTAGAAGCTCCTCTTATCACCTTTAGCCTTTTTTTGCAAAACTTTGGTTGACCTGACCGGCAGTAATGACCGCCCAAGGACACCCCCTATTTGTGGCAAGTCACGATATGTTTCCAAAACTCTACAAAGACATTTTGCATTTGCAAAACATAAAATAGTTAACCCCCTGCACTCCTTATTCCCCTTTGAACCTTGTTGCTTAGAGTTATGTCTATTATTACTAAACTATGAGTTTTTAATAATATCTTTGCTTGTATTCCAGGAAAACCATTTGAAAACACGATGATCATGAATGCTGCTGTGGCCAATATCATTGTGTCCATATTGCTTGGTCATCGTTTTAACTATGATGATCCAAAACTTTTAAGGCTTTTAACAATAGTCAATGATAATGCCAGAAATGTTGGTACACCAATGGTTTTGGTAAGTTTATTTTTACTGCAACATTTTACCATGATACTTTTGGCTAACCTTACCTTGTGAGGCCCATACAGCAGGATGCTCCAGGTGTCTTCTCACTAGTTCAGGTTCTATTCAAACCGCCAGGGGATTTCCAAAACTCCAACATGATATTTAAGCTGTTTTCCAAGATGGAGTGCATTGCAGTGCCCCCAACCCCAGAAAGCATGTTAATCTAAACATTTCAAGCAATGATCTTCAGATATTTCAGGTTGACTAAAATATCAGAATGTAGGGTTTGCACATTAACTCTGCCAATTTGTAGATTTCACTTATGGCTGTCAGAGGAGTAAGGCATGGTTTAGTGTGTTAAGTAAACAACATAACCACAAATGCCCATTTCATAACCTAATTCGGTTCTGGTTATTTGATAGCTTAAGTCCCTTTTATCATGCTTGCAGATTAAACTCTTGGGTAATAAAAGAAACATGGAAGAAAGTCCACATATTAGACACTGCTGGAAACCTTTGCCTGAGGCACTTATGGCTAGCATCCTTGAAGGCAGCATGTGTCCTTAGGTTTTCCAGGTCAACACACCAGGAGGAGGAGACTCTATGGGGCAGATCCACAGAGCGAGTACGCCGGCGTACTTTCAAATTTCCCGCGTCGTATCTTTGGTTTGAATCCTCAAACCAAGATACGACGGGATCTGGGTTAGATCCGACAGGCGTATGGCTTTGTACGCCTTCGGATTTTAGATGCAATATTTCGGCGTCCGCTGGGTGGAGTTCTCGTCGTTTTCCGTGTCGAGTATGCAAATTAGCTATTTCCGACGATCCACGAACGTACGTGCGGCCGTCGCATTCTCTTACGTCGTCTCTAGTCGGCTTTTTCCGGCGTATAGTTAAAGCTGGTGTTTTGCGGCGTATAGTTTAGGCCCCATACACACCATAGAATCTATCCGCAGATAAATCCCATCAAATGGGTTTCTGCGGATAGATTCTATGGTGTGTACACTCCGTCGGATATTTATCCGCGGATAAATCTCCCCTGGGATGGATTTCCAGCAGATGGATATTTGCTGACATGCTCAACAAATCCATCTGCTGGAATCCATTCCAACGGATGGATCCGCTCGTCTGTACAGACTTACCGGATCCATCCGTCCAAAGGGATTCCCCGCACGCGTCATAATGATTTGACGCATGCGTGGAATTCCTTATATGACAGCGTCGCGCCCGTCGCCGCGTCATAATAGCGGCGACGGCGCGACACGTCATCGGCAGAGGATTTCAGCGCGGATTTCAATGCGATGGTGTGTACACGCCATCGCATAGAAATCTTCTGAAATCCTCGAGAGGATTTATCCGCGGATACGGTCCGCTGGACCGTATCTGCGGATAAATCCTCTCGTGTGTATGGGGCCTTAGACTTGCCATGTTAAGTATGGCCGTCGTTCCCGCGTTTATTTTTTAATTTTTGCATAAGTCGTCCGTGAATCGGGATGGACGTAATTCACGTCTATGTTAAAAAATGTGACGTCCTTGCGACGCCATTTAGCGCAATGCACGGCGGGAAATTTAGGGACGACACATGCGCAGTTCATTCATCGCGGGGACGCGCTTCATTTAAATGAAACACGCCCCCTTCTCGCCGATTTGAATTAGGCGCCCTTACGCCACGAGAGATAGACTACGCCGCTGTAACTTACGGCGCAAATTCTTTGTGGATTCGAAGTTTAAAAAAGTAGGTTACAGCGGCGTAGCGTATCTCCCATACGCTGCGCCGGTGCAGATCTCTGTGGATCTGCCCCTATATCTCTATATCCATCCTGCTGTGAGGATCATAAAATTAGATCACCTAAAAACTTGTCATGATCCGTGTTATGGCTTTGGTCACCTGCTGGTGGCACTGTTCCTTCCAGTAACAAGGGTGCAGTTCTGGTGGCCACCAGCGGGTGTCCCCCAGTGGATGGACTCCTCATCAATTAAGGTTCACCTGATGTAAACTGCTGCAGGTATATAGACCGCCCTTAACTGTGGTTTACGGCTTCAGTATTTCCTCTGTTTGGCTTGTCCCTGCCTGACCTGATGCCTGTAGCCTGCGTGTGTTCCTGATATGCTCCCCGCCTTGTCCTAGACTCTGTTTCCCCCTTGTCTCACATCCCTGCTAGATGTTGCTATTTATGCTCTTGTTCTTTGTATATATTAGTTAGTTAGTTTAGGTATTTTTGGGGTTGCTGTGTTTCTTGCATGCTTGCTTGTTTTTGGGGGTTTTTCTGTTGCTGGTTTTCACGTGTGCCATTATCTTAATAAATTATACATTTTTCACTTACCTCTGTGCCTATTTCCATTAGTGAAGCCCACTGATCTGTTTAACCTGTGTTGGATGCCTGTGTAGACATCCGTGACAAAACTTCAAGCAATGGTCAAGCTTCAGGTCTCCCTGGTCTACTCACTTACATGAAGAATGACAGGTCCATTGTCGACATTGCACCTAAATTCTGCCTGATAGTTGCAGATCAGCATGACAACATTCTCGTGTTTATAGAACTGCTGCACAACACTGCCCAATAAGTGCCTGTTCACAATGGGGCGGCACGACTTGCTGCGCAACTGAGCAAGGCGATCTGCAGACGACTTCAGATGCGACTTGCAAAATTACTTCTGTATTGAAGTCAATGGAAGTCGCCCCCAAAGTAGTACAGGAACCTTTTTCTAAGTCAAAGACACTTGAGTCACTCCTATTAGAACGGTTTCATTGTACAGAACGGGACGCGACTTGTCAGGTGGCTGAGTCGCCCCTGTGTGAACCGGCTCTAAATGTATCCGGAACAAGTAATCTAGAGGGCTAAGAAAGCTGTCCTGATTCTTCCATTGCTTAGCTGGCATCACTTTTTGGCATTCATATTGCATCTTCCCTTTCCAAGTAGAGCTCCAGCCAAACGATAAGGATAAATTGGAAATAGACATGTGAATTTGTTTTCGTCCGAATGCATATTCGTCCGCATTTCTGGGATTTTCGCGTTTGTTTTAACAAATGATAACGAACACGCAGAATCTGAAATCCGAAAGATCCGACATAAAAATGTTTTATTTTTGTTTTGTTGCGACAACAGTTCGATATAGATAGAAGATTCGACATGACGGTGACAATAGCGATCTGTGTCTATCGAACCTGCGGTCGAATGTGCCTAACCTAACTCTATTAATCCCAGATTATTCGACATAGAGAGAAAAGATTCAACATTATAGAGACATGAAGATTCGATGAATCAGCTAAAAACATAAGATCGTCACGAGCGGACATTTATGGTCAAATGCTCCGCCCATAGGCTATAGAAGAATTTTAATGTTGGTTGACTAGTAATAATAATTAACAAATATAATTATTACTAGTCATACAACATTAGAATTCTACTATAGCTTGTGGTCGGATCTTCTTAGAACATTCGACGGACTCCATAAGCCTTCAATTGACAGATTCGACCTTAAAGGGTTAGTAAAGGAATTTTCTTTTTCCTTTAAAATAACAAACATGTCATACTTACCTCCACTGTGCAGTTCATTTTGCACAGAGTGGCCCCGATCCACGTCTTCTGGGGTCCCCGCAAGTACTGACCACAGTAATGCGAGAGAGCTTGCATGGTGGTGAGTAATTGCAGGCACGCTCTCGTGATACAGTCACTGTATCACTCGGCCCCACCCTTTGGCGCGCTGCGTCACTGGATGTGATTGACAGCAGCGCCAGCCAATGGCTGCGCTGCTCTCAATCCATCCGCTCTAGCCAATGAGCGGCCAGGCTGAGCGGCGAAGAGGATCTCGCGACCACACGCGGGACTCCTTTAATTCAGATTTTCGGAAGAAAGCAACGAAACAAAATAAAAACAAATATCGGGAGTAACTTAATAAATACATTTTTCAGACGAAAATGTAATTCCAACATGAAATATTTCAGTGTGCACATGTCTACCATTTAAAGATAAAATAACAAAACCAGCTTTTGCTGCACTATTCATCTTCAACCCAGAGATTTCCCTGTCAGTATTTTTTTCTGGTTCTAGATGTCTTCAGTCCGATCGCCAGGTATGTTTGGCCCAGTTTTTCTTAGTACAGGTTGTCCTGTACCCACCCCAGCCTATGACTGGACAGTGAAAGGAGAATCAGCACTGTCTTAAGCTCATCTCTTTGTCAGTCTGCTTTCTCTTCCTGTCATTGTGCGTCTTGTCAGTCAGCACATGAACTGATTAGCTCATTGTACTGCTTATTCTTTTCACACTTCAATACTGTTGTACATGGAGTGGAAGAGGCTGGTACTAAATAAAATTCAGGTACTTACAGTTGTGTTCAAAATTATTCAACCCCCCAATGCTGTAAAGGGTTTTAGGGAATTTAGTGTACATTTGTAATTGTATTCAGAATGAAATCCTACAAGGACTTAAAGAACCATATGCAACTAAAATGACATCAATTGGTTTTGTAATACAGTAGTAAATGTTTATTTTGTGAATTCTTCATTTACACAATTATTCAACCCCTTAACCACTTCCCGCCCGGCCTATGGCCGATTTACGTCCGGGAAGTGGTTATGAAATCCTGACAGGACGTTCTAGAACGTCCTGCAGGATTTCATGCCGCGCGCGCCCGTGGGGGCGCGCATCGCGGCGATCGGTGATGCGGGGTGTCAGTCTGACACCCTGCATCTCCGATCTCGGTAAAGAGCCTCCGGCGGAGACTCTTTACCACGTGATCAGCCGTGTCCAACCACGGCTGATCACGATGTAAACAGGAAGAGCCGCCGATGGCTCTTCCTCACTCGCGTCTGACAGACGCGAGTAGAGGATAGCCGATCGGCGGCTCTCCTGTCAGGGGGGGTTCGCGCTGATTGTTTATCAGCGCAGCCCCCCCTCGGATCGCCACACTGGACCACCAGGGATGCCCACCCTGGAGCACCAGGGTGGGCAAAAAAAAAAAAAAAAGCCAAAAAAAAAAAAGTCTAAAAAAATAAATAAAAAAAAAAAACATAAAGAAAAAAGATGCCAGTCAGTGCCCACAAATGGGCACTGACTGGCAACAATCAGTGCTGCCACCCCAGTGTCCATCAGCGCCACCCCAGTGTCCATCAGCGCCACCCCAGTGTCCATCAGCGCCACCCCAGTGTCCATCAG
This sequence comes from Rana temporaria, assembly GCF_905171775.1. Lineage (NCBI taxonomy): Eukaryota > Metazoa > Chordata > Amphibia > Anura > Ranidae > Rana > Rana temporaria. The sequence goes on from NC_053492.1 coordinate 56,245,134, forward strand.
TGCCACCCCACAGTGCCCATCCATGCCCAGTGCCCACCTAGCAGTGCCCATCTGTGCCACCCATAAGTATCCATCAGTGCCGCCCATGAGTGCCCATCTGTGCCGCCTATGAGTGCCCAGTGCCGCCCATGAGTGCCCATCAGTGCCGCCTATGTGTGCCCATCAGTGCCGCCTATGTGTGCCCATCAGTGCCGCCTATGTGTGCCCATCAGTGCCGCCTATGTGTGCCCATCAGTGCCGCCTATGTGTGCCCATCAGTGTCGCATACCAGCGCCGCCAATCAGTGCCACCTCATCTGTGCCCGTCAGTACTACCTCATCGATGTCCATCAGTGCCATCTCATCGGTGCCCATTAGTGCCGCCATATCAGTGCCCGTAATTGAAAGAGAAAACTTATTTACAAAAAAATTAACAGAAAAAAATAAAAACGTAATTTTTTTTCCAAATTTTCAGCCTTTTTTTAGTTGTTGCGCAAAAAAAAAAAATCGCAGAGGTGATCAAATACCACCAAAAGAAAGCTCTATTTGTGGGGAAAAAAGGACGCCAATTTTGTTTGGGTACAGTGTAGCATGACCGCGCAATTGCCATTCAAAGTGCGACAGTGCTGAAAGCTGAAAATTGGCTTGGGCGGGAAGCTGCGTAAGTACCTGGTATGGAAGTGGTTAAAGACTACCACTCTGAAGAACAGAGGTTCGTTGAAGTGTTTTCAATCAGGTATTGAAAACACCTGTGGATGTCAGGGAGCAGCAATAAAGCCTAATAAGCACCAATCAGGCAGCTTTAAAATGACTGTGATACTCAGCTCCTTCTAGACATTTACTGGTGTGGTTACAAACATGGTGAAGTCAAGAGAATGGTCCGGGAAGACAAGAGAAGAGGTGATTACTCTTCACAGGAAGGGCAATGGCTATAAGAAGATTGCAAAGATGTTAAACATACCAAGAGACACCATAGGAAGAAGCATCATTCTCAAATTCAAGCCAAAGGGCACTGTTGAAACGCTACCTGGTCGTGGCAGAAAGAAGATGCTGACTTTGACTGCTGAGCGCTACCTGAAGCGTAGAGTGGAGAAAAGTCCCCGTGTGACTGCTGAGGAACTGACAAAAGAGTTGTCAGACGTGGGTACTGAAGTTTCTGCTCAGACAATACGGCGCACACTGCGTAATGAAGGCCTCCATGCCAGAACTCCCAGGCGCACCCCCTTGCTGTCTCCAAAGAATAAGAAGAGTCGACTGCAGTATGCAAAAATCATGTGGACAAACCACAGAAGTTTTGGGATTGTGTTCTGTGGACTGATGAAACAAAATTAGAAGTGTTTGGGCCCATGGATCAACGCTATGTTTGGAGGAGGAAGAACAAGGCCTATGATGAAAAGAACACCTTGCCTACTGTGAAGCATGGCGGGGTGTCAATCATGCTTTGGGGCTGTTTTGCTTCTGCAGGTACAGGGAAGCTTCAGCGTGTGCAAGGTACCATGAATTCTCTTCAGTACCAGGAGATATTGGATGACAATGTGATGCAGTCCGTCACAAACCTGAGGCTTGGGAGACGTTGGACCTTTCAACAGGACAATGATCCCAAGCATACCTCCAAGTCCACTAGAGCATGGTTGCAGATTAAAGGCTGGAACATTTTGGAGTGGCCATCGCAGTCACCAGACTTAAATCCGATTGAGAACCTCTGGTGGGAATTAAAGAAAGCAGTTGCAGTGCGCAAGCCTAAGAATGTGACTGAACTGGAGACTTTTGCCCATGACGAATGGGCGAAGATACCCGTAGATCGCTGCAAGACACTTGTGTCAAGCTATGCTTCAAGTTTAAAAGCAATTATAACTGTAAAAGGATGTTGTACTAAGTACTAAGATTGAATGTCAATTGGGGGTTGAATAAAATTGATAATGATGTGAGCACAGAAAAGACATTTGTGGTTATTTCATTATAAATGTTATGTTATATTTGTCTGACCTACACGTGCCTCTTTGATTTAATTGTAAGCAGGATGACAGGATGATCAAAATCAATGTCAAACTGGGCAAAACAATCAATTTCAGTAGGGGTTGAATAATTTTGAATACAACTGTACATTGCTTGCATTAACAAAAGAATATGATTACTTATCATTATCAGGAAACTAACTGCATGTATCTTCTTTTAGTTGTACAATGCATTTCCATCTGTGGTCCGATGGTTGCCTGGGAATCACAGAGATATTATTCCAAGCATGGATGAGTTGCACTCTTTTATCAGAGAAACCTTCACCAATCAGAGGAATAATCTTAATGTCAATGATCAGAGGAATTTCATCGATGTCTTCCTGGTCAAACAAAAGGAGGTATATGACATTTCTAAGCAGCTTACTTGCTTCTACCTGCTCCTTTTTGTTAAAGTTGTAAAAGAGACAGTCTCAACTAGTAGTGGCAGCTGTAAACCTTTCACAAAACAGAGACTTCCAGGAATTGTCCATGCAGAAGTGTAGAATACAATATACTAAAGACCTGAATTGGGTCACCCCCATGAAAGATCGGGTGCTAAACCCCTAGCAGGGGCTGGTTTTATGCCCCACAGACTGCACAGATCCAAAGCTAAAATAGGCTGTCATTCAAAGAAAATTCAAAAGCTGGTAACTTTATTTATCCAAACAACATGAAGACAGTCCCCACCACCTGGGACCTCCTCCTCTGACATGTTTCGTCCTTAAGGCTGGGCTTATGATTAAAGGGGTTGTAAAGGAAATATTTTTTTTCCCTAAATAGCTTCCTTTACCTTAGTGCAGTCCTCCTTCACTTACCTCATCCTTCGATTTTGCTTTTAAATGTCCTTATTTCTTCTGAGAAATCCTCACTTCCTGTTCTTCTGTCTGTAACTCAACACCGTAATGCGAGGCTTTCTTCCTGGTGTGGAGAAAGTCTCTTGAGGGGGGAGGGGGCGAGCAGGAGTGTCAGGACGCCCACTAACACACAGCTCCTTTCTCTATCTGCAAAGTAGAGAGTGTCCTGACTTGCCTGCTCGCCCCCTCCCCCCTCAAGAGGCTTTCTCCACACCAAGGAGAAAGCCTTGCATTACGGTGTTGAGTTACAGACAGAAGAACAGTAAGTGAGCATTTCTCAGAAGAAATAAGGACATTTAAAAGTAAAATCGAAGGATGAGGTAAGTGAAGGAGGACTGCACTAAGTTAAAGGAAGCTATTTAGGGGGAAAAAAAATCTTTCCTTTACAACCCCTTTAAGCCCAGCCTTGTAGGTGAAATGAGTGCTGTCAGAGGAGGAGGTCTCAAGCAGGGACTCTCTCTACTGTATAAGTAGTGTTAACAGTAATTGAATTTTCTTTGGAGTGCAGATGGTCTTTTCTTTTTGGATTTGTACAGTTGAAGTGCAGTAAAGGTTACTGACTAAAAAGGAGCTTTGGTTCGGTCCAAACCAAGTTTGCTTTTGCTGGGTATTGAGCTGCACACAGGACATAACCCATCCTACAGCTGCACATATACAAAGGGGTGGGGATGCTTGTAAAATATTTGACCTAATATGGCCTTGTGTCCATATTAGGCACATCCCCATCCCTTCTGTGTACATCAGCTGCAGGGCGGGCATCTTCTGCTTGAAGCCCATTGGCCCAGCAATGACAGCTAACTTTTGAATTTGGATCAATCCTTCTTTAAACTCAATAAAAGTTCATCATGTCACATAATGGATTGCCCAAAAGAAACAGGACGTGTATCGTCATAGGCCCAGATTCTCAAAGGCGTTATGCCGGGGCACCTTGATTTGCGCGGCGCAATTGAACAGATGCGCCGTCGTATCGGTGCGCCGTACCCACAGAACCAGGTACGCCAGAAATTAGTCTTGTTTCGATCGGCGCAACGTTTGTGCGCCGGCGTAGCGTAGGCGCACATTTACGCCGAGAACGCCCAGCGCTCCCATTGATTTCATAATCAAATATGCAAATGAGGGATATACCGAGATTCCCGAACGTACGACCGCCCGACGCAGGCTACGAGCGGTGCGCGTAAGCTGTTCGTCCGGTGTAAACTTGCCCCTCATAAAAGCAGGGGCAACTTTGCACCAGACGTGTGCAGGTCAGCTGGAGAGCAGCTTTAGCAGCACCCTTACGGACGAGCTCAGCAACCACACTTGCAGGACAAGACTTCTGTATGCCAACATGCCAGGGGCAGGCATGGTCATAGCACAACTAGTGTGCGCCCAGGCGCTTCGAATGAGAAGGAGAAGGAGGAGGGCACGGCAGCGTTTTTACCGAACGCCATTAGACGTCTTGGCCATCGGGGAAGCAGAGGTGTATCGCCTCTTCAGATTTAATACTCAAGCCATCCAGGAAATAACCACAATCCTGCAGGATGACCTTACAAGCCCAACACACCGCTCACATGCAGTGCAGCCACTGATCAAGGTCCTGGCAACACTCCACTTCCTGGCCACTGGATCTTTTCAGCGCACAAGTGGAGGTGTGGCTGGGATGTCACAAACCAGCATGAGCAGATGTGTGCACCAGGTTGTACCCGCAATCCTGAGACACATGTCCAACCAAATCGTCAGACCCACCCAGGAGGTCCAGCGGAATAAGGCAAGGGCAGATTTTGTCAAAATTGCAGGATTCCCACGCACCATCGGGGCAATTGATTGCACCCATGTGGCACTACAGCCCCCCCGTGACACAGAGCACCTATTCCGCAATCGGAAGCACTGGCATTCTATCAATGTCCAGGTTATCGTGGATGCCCATGGCCTCATATGGCACGTCCGTGCCAAACACCCCGGATCCTCTCATGACAGCTTCATCTACCGCCAAAGCGACATCCCAATGGAGTTTGACCAGAATGTGTACGGGGACAGCTGGCTGGTTGGTGAGTGACATGGGTGTCAGGTATGACTGTCCCCCCCATGACGCAGACATTACGAGGGACACATGCATGACTAACCTCCTCCTGTCTTTTCTCTTCCAGGTGACTCTGCATATGCACTTGGACCTCATCTAATGACCCCATTCCGGAACCCACAAACCCCAGGAGAGGAAAACTACAATGCTGCACACATAAGTACCCGTGCAGTGGTGGAACGAACCTTTGGCCAACTGAAGTCCCGTTTCCGATGCCTGGATAAGTCTGGGGGGACCCTGTTGTATTCCCCAGACTTTGTGTGCCAGATCATCGGGGCATGTTGCATTCTGCACAACTTCGCAGTGAGAAAGGGCCTGGAGGTTGAACTACGTGATGACCTGAGCCCCCAACCCGACAATCCCCCCCTGCCTGAGGGTACCCCGTCTGCTGAGGGATCAGCAATCAGGAGATGCCTCGTTGAACGTCTCTTTGAACGTTAAACACACACATTAAAAATGGCACAATGTGAATGCACACGTGCACACCACTGTGGTCCCTAGCACACACCCCCCACATGCACATCGAATTGGATTAGACCCAATCAAACCACATTGTTTTAGGGAGCAGTAACGCCGCGCCAAGGCTCCAATTATGTTACTGTACATTCATACACCTTTCACACGGCAGAGGGTGACACCCCTTTGCTGGCAGGAGTGTCAACCCCCCCCCCATTCTCACACCAGTCACACTATTCTGCACGCCTCACCGTGTGCATTTGTCAACACTAACTTAAAAAACTCTTTACCAGAGCAATACTTAGAAAAATAAATAAAAAAAATCTTTACCAGAGCAATAATCAACCCGAAAAACTAATTGGCCTGCCTTCGGCCACGGCCCCGTCCCCGGCTCCTCAACTGCCTGGTTGAGGGGGGGGGGTTTCATCAGGCAGAGGAGCATCCACCGTGGCTGGAGGCCTGCCCTCTAATGCCACCGCTATCCTCCTCAGGAGGTTATTGGTCTCGGTTTGAACACCAACAATGGCAGCTGTGTGCCCCTGGACGGACTCATTTAGGGTCTGCACCTCTTTCACCAGGCTTGCTGTGGTGGTTTCGAGATCCCGCAAACATGTGATAATTGCAGTGGTGTTGCCTGCAATGTCCTGAATCACATCGGTGACATGTCCCCTCTCCCCTAGGCTGTCAGCCACTCGAGTGAAGTCCTGGCCCATCGCACCCATAAGGCGGGTCTGGTCTTCCTGCGCAGTGGTCAGGGTCACAGACAGCAACTCGGGTACCCCCCTGGTTCTCCGCGTTGACCTCCTTGGTCCACGAGAGGCTTCAGGCCTGGCATAGGGTGAGGGATTAGATGGAGGGGGTGGGTTGGAGATGGAGACAGAGGGAGTGGCTGGGTTGGAGATGGAGTCCGAGGATATGGAGGATCGTGGGCTTGAGGTCCGGGATGGACCAGCCAAGCTTCCCAAATCCTCCAAGAAAAGGGACAGTGACACCTCCTCCCCCAAATGCTCCGCATCCTGCAGAACCTCCTCAATGGAGGCGTGGCCACCACTCTCCTCCACCAATGCCGCTTGCCTTCCCTGGGGGTCAGGGGCATCTTCATCAGATGAAGATGGTGTGTGACGGGCAGGGACATCAGCATCAGGGGATGGTGTGGGACGGGCAGGGACATCATCATCAGGGGATGGTGTGGGACGGGCAGGGACATCAGCATCAGGGGATGTTGTGGGACGGGCAGGGGCACGAGACGGGCCAGCTTCATCCTGGACACCTGTGGATGACACAAAACATTCACATGTTGGTGGACCCACAAACTTGTCACATATTCCCTACCTCCCCCCACACACATGCTACACACCAGATAGTTGAAATAAACACTTACCTGTCCTCAAGGGCGGATGAACAGAATCATAGCCCGGCATTCCCTCAACTTGAACCCTGGTAAGGCACCGGGCAACTACCTCCTCATCTGGTGTCAGACGGATCCTTGAGGCAGGTCCCCCACCAGTGCCCCTGGCATGCCTCGCCATGAGGGCCATCTTGTCCTTGACCCTCCTCCTAAGGTCATTAATTTTCTTGCCTATATGATGGGGCCTCCTCGCCTCATTGCCCACAGCATTCACTTGATCCGTTATCCTCTGCAGGATCTCATCCCTTCGCCCCTTGCTTGTGGTTTTACTCCTGGACCCATGGAGGCGGTCATAGTGCCTCTCCATGCCTGCGAGAATGATGGCCCTCTCCTCATGAGAGAAATTCTTTTTCCTTCTACTTGTACGCTCAGCAGACATGGCAAAGCACTGCAAAAGTAAGCTCACCACCAACAGTAAACTAACAGGTGTACTTTTGCACATGATGGGCGCATGTCTGGGCGTATTTATGCACTTGTTTGGAGCAACTCGCCAATCGCGTTGTGCGCATGCGCATAGGGGCGGGGGACACCCGGTCACGTGACGGCGCATGCGCCGTCCGTTCAGACCATCATTTGCATAAGGTCACGGTTCATTTAAATGTATCACGCCCACTTCCTTCCTACTTTCACTTACGCCCACATACGCCCACGAATTTGCACTACGCCGGCGCAAATTTGAACGCCGGTGCTTCGGGAATACGGAGCTTACCTCTCTAAGTTAGGAAGGCGTAGCGCATCTTGGATGCGCTACGACCGCATAAGGATGCGCCGATGTACGAGAATCTGGGCCTTAGTGTTTTTTCAGCAGTCCGCCATTTCACCCAGCAGCAGGTTCTCACAAAAGAGAGAGGGGGAGGGAGAGATATCATTGAGCCTCTTTAAGCTCACATATAAAAACGTCTGTGCACAGCTGAGAGTACTCAATGATGTCTGGCTAACAGGTAATGCCCTGTACACATGATCGGTCCATCCGATGAAAACGGTCTGATGGACAGTTTTCATCGGTTAACCGATGAAGCTGACTGATGGTCAGTCGTGCCTACACACCATCAGTTAAAAAACCGATAATGTCAGAACGTGGTGACGTAAAACACAACGACGTGCTGAAGTTCAATGCTTTCAAGCATGCGTCGACTTGATTCTGAGCATGCGTGGATTTTTAACCGATGGACGTGCCTACAAACGATTGTTTTTTTTCTATTGGTTAGGTATCCATCAGTTAAATTTAAAACAAGATTGCTTTTTTTTAACCTATGGATAAATAACCGATGGGGCCCACACACGATCGGTTTGGTCCGATGAAAACGGTCCATCAGACCGTTCTCATCGGTTTGACCGATCGTGTGTACGCGGCATTAGATGTGGAACAAGGAATATAGGCTTTATCCCTACAGGTTCCAGACCCAAGACCAGGACTTATTAGGATCTGAGAAAAAAAAATTGTTTTCTTTATAACAGACACACACCCTGGGGCCCCTGACCATGTGTATGTGAGAAACCCAGGTGATAGATTTTATATATATATATATATATATATATAGATAGATATATATATATATATATATATAGATAGATAGATAGATAGATAGATATATAGATATATATACACACACACATCTTTTTCTTTTTTTTTTGCCATCTGTGTCCTATTGCAAAGATTTCCCCTCACTTGCTGTCCCATAGCCAAACAGGAAGTGAGAGGAAATCCCTGCAAATTAAGGGAATTCCTTGGGGACCCTCAGGTCACCAGAACGAGGGTCCCCATTGAAATGTTTGCCCTTTATTACTTTTCTGGGGACAACCCAAATTTGTGATTTTCTTTTACTAGAGGGGGATGTCCCTAAAGGGGACACAGACAGACAGACAAAACTGATGTGTTTTAATCCCTCTGCACTCTATAAAAAAAAAAAACATTTTGCCTTTAGTTATATTTTATTGTGTCTGAAAAATGTATCTTTTGTCCTAAGTTCCTCCTAAAAGATAGCAGTGCCTTTCCTGTGCCTTAAAGTGGTTGTAAAGGCAGAAGTTTTTTTCTCTTATTGTATTCTATCCATTAAGATAAAAAGCCTTCTGTGTGCAGCAGCCCCTGTCAGCCCCCTAATACTTACCTGAGCCCCATCTCTATACAGTGATGTGCACATGTGCCTTGGCTGTCCGGGAAGCTCCCTCCTGATTGGCTGAGACATAGCAATGGTGCCATTGGCTCCTGCTGCTGTCAATCAAACTCAGTTTGCCAATTAGGAGAAAGAGGGCAGGGCCAAACCGCAGCTCAGTGTCTGAATGGACACACGGAGCTGCGGCTTGGCTTGGGCGCCCCTATAGTAAGCTGCTTGCTGGGGCCTGGAGCACCGAAGAGGGACCTAAGAAGAGGAGGATCAGGGCTTCTCTGTGCAAAACCATTTGACAAAGCAGGTAAGTATAATATGTTTGTTATTTTTAAAGGGAAAAAAAACAAGACTTTAGTATCACTTTAAACCTCAGAGCTAAATATACAGGGGCAGATCCACAAAGAGAGTACGCCGGCGTATCTACTGATACGCCAGCGTACTTTCAAATTTCCCACGTCGTATCTTTGTTTTGAATCCTCAAAACAAGATACGACGGCATCTGGGTTAGATCCGACAGGCGTACGGCTTCGTACGCCTTCGGATCTTAGATGCAATTCTTCGGCGTCCGCTGGGTGGCGTTCCCGTCGTAATCCGCGTTGAGTATGCAAATTAGCTATTTCTATCTGGTGGCGTACGCAATGTTAAGTATGGCCGTCGTTCCCGCGTATCATTTTAATTTTTTTTTCTTTTGTGTAAGTAGTTCGTGAAACGGGCTGGACGTAATTTACGTCCTTGCGACGTCATTTAGCGCAATGAACGGTGGGAAATTTAGGGACGGCGCATGCGCAGTTCGTGTAAGTAGTCCGTGAAACACGCCCCCTACTCGCCGCATTTGAATTGCGCGCCATTACGCCGCGAGAGATAGACTACGCCGCCGTAACTTACGGCGCTAATTCTTTGTGGATTCGAAGCTTCAAAAAGTAAGTTACAGCGGCGTAGCGTATCTCCCATACGCTGCGCCCATGCAATTCTACGAGGATCTGCCCCACAGTATGCAGTGTAAGATCATCCAAGGTACTGCTGCCTCTGACTACTACTGTGCTTGGTCACTGTTCTCCGTGTTATACAGAAATTTGCAGACAAGCATTTCTTCTGCTTCATACATTCTGTGCATCTGTGCTTCCTATACCTCATCTGCTGCTTCATGAATTTCCCCCACCAATCATCAGAGGAGCAGCTCTGATTTCTACCAAATCTCTGTCTCTACCAACATGGTCCCTTCCACACAAAAGCATGGTGCAGAACAAGACATGGTAAGCCAGTAATGGGGAAAAGATCAATATACAAGTAAAATGGGCAACAAAAAAAACCCGGAACAACAGATATATGATCAGAATAAAAAGTGTTTCAAGTGTACATAAGTGTATGTACAAAAGGTGAGGAAGAGAGTCTAGGTACTGGGGATATGAGAATGGTGATAATAATAGTAATAAGTCCAGGGGTTTACATATACATTCTCAGGGCTGCCATCAGGGAGGAACAGAAACTGTGTTCCAATTCTGTAGAAAAAGGCGCCTCTGGGTGTAGATTCTCTTTCCCCATACCTTTTTGCCCCATCCCCCCCCTGTCTATTAATCCAACACTTTTTCCTCCATCCCAGATTGTGGTGCTTCCCATAGCGTCATGCTCAGTTTATATCCCGCTCCATCGCCATATACAGCCGTTGCACAAACTGCTCTAATCACTGTGCACACAACAGACTGCTTCGTCTTGTTTAAACAATGTTCCACCAATCACATCGCAACTCCCGCCTTCGGCCCCTCTGTGCAACATAAATTCTAGCTCCACATCCCCATTCACTACGTACGCAGCCTGTACGCTCATGAAACGCATTGCGTGCCAGTTACATCATCACTCCTCACCTGCCTACACCAACAGCACTCCAAGCCTCGCTCTGAAGCCCCTCCACCACGGCCGGCCTTTTTTCATCCATCAGCGGTGTTTATGGACTTCTAGCAGCACAGCGCCCCAGCAGGACCAGGAATTGACTGACGAACTGATGATCTATTCCATGTTTGGACCCGCTTAAAGGGGAGGTTCACCCTAAATATAAACATTTGCTTATCCAGATCTATGGGTAATATACATATACATATGGCTATAAAAAAAAATTGTGCATTTTAAATACCATGAATCAGGAGTATTTATTGAGAATTCCGGGTATCCCTCCCGCGGGAGTGGGCGTATCTTTTCTCTTCCCCAGCTGGGAGGTGTCCGCAATGTCTCCTGGGAGCACAGTGTCACGCTTCCCAGGAGACCAATCACAACGCTGACCATCGAAATCTCACAGGATTTCACTCGTCGCGTGACTCATCAAGCCAGTCACGTGACGAGGGCATTCACCGGTTCCCGGAAGCAAAATGGCAAAGTCCTGCATCGTTTTAAAAAAAATATTATTTACTAAGACATGAGACGGGGGGTGAGTACAAGCGTCAAACACATGAGTACTAGCATGGTAACTGAAACAACATTCAATGCAATGTTAAAAAAAAAAAAACGAGGGACCGCGGAACCTCCGCTTTAATGCCTTCTTTTTACCTCGCAAATGTGAGTTGCCTGTGTTAACTATTGTGCTATTAAATTATTTTAAAAACATCTACACCCAGAGGCGCCTCTTCCCTTGTCTTTTTTTATGGGGAAAAGATCAGCTGCAGGGTAACCACAGGCAATACTTTTGACTGGCCTTTTCCCCTCGGCTTCCTTTTTATGGCACAGCTTGCACAATTCAGGTTCTATTTTCCAAAATGAGTACAGTAGTTGGTGGCCACGTTATTTCTCATTAACAGCAAAAATAGTCATCTCTTATAATCTTATAGTCAGGTTTGGACCAGCAAACAATACATTTTTGTGTAAGAGGTGATCTTAGTACATTAATGTGAGGGGTAAAACTTGGAAATCACATGTCCTAGTAATAGAAATACCACCCTAGATATTAGAACTAACTCAAGTATGATATACTCTGAATTGTTTGAATTTCAGGAAAAGCCAAATCCAGAGTTATATTTCAATGATACAAATCTGACAATGCTGGTGACGGATTTGTTTGGTGCTGGAATGGAGACAACCTCCACCACCCTCCGATGGGGCCTCCTGCTGATGATGAAATATCCAGAAATACAAAGTAAGTCATTTAAAGCGGAGGTTCACCCGCACATGACACTATTTCCCCCTAGATGGATGCTCATTTTGTCTAGGGGAATCGGCTAGTTGTTTTAAAATATGATCCGTACTTACCGTTTACGAGATGCATCTTCTCCGCCGCTTCCGGGTATGGGCTGCGGGACTGGGCGTTCCTATTTTGATTGACAGTCTTCCGAGAGGCTTCCGACGGTCGCATCCATCGCGTCACGATTTTCCGAAAGAAGCCGAACGTCGGTGCGCAGGCGCAGTATAGAGCCGCACCGACGTTCAGCTTCTTTCGGCTACTAGTGACGCGATGGATGCGACCGTCGGAAGCCTCTCGGAAGACTGTCAATCAAGAAGGAACGCCCGCTCCCGAAGACCCATACCCGGAAGCGACGGAGAAGATGCATCTCGAAAACGGTAAGTACGGATCATATTTTAAAACAACTAGCCGATTCCCCTAGACAATACGAGCATCCATCTAAGGGGAAAAGATAAAAAAATATATAATTGGGTGAACTCCCGCTTTAAGTTGTGTGTTGTTTTCTTTGGTATTATCCATTCACCTCAATCTTCCCATTTATGTGACAACTCCCTAATAACTGCTTAGACCAGGGCTCAAAATTTCAAGTCCTGAGCTACTAGCCAGGCCTCAAGAGTTACTCGCCACCAGTTACTCCACCTAATTCATACACTGCCCTGCGCCTAATTGCACCCGTAAACACGCCCTCGTAGATTATCTTATGGAATGACAATGTTTTATGCAGAATCAAGTTACAAAACTACTAGAACTGGGTCTCTTCCCCATTCTCTTGCTGTCTCCTCTGCAACTCCCATCCATCCTCTCTCTCTCTCTCTCTCTCTCTCCCATTCATCTCATCATCAGGAGCCTGTGTGTGCGGCTCCACGCTTGCATGTCCCCACTTCCCCCTTTTATTCAGGCTGGCAGAGAGGAGAGGAGCTGCAGCACAGCGGGAGGGAGTACAATCCAGCGCTGAGATCCACACAACTGCACAGCCATTGACACCATAGCACAGCGCACACTGACAGCGCACAGCACACATTGAGACCAGTCTGTTCACAGTGCTCAGGCTAAACTGTTGGACACCTACATAGAGCACAAGGAGAAGAAAACTGCACAAACTAGAAGGCTGCCGCTCTCATGTCAGGGCAACTTTCAGTGAGCGCTGCACCGGAGTGGTAATTTTTGCAATCCTCCACCTCACTCATTACTTTCTGCTCTCCAGCTACATTGGTCGGGGCCCGGGGGAGGGGGGCAGGCTCAGAGAGGTCATACTGTTAGGTCCCATGGCTTAATGAGAATTGTAAGGAGAGCACCTGTGTACTGCTCTGCCTGTGCGCGGCTAACCAGACTACTTTTCCCGAGCATGTACCTTTCCTCTTCGGCCGCCAATCTCATCGAGACTCTAAGTGTAGGCACAGATTGGAGGAAGATTGGTCATGCAGCCCTGTCATCACTCGCCCCCAGCTTAAATCCACTCGCCAAATGCTAGTAGGCGAGTGGAAATTTTGAGGGCTGGCTTAGACCATACAACTGGTTTAAAGATCATTTGTCCATGAGGAATGCTACCTTAACATGAATATGGAACAATAGTGTCATTGCTGATAACTCTAGAGCTAACACTTTTAAACACAAATCAGAAGGGACAGCTTCCATTTTTTATCTGGACAGGTAGACAGAGAAATCCATTTATCAATAATTACCTGTCCACCAAAATGTTCCTGAAATAGCTATCTTATCTTTTAACAAACAAGAGGATTGGGAATGACTTGATAAATCTTAGGAGAAAACAGAAAGTCCTTTAAATAAGCCAGTATGCCTTTCCTTCAATGCCAGAAAATGTTCAGAAGGAAATTGAAAAAGTCATCGGTTCCGGAGAGCCTCAACTGATACATCGAAAACAAATGCCATATACTGATGCTGTTATCCATGAAATCCAAAGGTTTGCCAATATCGTGCCAACAAATGTTCCGCATGCCACTACTCGGGATGTGACTTTCAAAGGATTCTTTATACCCAAAGTAAGTGTTACATTTTACCTTTCATTCATTACTAAAATATAAATTATAAAATGCATTTGTTACCAATTCAAACAACTTCAATACTAGAGTCAAGTGTTGCTTGTATGTTACAAAACAAAGTGAGGGGAAGTAAGCTCTAGGCCCTTCCAAGTCCACGTGTTTACCACATTTCCCAAAAAAAAGCCCTCCCCCGAATATAAAAAAAGAAGGGGGGATTTGGGACTTTAAATGAGGCACACATATAGTGCACCTCCATCCCTGGTACAGAATATGTAAAAAGGAAATTTGGGACTTTGAATGAGGCTGTAGACATGGTGTGGGTTAAAATGGGAGTACATATTTATTAATCATAAAATTGCATAACATGTCTCAAAAACAGAACACACATAGAAGAAACAACATTACAGGTATAAGTCATTTCATATTGCTAACACAGTATTATGTGCATGTGCAAAAACGGCAATGAGGGTACCACCTAGTGGTCTGTATAGATCGATGAGTACATTCCATGAGTTAAATTATGTATAGATATCACATTAGCAGCATGGCGAAGAAGGTGAAGATTGTGGTAACGGGTAAATCCATTACAAGTGAAAATAAGATTCATCAAGTAGAATACTACGGTGAGGACATATATTCACATCTCTAGTGCCCGACGCATTTCGTGTCGATGACACTCATTAGGGGCTGATGCTTGGGATATCTAAAAGATAAGCAATGTAGGGTATAATTACTAAATCTAATTGATGATCAAACCAAGAAGGGATGTAAAAAGTTGTAAAAAAATCATAAAAGTCTATCTTAGTACTTACATAGGATGCAAGGAGTGAATGTGATGAGTATGGAGCTGAGGCCAAGGAGAATGTCCGCCATGGGAGTTGAGGTAATGTCCAGTCGCCCACCAGCAGGGTGCGCCGAGGAAACCCCCGACAACACAGAAACTGATGTTAATAGCATGTGTGGTGACACACAATGATAGCCCGATGGTGACAACCAAAGGAATTCTAGAAGATAATAAAATGCCATAAATACAGATTGTGTTTCAGCCAGATCCCCAAAAAAATGAATAAGGAAAAAACCTTTTTAGCTGACGTGCTGAGAACCCCAGGATACAGGGGGGCAGACTAGGGAGAGCTGATCTGGCGTAGTGTCTCAAACTATGGCAAGCAGGTCTGTGTCTAGGGAGGGCCTCGATTTAAACGCCCTGCACAGGTGCATGCTGACGATCACCAGCGCCACGCTGGCTCGGCACTAGGTGGGAGGAGTGCTAACGTAGGCGAATACCCGCCCAAGGTGGACATCCCCATACACTAGTTAGGCCGGCCAAGGTGGAAAACCTTACGCTCGGCGTTGTCACGTCAGAATGACGCCGCACGCTGGGCGGGATGCGTGGCGCCGGTGCACTGTGTGCGCAAACCCGTACACCCCCGTCTGCCCAGAAAGGGGGCGGAAGAAAGGATGACAAGGAGGTGGCGCACAGAGCGCATCGCAGCTCCCATAGTGGCGGAACATAAATGGCCCCAGACATACAAGGAACCACACTGGGGTCCCTGACCCATGGCAACGCATATATGCTGTTAAAGGGCTCCAGAATACAGGGTAAACGTATCCAGGGTATGATAACCTGTCCTGGGCTGGGCGACTCATCACCTGGGTGGCAGGGGAACACTAGTAATGCTGTGGGGCCCCTACAATAATGACAGTGCAGGTAAACAGACATCAAGTAGGTAGGAGGCAGACTGCCTCCCCTGTGTAACCATCACTCTCAGTGCCCCAATTTTGCTGCTTTAAGGGAAGTGCAGGGGCCCCCCATAATGCCCTCTCATTAAGACAGCCCTGGGTTAGGTATCCATCGGTTAAATTTAAAACAAGATTGCTTTTTTTTAACCTATGGATAATTAACTGATGGGGCCCACACACGATCGGTTTGGTCAGATGAAAACGGTCCATCAGACCGTTCTCATCGGTTTGACCGATCGTGTGTACGCGGCATTAGGGTGTTCCCTCCTTACACCATGGGGAGCTTCTCCTAAGAGTCTCCAAGGCCATCCTATACCTTTCTACTTCTTTGTGAGAGACAGCTAGGAGTCTATAGTGGATGTACCTGGAAATAGATCTCTTGCATTTCAGGTGAGAAAAAATGTTTCCCAGATCTCCAGATTACCCACAAAAGGATGGGTGTTGATGCAGGAGACTAAGATCTTATTGCTGCTTCCACAATGAGTCAGTGGCTGTCTCAGATACTGCCATCACAATATGGCAAATGAGTGCTAAGCCTCACCCTGTGCAGAGGTTTAATAGCTCATGAGACAACAATCCAAGCAGCAACAGACTGAGAGTGATCTTCACTGAAATCGGTTATCTCCTCTTTTATAGTGGTTGTAAACCCCCACCCGGAAGTAACGCCTACAGGTAACCCTAGATTAAAGCTTACCTGTATGTGTTTGCAATATCTCCTAAACCTACACGGCTTAGGAGATATTTGCCAATAGGTGTACACCGTTGTCTATGGCGCATGCGCGCCATAGACAACGGCGCAGGCGCAGTAAAAGCCCATTCATGAAAACGGTAATGCCTTATTTGCCGGCTCCCGCGCGCATGCGCGGGAGTGACGTCATCGCCGCTCCAGCCAATAACAGCGCTGGAGCGGCGATACCTGGAAGTAACCTTCCGTGTGTCTGTGAAGAGATGCCTGAGGCAGGAGGGGGGACAAGGACGGCTTCGGGGGCTTTGATTCTAAGGTAAGTAATGCATAATGAGCTAGTATGCTAGTCATACTATTTCATTATGGCTTTGTCTTGCAGGTGTTTTTTTTTTCAAGGGTTTACAACCGCTTTAAACCTTTACATTTACACACATAAAAACGTAGCCACCACTACAAATTTTAAGAGAATCAAGCTCCGTTCACAGTACATTCTATAGTGTCGGTAATGTCAGTGAACAGAGCACCGACATCCCTGATCTTGATGAGAAGGTGTGGGAGGAATGTGTCTCCTTCTTTGTCCCCTCCATGATTGCTTCTAGGGACCATTTTATCCAGCTAAAGTTCCTTCACAGAGCTTACTACACCCCGCAGAGGTTGGCTAGGATATATCCCTCCAGGTGTCCATTGTGCACACGGTGCTCTACTGAGCTGGGATCATTCTTTCACATGGTCTGGTCCTGTTCCAGATTGCGCACCCACTGGCAGGAGGTGGTGGAGACCCTCTCTGGCCTATGTGGAGTGGCGATACCAATGGATCCTCGATTGTTCTTGCTTAGCTATTTGGGTGACGTTGAGGGAGATAGATTTGTTAAACTATGCATCACCTTCACCTTATTCTATGCTAGGAGGGAAATTTTGCTCCATTGGAGGGGGCCGGAACTTCCTACTAAATCCTTTTGGCAGCCTGCGACTGGTAAGGTGTTGCCACTGTACAGGATCACGTATGAGAGCAGGAACTGTCCAGCAAAATTTGCCAAAATCTGGTTGAGCTGGGTTGACACTCTGCGGCTGAGACCCACGTGACCTCAGCCTTCCTGGGTACTGTGATTGGTTGGTTGGGTAGGGTGGCCCTGGACCTTCCCCCCCTCCTCTCCCTCCCCCTACCTGCTTTCCCTCCCCAATCCCCCCCCCCACCATCACATTCCTCTCCTGCTCTCCCCCCCTTGGGGCTGGGAAGGGTTACTGCTGTGGGGTGGCTGCTCATATTGGGCCAAATCCACAAAAGGGATACGACGGCGTAACTGCTGTTACGCCGTCGTATCCCTGTTCCTAACTATGGAACTGATCCACAGAATCAGTTTTCCATTGTTAGGCAGAAGATCCGGCATGTGTAAGGGACTTACACTGCCGGATCTTAGGATGCAGTACCGCATCCGCCGCTGGGGGCATTTCGTGTCGAAATGCCGCCTCGGGTATGCAAATTAGCACTTACGGAGATCCACGAAGCTTTTCAGCTTCGTTTTTTCTCCGTAAGTTTTAGTTTGCAAACGCAAATTAGGGCTGCTTTTACAAGGTGTAAACTGTTTACACCTTGTAAAAACAGACCTTTCTGTCCAGCGACGCGATTTTTTTTTAATTTTTAATTTTTTTTTTCGCGCCGTATCTTTTTTTTTTCCTGACGCAACTTTATTGACCCGTCGCAATCCACAAAGCTCGGCGTAACGTAATTTCACGCTATGCACATCGGGAAAATTACGTCACGAGCATGCACAGTACGGCCGGCGCGGGAGCGCGCCTAATTTAAATGGGAATCGCCCCCATGAAAATAGGAACGCCTTGCGCCGGCGGAATTTAAGTTACACAGCCCAAAATTTCTAGGTAAGTGCTTTGTGGATCGGGCACTTAGGTAGAAATTTTAAGGCAGTGTAACTTAAATGGAAAAATTTACGTTACGCCGGATCTTTGTGGATTTGGCCTATAGGGGCTGATTTACCAAGCCTTTACTCCATGACTCATGGAGTAAAAGCAGGAGTAGCAGCCGTTTTGCCATTTACTAAAGAAATACGCTGCTAGTGCAGTGTATTTCCCTAGTTACTAATGTGCTCCGTGCGCCCAGGAGAGGGTGCATTGTGCACCAGTACAGACCTGGCGCACGGCACATTAAACTGTAAATTGCGGGGGTTTGGGCGGGAGTTTATTAGGGGGGGAGGTGGGGGGATGCAGGGGAAGTGGAGTGACATGTGTTTTGAAGTGTTTGGCGGGCCGAATTGAAAGGGAAAGTGTTTTTTGAAAACAGATCCCCGTACGCTTGCACAGTGCGCCTGAACCTCGGGAGGTTCATTTGCATACTGGGCATGCGCAGAGAGAAAAGTCAGGGATTCCCGTGCGCCTTGTCAGTACGCCGTGAAAATCTTGGTAAATACCAAGCGGCGTACCCGTGAATGCGCTGCGTGACGCGGCGCACGGGAATCTCCGAGCTGTTTTCAGCCCTGAAGGGGAACTCCGCGCCAAATTTCAAACTTGAAATCGGCGCGGGTCCCCCTCCAGGGCTACATTAGGCTCTTAGGCTTGGTCCGGAACGTGAGGGGTTAAACCCGCGCCGATTCGGCGCGGGGGTCCCCCCCAGATCCAAACCAAGCCCTCATCCCAAGCATGCAGTCTGGCCCGGACAGGAATGGGGGCGGGGACGAGCGAGCGCCCCCCCCCCTCCTGAGCCGTACCAGACCGCATGCCCTCAACATGGGGGAGTGTGTGCTGTGGGGGAGGGGGGCACTGCCCCCCCACCCCACAGCACTCTTGCCCCCATGTCGATAGGGACAAGAGCCTCTTCCCGACAACCCTTGCCATTGGTTGTCGGGGTATGCGGGCGGGGCTAATCGGAATCTGCGAGCTCCCTTTAATAAGGGGGCCCCCAGATGCCGGACCCCCACCCTATGTGAATGAGTATGGGGTACATCGTACCTCTACCCATTCACATGGGGGAAATGTAAAGTAAAATAAAACACCACACACAATAAAATATTTTATTAATCAGCTCCGGAGCCCCCCCTTTCTTCTTTAGCTCTCTTAGAAGGGGGGGTTTCTTCTCTCCCGATCTTCTGCCGGGAGCCTGGGCTTCGGTGATTTCTGCCGGGGGAGGGCGCCATCCCTCGGTCCTCTCCGGAGCCTTCCGCCGGATGCCCCCACCCCATTTAAGCTCTTTTTCATTAGGGAGGGGCATCCGGACTTCGGGGTCTTCTGCCGGGGGGTGGCGCCTATCCCCCGGTCTTTCCGGTGCCTTCCGCCAGGGTTCCGGTCTTCCTGGTCTTCTGCCGGGGGTGCGCCAACTCCCCGGTCTTTTCTCTGCTCCCTCTTCTGCCTGGCTCCCCCGCGGAGCCAGGGCTTTCTTCCGTCTTCTTTCTTCTCTCTTCCTTCTTCTGCCTGTCTCCTCCGGGAGCACAGGGCTTGTCTGCGCTGTCCTCTCCCTTCTCTTCCATTGGATGTTGACACGACGAGGTTCCGCGCTGACATGCCGTGTCAGCGGCGGGCATGGACTTATATAGGGCAATGCCACCATGTGACCTCAACCCATGTGACATCACATTCCCTGGGCATGATGGGAATGTGATGTCACATGGGTTGAGGTCACATGGTGGCATTGCCCTATATAAGTCCATGCCCACTGCTCAGACGGCATTCCAGCGCCGGACCTCGTCGTGTCAACATCGAATGGAAGAGAAGGGAGAAGACAGCGGAGACAAGCCCTGTGCTCCGCGGAGGAGACAGGCAGAAGCGGAAGGCATCGCAGAAGCCCGGAGAGTGGCGCCCTCCGGCGGAAGACACCGTACAAGCCCGGGACCCTCCCCCAAAGGCAGGAGCCTCCCTGGTGAAGGGGGTCCCGGTGAATTACGTCGCTGAAGACGGGGGTGGGGTGCCAGTGCACCCCCCCCCGCAGAAACCGTCGTGGAAGCCCGGGACCCTCCCCCAAAGGCAGGAGCCTCCCTGGTGAAGGGGGTCCCGGTGAATTACGTCGCTGAAGACGGGGGTGGGGTGCCAGTGCACCCCCCCCGCAGAAACCGTCGTGGAAGCCCGGGACCCTCCCCCAAAGGCAGGAGCCTCCCTGGTGAAGGGGGGTCCCGGTGAATTAAGTCGCTGAAGACGGGGGTGGGGTGCCAGTGCACCCCCCCCCCCCGCAGAAACCGTCGTGGAAGCCCGGGACCCTCCCCCAAAGGCAGGAGCCTCCCTGGTGAAGGGGGTCCCGGTGAATTACGTCGCTGAAGACGGGGGTGGGGTGCCAGTGCACCCCCCCCCCCGCAGAAACCGTCGTGGAAGCCCGGGACCCTCCCCCAAAGGCAGGAGCCTCCCTGGTGAAGGGGGTCCCGGTGAATTACGTCGCTGAAGACGGGGGTGGGGTGCCAGTGCACCCCCCCCCGCAGAAACCGTCGTAGTAGCCCGGGACCCTCCCCCAAAGGCAGGAGCCTCACTGGTGAAGGGGGTTCCGGCAGAAGATGGCGAAGCCCGGGGCCTAATGGGGTGGTGGTGGGGGGCCCCGGCAGAAGACCCCCGGCTGACTAATAAATTAATTTATTCATGTGTGGTGTATTATTTTTTTCCATTTTTTTCCCCAGGTGAATGGGTAGGGGTACAATGTACCCCCATACTCATTCACATAGGGTGGGGGGCCGGAATCTGGGGACCCCTTTATTAAAGGGGTCTCTCAGATTCTGATAAGCCCTCCGCCCGCATACCCCGACAACCAACGGCCAGGGTTGTCGGGAAGAGGCTCTTGTCCCTATCGACATGGGGACAAGAGTGCTTTGGGTTGGGGGGGCAGTGCCCCCCTCCCCCACAGCACACACTCCCCCATGTTGAGGGCATGTGGTCTGGTATGGCTCAGGAGGGAGGGGGGCGCTCGCTCGTCCCCACCCCCATTCCTGTCTGACCAGACTGCGTGCCTGGGATAATGGCTTGGTTTGGATCTTGGGGGGGACCCCACGCTATTTTTTTTGCGCGGGTTTAACCCCTTATGTTCCAGACCAAGCCTAAGAGCCTGGTATGCACCTGGAGGGAACCCACCTTATTTTTTTTTCGGGGGTCTGGAGTTCCCCTTCATGAACAGCGATCTGTCATTTACACATGTCAGTCCCCCCCCCCCCCTACAGTTAGAACACACCCAGGGAACATATTTAACCCCTCCCTCGCACCTAGTGTTAACCCCTTCCCTGCCAGTGGCATTTTTTGAGTAAGCAATGCATTTTTTACAGCACTGATCGCTAGAAAAATGCCAATGGTTCCAAAAAACTGTTCGATGTGTCCGCCATAATGTCGCAGTACCGATAAAAATCGCTGATCGCCCCAATAACTAGTTAAAACAACAAAAAAAAAAAATTTGTAGACGCTATAACTTTTGCAAAAACCAAACACTAAACGCTATTTGCGATTTTTTGGAACCAAAAAGATGTAGAATACGTATCGGCCTAAACTGAGGGGTTTTTTAGTTTTTTCAATATATATTTTTGGGGATATTTATTATAGCAAAAAGTAAAAATAATTTTTACATATGTGGGCGGGACTTACGCAAGTCCCGCCCACATATATAAACATCGTTCAAACCACACATGTGAGGTATTGACGCGTGCGTTAGAGCGAGAGCAATACTTTTACCACTAGACCTTCTTTGTAACTATAAACTGGTAACCTGGAAAAAAAAGAAAAAGGTCGCCTATGGGGATATTCACGGAATTCATTTTGGCCCCATTGCAGGAGTGTTTCCAATAGTAAAGCGTGACATGTAAGGTATCTATTTACTCAGTGTAACATCATCTTTCACATTATCCCCAAAAATTGGGCTCACTTTTGTGTTTTGTTAATTTTTAACCACTTGAGCCCGGACCATATTTCTGGTCAATGACCGGGCAAGTTTTTGTGATTCGGCACGGCGTCGCTTTAACTGACAATTGCGCAGTCGTGCGACGTGGCTCCCAAACAAAATTGGCAACCTTTTTTTTCACACAAATAGATTTTTAAATGTGCGTGTTTACTTCTGTCTTTAACACCTCCCCTTCAGGCTGGAAAGCATCAGATCAGGGGAAACAAAAAAAAAAAAGCTCTCATTCCATTGCAGCTTGGTTCCTACATGTGTGATGAACTGAGCATGCTCAAACACTTAGAAAAAAATTATCCTTTCTTTTTAAAAGGTGAAAAACACTCATTGGATGCTCATAGAGTGTGGTTTGGATTAATTGCAGGTGTGCCCAATTACAAGCTCACCCAAACTAGAGACTGCAATTTGTTCATGTGATTCCAATTGCTTCATTACTAGCACTGTTATAAAAAGCTTGGATCGATCAGTCCTCAGCTGCCCTCAGAAGGGGCAGGCTGGCAGAAATGCTGTTGCTAAACACAAATGTGGTTTGTTGCATGGGTTTTGTTTTATTTTGCCAATGGTTTTGGTTTATTTTTAAATGATGTTCACTTTGATGTATTTGTCTATGTGGCCTTATTTTATGAAAAATGTGTAAAGCTATGGTTAATTAGAATTTTGAAATGTATTTTTGTTTGTGTTTGTTTGTTTGTCTTTTTTTGCTTTCCTTGTTTTGTTGACCAATAAAAATTACTTTAAAATTGTTAAGTTTGTCTTTTGTTACTTTTTCATGCTACATATGTTGACAGCTGCAGCTGAACTAGGTTTGGGCCTAACAAATTATGTGTGATTTTTGTCTAAGCTTCTTTCCTGGTGTGTAATCATGAAATGTTTGCCATGTTTATTCTCCCTGACTTTAAAGACAAAAACTGGTAAGTATTTTATTTATTCTGCAGTGGTCCTCAGCCCTCAAGTACCCCCGACAGGACATGTTTTGGGGATTTCTCTTATCAAGAATTGCTGTCCAGACTATTTTAAAGCACATGTGCAAGATGAAGGAAAACCTGCAAACATGGCCTGTGGGGGGGGGGGTTTGCTATTGGTGGACAGGCTTGACGTGCTGATTTACAGCACTGTGCTTAAATCTAGCGCAAGGCAATCCTATTCAAATTGTGGGTGTTTGAGGGAAGCCAAGTGAGTGTTAGAACCCCTGCTTTGTGTTTTTTTATTTTTGTGTTGAGCTTTGTGTCCCTTTTCTTAAAATTGGCTTCACTTCCTGTCACACAGCTGAACAGGAAGTGAGGTTAAAACCCTACCAGTGTCATTTCTTGGGGACACCGGTCAATCTAACTAGTGTCCCCATTAAGCAAATTGCACTCCAGCACTGCTGTGTACACCCCAAATCATGGGTCTTCAAACTACGGCCCTCCAGTTGTTCAGGAACTACAATTCCCATCATGCCTAGTCATGTCTGTGAATGTCAGTGCATTACAAGGCCTCATGGGATGTGTAGTTCTACAACAGCTGGAGGGCCGTAGTTTGAGGATCCCTGCCCCAAATGATTATTTAGTTTGGGGTTTAGTAAAGGCAAAGCCACTCTGCAGTACAAGCATAGTTGCTGAAAATCAGAGAGGAAGCACTGATGGTTTTAACATCCAATCCTGTAGAAGCAAAGTTGTTTTGTTTTCTTCCTTGCTTTGCACTTGTAGGAGTGGATTTGCCTTTAGTAAATGGACCCCAAAGTCCAAGATCCCTAATAATTTGGGGTGTACACAGCAAAATGCTAGAGTGCAATTTACATAATGGGAAACTATTTAGATTGATCTCTGTGTCCACAAGAAAATATATTAGTAAGGTTTTACCCTCACTTCCTGTTTGGCTATGTGACAGGAAGTGAATGAATTAGAAAGGGTGAAGACACCTCACAAATGTTGTCACTATCAGGGGTGCAGACATCCCCAAAAAAATGAGCATATAATACTTATTTGCAAATTAATAATTTTTTAGTTAACATTGGGTGGGGTGCTCTAACACACACATTCCTACATATTAGCAACGCTCTATCCTGGCCTATTGGCATGGTTATATTTTCTTAGGGCTCTCAATAAAACTCTATGAAATTTGTGCTTAAACTAGAACCAGGGGCGGACTGACAACTCATGGGGCCCCTGGGCAATAGAAGATTATGGGGCCCCTCTGGCTTACAGATGACCACCACGCCAGGAGGTAGTGCAGAGGCGGGCAGATAAAATCTTGGGATATTCACATTAAAAGCATGTCATTTTCGGACATATCAGGGACAGATCTAAAAAAAACACAGATTTTTACATACTGTCCCTGGTTTTACTGAGCCTGGCAACCCGGATGGGGCCCCCTAGTGGCATGGGGCCCTCGGGCAGTGCCCGAGTGACTCAATGGTCAGTCCGCCCCTGACAAGAACTATAATCAACAAGTTTTATTTTCTTTCATTTTGGATAGAGTGAGGGAGGGTTATAGGCCCTGTCAGTTTATTTTGTATTATCTGTGTCCAATTGGGGAGATTTGCCTTCACTTCCTGCCCCATAGCCAAACAGGACGTGAGAGAAAAACTATGCAAATTAACCACTTCCCGCCCAGCCTATGGCCGATTTACGTCCGGGAAGTGGTTACACAATCCTGACAGGACGTCCTGCAGGATTTCATGCCGCACGCGCCTGTGGGGGCACGCAGCGCGGCGATCGGTGATGCGGGGTGTCAGTCTGACACCCTGCATCTCCGATCTCGGTAAAGAGTCTCTCACGGAGACGGAGACTCTTTACCACGTGATCAGCCGTGTCCAATCACGGCTGATCACGATGTAAACAGGAAGAGCCATCGATGGCTCTTCCTCACTCGCGTCTTACAGACGCGAGTATAGGAGAGCCGATCGGCGGCTCTCCTGACAGGGGGCGTTCGCGCTGATTGTTTATCAGCGCAGCCCCCCCTCGGATCACCACACTGGACCACCAGGGATGCCCACCCTGGACCACCAGGGTGTGCAAAAACAAAAAAAATATAGAACAAAAAAACAAAAAGCATTAAAAAATAAGAAAAAAGATGCCAATCAGTGCCCACAAATGGGCACTGACTGGGAAAATCAGTGCCACCCCACAGTGCCCATCCATGCACAGTGCCCACCTATCAGTGCCCACCTGTGCCACCCATAAGTATCCATCAGTGCCACCCATAAGTGCCGCCCATAAGTATCCATCAGTGCCACCCATAAGTGCCGCCCATCTGTGCCGCCCATGAGTGCCCATCAGTGCCGCCTATGAGTGCCCATCAGTGCCGCATAGCAGCGCCGCCAATCAATGCCACCTCATCTGTGCCGTCAGTACTACCTCATCGATGTCCATCAGTGCCATCTCATCGGTGCCCATCAGTGCCGCCATATCAGTGCCCGTAATTGAAAGAGAAAAACTTATTTACAAAAAAATTAACCTAAAAAAAGAAAAAGGTTTTTTTGTTTCAAAATTTGCAGTCTTTTTTTAGTTGTTGCGCAAAAAAAAAAACGCAGAGGTGATCAAATAACAACAAAAGAAAGCTCTATTTGTGGGGAAAAAAGGACGCCAATTTTGTTTGGGTACAGTGTTGTATGACCGCGCAATTGCCATTCAAAGTGCGACAGTGTTGAAAGCTGAAAATTGGCTTGGGCGGGAAGGTGCGTAAGTGCCTGGTATGGAAGTGGTTAAGGGAATCCAGTGCCCCCCCAGAACTAGTGTGTGGGTCCCCTGAAAATTACTGGGCGGGGTTATACAAAAACAGGGTGTGACCTTGACAGGAAGGGGTGGGTCATTTTTCTATTAGGAGGTGCAGATATGTAGTCAGGCCTAGGGCAGAACCAAACCTTAATATACTACTGCATATTAGGGCTTATTTAGACCGGAACCGATTTACAGCGTGTTTTTATATTGTGGGAGGAAACCCACGCAGGCACAGGGAGAACATGCAAACTCCATGCAGATGCTGTCACGGGCGGGATTCGAACCAACGACTCTTTTGCTGCTAGGTCAAAGTGCTATACACTACACCACTGTGGTGAACGAACATGATTGCAGCTGAAAGCATGAGATCTTTTTTTTTTTTTTTCAATACCATGCTTTCCAGCCTTATTGACCCCGCCTCTCTCCATAAAGAGGACCTGTCACACACTAGTCCTATTACAAGGGATGTTTACATTCCTTGTAATAGGAAGAAAACTGATCCTTTTTTTTTTAATTTTTTATTTCAGTGTAAAACATTATAAAACTAAATAAAAATAAATAAGAAAACCCCCAAAAAAAATTTTAAAGCGCCCCGTCGCGACGAGCTCGCGCACAGAAGCAAACGCATACGCGAGTAGCGCCCGCATATGAAAACAATATTCAAACCACACAAGTGAGGTATCGCCGCGATCGTTAGAGTGAGAGCAATAATTCTAGCCCTAGACCTACTCTGCAACTCAAAAAATGCAACCTGTAGAATTTTTTAAACGTCGCCTATCAAGTTTTTTAAAGGGTAAAAGTTTGACGCCATGCCACGAGCGGGCGCAATTTTTAAGCGTGACATGTTGGGTATCATTTTACTCGGCGTAACATTATCTTTCACAATATAGAAAAAAATTGGGCAAAATGTATTGTTGTCTTATTTTTTAATTAAAAAAAGTGATTTTTATCCAAAAAAAGTGCGCTTGTAAGACCGCTGCGCAAATACGGTGTGACAAAAAGTATTGCAATGACTGCCATTTTATTCCCTAGGATGTCTGTTAAAAAAAAATATATAATGTTTGGGGGTTCTGATTAATTTTCTAGCCAAAAAATTGTGATTTTCACATGAAGGAGAGAAGTGCCAGAATTAACCCGGTGGGCAAGTGGTTAAAGTACTCATGGCTATAAAGAATAGAGTCATTGCTCATTAAAAAAAAAAAAAAAAAAAGGGGGTCCCTCCAAATTAAATTACCAGGCCCTTCAGGTCTGGAATGGATATTAAGGGGAACCCCGCCGTAAAAACCAAAAAAAAAAAAGACGTGCGGTTCCCGGCAAATATCCATTCCAGACCCTTCAGGTCTGGTGTGGATTTTAAGGGGAACTCCACCCCAAATTGAAAAAAAAAATGGCGTGGAGTCCCCCTAAAAATCCACACCAGACCCTTATCCGAGCACGTTGACCTGGCCGGCCGCAGAAAAGAGGGGGGGACAGAGTGCGGCCCCCCCCCTCTCCTGAACCGCACCAGGCCACATGCCCTCAACATGGGGAGGATGTCCCCATGTTGATGGGGACAAGGGTCTCATCCCCACAACCCTTGCCCGGTGGTTGTGGGGGTATGCGGGCGGGAGGTTTATCAGAATCTGGAAGACCCCTTTAACAAAGGGGACCCCCAGATCCTGCCCCCCCCCCCTGTGTGAAATGGTAATGGGGTACATTGTACCTCTACCATTTCACCCCAAAAAAATGTCAAAGTGTTAAAAATGACAGTAGCCGGTTTTTGACAAATCTTTTAATAAAATCTTCTTTTCTTCTTTCCTTCGAGTTTCTTCCGCTGCTTCTTTCTTCTCGTCAACATCTTGCCCGACGTGTTCTTCTATCTTCTCCGTCCGTCCTTCCGCCTTCTGGTCCCGCATCTTGCCCGTTGTCTTCTCCGTCCGCCTCCTCGTCCGCATCTTGGGTCTTCTGCGGTCTTCTTCTCGGTCCGCCGCCTTCTCGTCCCCTGCGTTTGAATTTGATTTGGCCGCCGTTTTCCCGCTCCTGGGACCCGCCCCCCTCTGACGCCACAAGTAAACTCCTTAGAAGGTCATGTGCGTCAGAGGGGGGCGGGGTCGCAGAGCGTCACACAGCGGGGGAATTCAATTTCAATCGCGCCGCCCGGAGAAGAAGTTCCCGCCGTGTACACTCATGTGACCCCGCCCCCCTCTGACGCACATGACCTTCTAAGGAGTTTACTTGTGGCGTCAGGGGGGCGGGGTCACATGAGTGTGACACGGCGGGAACTTCTTCTCCGGGCGGCGCGATTGAAATTGAATTCCCCCGCTGTGTGACGCTCTGCGACCCCGCCCCCCTCTGACGCACATGACCTTCTAAGGAGTTTACTTGTGGCGTCAGAGGGGGGCGGGTCCCAGGAGCGGGAAAACGGCGGCCAAATCAAATTCAAACGCAGGGGACGAGAAGGCGGCGGACCGAGAAGAAGACCGCAGAAGACCCAAGATGCGGACGAGGAGGCGGACGGAGAAGACAACGGGCAAGATGCGGGACCAGAAGGCGGAAGGACGGACGGAGAAGATAGAAGAACACGTCGGGCAAGATGTTGACGAGAAGAAAGAAGCAGCGGAAGAAACTCGAAGGAAAGAAGAAAAGAAGATTTTATTAAAAGATTTGTCAAAAACCGGCTACTGTCATTTTTAACACTTTGACATTTTTTTGGGGTGAAATGGTAGAGGTACAATGTACCCCATTACCATTTCACACAGGGGGGGGTCAGGATCTGGGGGTCCCCTTTGTTAAAGGGGTCTTCCAGATTCTGATAAACCTCCCGCCCGCATACCCCCACAACCACCGGGCAAGGGTTGTGGGGATGAGACCCTTGTCCCCATCAACATGGGGACATCCTCCCCATGTTGAGGGCATGTGGCCTGGTGCGGTTCAGGAGAGAGGGGGGGCCGCACTCTGTCCCCCCCTCTTTTCTGCGGCCGGCCAGGTCAACGTGCTCGGATAAGGGTCTGGTGTGGATTTTTAGGGGGACTCCACGCCATTTTTTTTTCAATTTGGGGTGGAGTTCCCCTTAAAATCCACACCAGACCTGAAGGGTCTGGAATGGATATTTGCCGGGAACCGCACGTCTTTTTTTTTTTTGGTTTTTACGGCGGGGTTCCCCTTAATATCCATTCCAGACCTGAAGGGCCTGGTAATTTAATTTGGGGGAACCCCTACACATTTTTTTGTTTGTTTTATGAATGAATCCCTTTAGAATTGTCAGAGCCGACAATTCATTATAGCCGCGTGTGAATTTTTAAATGACTTTTTTCTTTCTGAATGTCACTTTGTGCAGGGGGAGTTCTAAGTGCGGGAAAAATGCGCTATTTCACATGCTGACATTACACCCCCCCTAGGTACGAAATTTAAAGGAATATTTCACTTTTATTGTTTCACTTTAAGAATTATTAATTTCACTGCTCCCGAAAAAACGGCCGTTTTAAAAAATAAAAAAAGCATTGATACATGTTCCCTGGGGCAGGACTGAGGTCCCCAAACACTTTTTAGGACAAAACTTGCAGATTAGCCTTTAAAATGAACACTTTTGATTTCTCCCATAGACTTCTATAGGGAGTTCGGCGCGGCTTTACATATTAGTTTCAATGCGCCGGCTGCTACGCTGGTTCATGCGCCGAATTAAGCCTCCACCCGGAGTACTAATTAATGCATGAACCAGCGCAGCGCACATAGCTTAGTAAATCAGGCCCATAGTCTCTGACTATTTTCCCCCCTTGCTCAGCTATGCAATCTCAAATGCTTTGATTCCATTTGATTGTATTTTTCTACCTAATCTTTTTCACCTTATGTATACTGATGTATACCTTTTCTATTAATGCTCTGTATGTTGTTAAAGTGTTAAATAAAAAACTTTACTGTTTAAAAAAAACATAAAAATTACCTAGCAAAGTTGACTTTTTGTGCAGAATCTTGTACATTTCATATAAAAGTTAATTTCTGACAGAGATACTGGTCCTCAGAAATTATTTTGGTGAAAAGTAAAATCCCCAAACTGCAGATGCAGCCATCTATTCTGGTACCTGAAGATGGTATTTTCAGATATGACATAATCAATCAAAATGGTCTGAGGAGCGTGTTGAGGGAGGTTGAAGGGTTTTATTATATGTCAGCAGACAGTCACTAAAGCCCTGTACACCTGATCCGTCCATCCGATGAGAACGGTCTGATGGACCGTTTTCATCGGTTAACCGATGAAGCTGACTGATGGTCAGTTGTGCCTACACACCATTGGTTAAAAAAACGATCGTGTCAGAACGTGGTGACGTAAAACACAACAACGTGCTGAAAAAAACAAAGTTCAATGCTTCCAAGCATGCGTCGACTTGATGCCTACTAACGATCGGTTTTTAACTATCTGTTAGGAATCCATCGGTTAAATTTAAAACAAGTTGGCTTTTTTTTAACCGATGGATAAATAACCAATGGCGCCCACACACGATCGGTTTGGACCGATGAAAACGATCCATCAGACCGTTCTCATCGGTTAGACCGTTCTCATCGGTTTAACCAATCGTGTGTATGTGGCCTTAGGCTGCATTCACACCTGAGCGTATTGTCGCCTGAAGCACGACGACCAAAAACGCTAGAGGGGAAAAAATACATTATTTCCTATGGAGATGGTTCACATCTCCACTCCAATACGCCTGACGCCGAACGCCTGAAGCTCAAACAAGTTCCGGACCCTTTTTTGTCACGCATCGGGCGGTCTGGTTGTTTCTTGAGCATTTCCATTTCCCATAGAAAGTAATGGAAACGCACGATTCAAGCGACTAGCGCGACAACGAGCGTTTGCTACGGGCGTTTCGACGCTTTAATCAATAGAACATTTCACCCAGGCAGAAGATTAAAAAAATCTACCAACATAGCAACAAGTGATGAAAAGATGATAATTTTTCCTATTGGCTAAAATAAAAAACGTCGAAGTACGAAAACGTCGGACGACGCTGTATGCAAACGCGCAAATAAGCATGAATACGCGCGACAAAGCGCCAAAAAAAAAACGCCGGAAAAAACGAACGACCGACGCTCAGGTGTGAATGCAGCCTAAATGTCAGGTATTCACAAGACAGCAAACATGATATGGATGTGCATTGTCCTTAGGAAATGCATTGTGACCAATTCGGCTGCACATTATTACATAGGCATGCTTGGTATCAAACTGATTCTTCTTCTGTTATGTAGCCATGTTTTAAAATTTTATTTTCATTGCATTACAAATTACAAAATATGTTCAGAGTTTAGTGCTGGATATGTATGAAAGTGTGGTTTTAGACCATGTCAGTCCAAACTCACCAATTTGTATTTCGAGTAGACTATTTTACAACTATTTACAAACAGGTTGTATTCAACTTTCTGGTTTTCCAGGTCCATTTAGGAACTGTTTAAAACAGCTATCTGTGACCTTGGGCTAAGCAGAAATTATGGTGCTATGCTTATGTCAGAGGTATGCTTAGGTTGGCCTGTGTTCTGGTGTGGGGGTGTTTTGTCTGGTATGTGGCTTTCAAAATTTGTCAATTTCTGCAGCACGACATCATGTTAAAATCTAAATGTTCTGTCACAGACTTGTGCATTTTGGAGAAAGCAATGTCTGGATAAAAAGATTGAAGGACTGAGTTGGTAATCTGTGATTTCAGAATGCATTACATTTTTAGTTTTGGCCCGAACAGATCCAAATCAAAAACACTGTTCCTTACGTCTCCAAATGTTTTGCTCATCTATTCTTTGCAGGGGACTCAAGTGATTCCACTGCTGTATTCTGTCCTAAGAGACAAGAAGCATTTTAAGAAGCCAGAAGAGTTTTACCCTCAGAATTTTCTGGACCCGGAGGGAAACCTTGTTAACAATGAAGCCTTTATACCATTTTCTGCAGGTGAGTAAACCAAAGAAGGGAAACTCTAGATCATGGGTCCTCAAACTACGGCCCTCCAGTTGTTCAGGAACTACAATTCCCATCATGCCTAGTCATGTCTGTGAATGTCAGTGTGTTACAATGCCTCATGGGATATGTAGTTCTACAACAGCTGGAGGGCCGTAGTTTGAGGATCCCTGCTCTAGATGGCTATAAATGTATCAAGGATTCCTCTGTGGCTGTGACCAAAACACGGCCAGCAGAAATCATCAATGCAAAATTACAAATGGTGCCACAGCTAGTCATTTTGTACAGCCCAGTTTTCTCAGATAAAAAGATAAGCCAAAATGTAATAGGTCAGTGTAACCAAAAGTTATCTATTGCCATCTCATATATCACATCTACATACAACTAAAAACAAAGAAATAGATATGAAGCAGTGCTGTGAAATAAAATGATACACCAATCACTTTAAATATACTCTATATACAGTATACACATTAATTGTGAAAAGTCTATAAATCACACTGAAAAAGTGTTAATTTAAGATACAAAATCCAATAGCGCCCATGACAAGTGCAGATGATATTTCACACCAAGCTTAAATTGACCTGTGTGTTTAATACTTTCTGTGAATCAGCTCCTTAAGTTCACCACGTGAAATGTGCTCAACCTCTTCCCAAGATCCACTCCTACTCACCAGATCACATTGCCTCTCATATTATTAAATGATCGGCAAATACATCTCACAAGATGTCACTTCCACTTGTAGTAATGGGCTTTCCAGGATCCATTCCCCTCGAAGGGGTCCACACCAAAAAGAAAGAAGACTCGGATAGTGTAATACCATCACGCAATCAAATTTTGTTAATACACATTTAAAAACATATTCACAAACAAGTAAAATATAACGTCCATCAATCACCCACAACATAACTGTTACTTTGTTACGCCAGGCTCTCTTTCCCGCCATGGTCCATGAACTCAGCGTTTCACATAGTCCCCCGACTTTGAGAGCTCTGGTACGTCACTTCCGGGATGGGGTCTGATGTCACTTACAGTTGCTGTGTGGTCTGACCATTTAGGGTTTCTTGGTCTGTGGCTCGGTACCTTTGGGACATTATATAATTAGCCATGCCATAGGGCCTTGAATATTCCATTAATGAGATCCCCCTGACATAATTCCCCTATGCCCTCTTTTTTTTGCTGATCTTGATTGTGTCGGGTATTCATTTTAACTGTACCTTACTCTGACATTGTCCAACATGACATAAAAGAGATTGGGGTAGATTCAGATAGATCAGCGGATCTTTAGATCCGCGTAATCTATTTTATTTACGATCCGCCAGCGCAAGTTTTTGAGGCAAGTGCTGTATTCAGAAAGCACTTGCCTCTAAAGTTGCGCCGGCAGATTGTAAATCCCCCGGGGGAATTCAAATTCCGCGGCTAGGGGAAGTTTACTATTTAAATCAGGCGCGTCTCCGCGCCGATCGTACTGTGCATGCGCCGCCGGCTAAATTTCCCAGCGTGCATTGCTCCAAATGATGTCGCTAGGACGTCATTGGTTTCGACGTGTACGTAAATTACGTCCATCCGTTTTCGCGACCGACTTACGCAAACGACGTAAAAAATTCAAAACTCGGCGCGGGAAAGACGGCCATACTTAACATAGGATACGCCGCATATAGCAGGGGTAACTATCCGCCGGAAAAAGCCGAACGCAAACAACGTAAAAAAAAGCGACGGGCGGGCGTTCATTTCTGAATCGGCGGAAATCCTCATTTGCATATTCTTTGCGTGTAAAAAACATAACGCTACCTAGCGGCCAGCGGGAGAATGCAGCCTAAGATCCGACGGTGTAAGTCACTTACACCTGTCGGATCTTAGGGAGATCTATGCGGAACCTGATTCTATGAATCAGCCGCATAGATCCGACCGTCGGAACTCAGAGATACGACGGCGTATCAGGAGATACGCCATCGTATCTCTATCTGAATCCGGCCCATTGTTCTACCAGTTATATCTACTACATATTAATTTGTATAAGGTTTTGGAAACTGTGGAACCACAAAGATGTATGGTGACAGAAAAAGCCCCTTAAATATCGACTGGGGAGCTCAAACCCCATTGGGCTCTAACAAAGTGACACACAAACCCCCACAATGCACCTACATCACAAATGGTAAAAAGATAGCTTATGCAGGGTTGCAAAACAAACTACATGGGTCGCAATGGGACCTAGCGGGACACAGAGATGGGCCACTATCTGTCCAACAGCTGTAAAAGCCAATATTATTTTTTAGTCATTATTTTTATAATAGATTTATAATTTATATCTCTTTTTCAAGGTAAGAGAAGTTGTGCTGGAGAGACACTGGCTAAAATGGAACTGTTCCTCTTCTTTACAACACTGCTGCAAAACTTCACCTTTCAGGCTCCACCTG
The DNA here is from genome assembly GCF_905171775.1 of Rana temporaria. Classification (NCBI taxonomy): domain Eukaryota; kingdom Metazoa; phylum Chordata; class Amphibia; order Anura; family Ranidae; genus Rana; species Rana temporaria. The sequence continues at coordinate 56,279,477 of NC_053492.1, forward strand.
GAGCAAAACTGGACCTCACAGGCGCTGTTGGCTTCACAACTCCTCCACTGAAGCATGAGATCTGTGCAATTCCTCGTAGTTAAAATGAAATAGCAGTAAAAACAGTATATGAATAATATTTGTGGACTGAGTTTAATCTTTCTGAAAGAGAATCTGTTTATGATTTGTAGAAATGTAGTTGAATATGGAGACAAAAGGTCCTTCCAGATTGGTGATAAATGCATCTTTATACGTAAAATGAAAGATGAAATAAATGAACTATGAAAGCAAATGATTACATAATATGAAGGCTGATAAGTATTGGTAAAGAAACTGGATCCATAACAGTAAATCATTGATGGCCACCTGTTTACATGTCAATTATGACCTTCCGGGGGGGTGTCTGCAGACTTGCAAAGATACTAATAGGACTTCTGTAAAAGAGGAGTCCAGGCAGGTAAACAATAAACAGCACAATAGTTGTGAGGTTTGCACCAGCTTTGTTGGCATCCCAGGTTATTAGTGTGGTGTCCTCATATTCACTTGAGTTTCCTCCATGTGTTAAAATCTTCTACCATAACAAGGCTAAAGAAAAACAAAACAGGTATCACAAGGAACCAGGGTATACTACCAATATAACCAGGGGAGGGCTGGCAGCCTTAGGCCTGGGGGGCAAGTCCAGTCAAGTGGCCCATAGAACGTGGAAAAGTAATGATCACAAGAGTCCGCACAGAGGCCCCCCTTACATCAGAGTCCACACAGAGGCCCCCCTTACATCAGAGTCCGCACAGAGGCCCCCCTTACATCAGAGTCCACACAGAGGCCCCCCTTACATCAGAGTCCGCACAGAGGCCCCCCTTACATCAGAGTCCGCACAGAGGCCCCCCTTACATCAGAGTCCGCACAGAGGCCCCCCTTACATCAGAGTCCGCACAGAGGCCCCCCTTACATCAGAGTCCGCACAGAGGCCCCCCTTACATCAAAGTCCGCACAGAGGCCCCCCTTACATCAGTGTCCGCACAGAGAACCCCCCTTACATCAGAATCCGCACAGAGGCCCCCCTTACATCAGAGTCTGCACAGAGGCCCCCCTTACATCAAAATCTGCACAGAGGCCCCCCTTACATCAGAGTCCGCACAGAGGCCCCCCTTACATCAAAATCCGCACAGAGGCCCCCCTTACATCAGAGTCCGCACAGAGGACCCCCTTACATCATAGTCCGCGCAGAGGCTTCCCTTACATCAGAGTCCGCACAGAGGCCCCCCTTACATCAGAGTCCACATAGAGGCCCCCCTTACATCAGAGTTCGCACAGAGCCTCCCTTTACAGAGTCCGCACAGATCCTCCCCTTACAGAGTCCGCACAGATCCTCCCCTTTCATCAGAGTCTGCACAGACCCCATATATATCAGAGTCCGCACAGACCCCATATACATCAAATCTGATGTAAGGGGTGTTCTGGGAAACTTGATTTAAATTTGCATGCTGTGGACTATTGTGTAAAGAGGTTCTCTGCTCACCAAAGCCTGCCCCCCCTCCCCTTTAACAAAGTCCACAGAGCACCCCTTTTTATACACTGGGAGGCAAGAGAGACTAGAGAGGGTGAGCTTACCAGGATGGATGATGATGCACAGGCAGGCTGTCTGATGCTTTTTTGGGTTCAAACTTCCTGTCCAGTGCCCACACATGCCCGGGAAGTGTGGGCAGGGAAGACTCAGAAGGAGGAGGATCAGATGAGCTCTGTTTCTCCTTGTGTCTGTGCAGAGAGAGAAGGGGATGTCAGCGCTGGTGTGCGCTGAGGCTGAGCTATGTGTGAGACTCTGCAGCCATCTACCTTGTAGCCGACACAGGCACGGCTGCACAGTGGGAGGTGAGCAGCGGCCGTGACCTGTGTTAACAGAGCTCCAGCAGGCATATTCGTGCTCTGCAAAAACAGCATTTGGTAGTGGCGGCCGGTGGCTGTGCATAGTGTCACCAGCCCGGGGGGAGATTTCCACCCTGCCCCCCCTGCCAGCCCTCCCCTGAATACAACTGTGCAACCTGCAGAGCTTGTGACAGTTCTTTGCATAGGGTGTTGTAGGGTATAACAAATCTTCTAGCACTTCTACCATGCTCCTCCAATCCCTCAGTGCAACTATGAACTTGCTTAAACCAACTTCTTCCACCCCACTTTACCTTTGCATGCAATATTTGAAAGCTCATTTCCCTAATAAGCAGCCCTTATTACAGGTATGCACACCCACCTCCTACATGGCAACATCTACAGTAGACCTGAATACAGGTCACAGGGCATTAGAGACAGGTGAATTTATGAAAGCTTTAGGCAATTGGGGTTTTAGCGCAACCTCCAAAAATTCAGAACTTCTAGACCTGAAGTATTTTTCAAGTCAATGGAAATTCAGGCCTGTCTCCAAAATGTGTGTATCACAGAACATGAAATGATTTGAAGTCATGCAGAATAGCATGGTAAGCTCTTGGCAGCCCTGGTTATTGAGACTGATTGAGTCAAAATAAGAGTATGGCCCTGTACACACGAGAGGATCTATCCGCTGGAATTTATCCGCGGATCGGTTTCAGTGGATAGATCCGCTGGTGTGTACGACCCAGCGGATATTTATCCGCGGATATTTTTCGGGCCGATGGATTTCCAGCGGATAAAAATTTCTTAGCATGCTAAGAAATCTATCCGCTGGAATCCAGTCCAGCGGATTGATCCGGTGGTCTGTACAGACTCACCGGATCAATCCGTCCGATTCCCTCCCTCGCATGCGTCGTAATGATTCGACGCATGCGTGGAAGTCCTTATATTTCAGCGTCGCGCACGTCGCCGCGTCATCATCGCGGCAACGGCGTGACACGTCACCGTGGAGGGAATTCCGCGCGGATTTTGATCTGATGGTTAGTACAACCATCAGATCAAAATCCGCCAGAGGATTTATCCGCGGAAACGGTCCGGAGGACCGTTTACGCGGATAAATCCTCTCGTGTGTACGGGGCCTTAGAATCACTTCAATTAAACATTTTACCAAAGCAAACTAAGATGGAAGGGACCTGGTGGCATTGACAGTGAAGCTAAGGGGACTCGGGGAAGAGTAGAGCAGTGTTGCCAACCGTCAGTATTTTTACTGGCAGCTAGTAAAAAACAGGCAATTTTCTCCTGCCAGTAAAAGTAAAAAGTTGCCAGTAAAAAATATGGCTGTGATGTGACGCTCAGCTTGGTCCGGAGCTGGCTGAGACCATCCGAGTGCCTGCGGCTCTGGTGGAAGCGGTTCCTGAGCATGTCGTGTGATGTCATAGTGCAATGGAGTCAAGCGTAGTGGCCAGAGCCTCGTGTGCGGGTCTGCGGTATGGGAGCAAGGCAGGCTGGGACCGGGACCATCAGTGTTGTTTAGAATGGAGTGGACTGGAGGGACCACTTAGCTTGGAGAGAGACACCGGGACGTGATGTGTCAGTGAGGTCTCACTGCTGTTAGTGTCACTAGGAGAGTCAATTAGGAGAGTCAATTTTATGTGTGTGTGCTGCCCATTCTAATTTCTTGCCTCCATTCACCTGTCCCTGAGCTACTTACTTACTATATCGAAAATAAAATAAGAACTATGGGCCAGATTCAGAGAAGATATACGACGGCGTATCTCCTGAGATACGATTGTCGTATCTATGCGACCGATTCATAGAATCAGTTACGCATAGATAACCCTAAGGCCCCATACACACGAGAGGATTTATCCGCGAATACGGTCCAGCGGACCGTTTCCGCGGATAAATCCTCTCGAGGATTTGTGCGGATTTCCATGCGATGGAGTGTACTCACCATCGCATTGAAATCCGCGCCGAAATCCTCTGGCGATGACGTGTCGCGCCGTCGCCGCGATAATGACGCGGCGACGTGCGCGACGCTGTCATATAAGGAATTCCACGCATGCGTCGAATCATTACGACGCATGCGGGGGATCCCTTCGGACGGATGGATCCGGTGAGTCTATACAGACCAGCGGATCCATCCGTTGGGATGGATTCCAGTGGATAGATTTGTTTAGCATGTCAGCAAATATTTATCTGCTGGAATCCATCCCAGGGGATAAATATCCGCGGAAACAGATCCGCTGGAGTGTACACACCATAGGATCTATCCGCTGAAACCCATTCGCTGGGATTTTTCAGCGGATGGATTCTATCGTGTGTATGGGGCTTAAGATCCGACAGGTGTAACTTGTGTTACACCGTCAGATCTTAGGCTGCAATTCTAGGCCGGCCGCTAGGTGGCGAGGCCATTGCGGTCGGCGTAGAATATGCAAATGACTAGTTGCAGCGATTCACGAACGTCCGCGATGCCCGTCGATCTAAATTTACGTTGTTTTCGTAGCGATACGCGTCGTAAAGTTAAGGCTGCCTCCTAGGTGGTCTAAGCAATGTTAAGTATGGCCGTCGTTCCCGCGTCGAAATATAAAATTTCACGTCGTTTGCGTATGTCGTCCGTGAATGGCGCTGGACGCCATTTACGTTAACGTCAAACCAATGACGTCCTTGCGACGTCATTTAGCGCAATGCACGTCGGGTAATTTGACGGACGGAGCATGCGCAGTACGCTCGGCGCAGGAACGCGCCTAATTTAAATGGTGCCCGCCCCATTTGAATTAGTTTACAGGTAAGTGCTTTGTGAATCAGGCACTTACGCTGTAAACCTGCGGCGGTGTAACGTAAATGAGATACGTTACGCCGCCGCTGCGCAACGTAATTCTTTCTGAATCTGGCCCTATGTTTTTTGCCTTAATATCTACCTTAAATCATATTGCTAATTGCATATTGTATTTGTTTGTAGCCTAAATACTTTAATTTGCACTTAAAATTGTAATTTTGTAACTTTTGGAAATGCCAGTAAAAACTTGGCTGTGCCAGTAAATTTTGGGTGTTATGTCAGTAAATTTCAATCTGGTAGGTTGGCAACACTCGAGTAGAGGCACATGAGGCAGAAACAGCCTTTGGGGCAGCCTTTGGTCCTTTTCTTTGAGAAGGTGTTTGAAAATCTGAGCCACCAAAACAACACTAAAGATTTACATTTGTTTTATCCGAATCTGTAAAATTCCATCAAAATTTCACATAATCTAAAATTCAGCATTAAATTAACACTAATTCATGTAATAAAGCTGCTTATACAATAAAGGCCTTCTTCATATACTGATCGTAAAAACATCTTTTGTCCATATGCAACTGCTCCTATTTCATTTACACAGTCCTTTTATTAGAAAATGATTTAGGAAAATATATTATTGACTTTACATATTATGTTCTTAGGTTATTGTATACTAATAACTAGATCACCTTTAAAGTATCAGTTTCCTGAAAAGTGATATTTTAGTTTTAAATGGAGCATGGTGAGTCAGCCTTGGTACTTATACAGTATGGACAACTGCATACCTCCCAACATTTTAAAATGGGAACGAGGGACACCTACTAGCAAACGTATGTAGTCATAGGACACGCCCCCGCCACACCCCCTTAAAGGAGAATTAAGCAAAAAAAAAAAAGGTTAATAAAATCCACAAGGGCTTTTTTTTTACCACTACTATTCCTTTATACTGGCTTTTTACATTTACAAATGCAGAAATTTAGAAATTAGATGAAAGGTTTAGCACTGGGAAACACTTTTTGAAAGAAAAAAGACCAAAATGAGGGACAAATGAGGAGGAAAGAGGGACAGAAGGACATTGCTCCAAATCAGGGACAGTTGGGAGCTATGTATACTGTGGCAGGGTGGCCCGGCTGCGCAAAATCAGGTACCTGTAGGTAATTTTGTGTACGCGGTTCAGGGGGCACGCGAAGGGCCAGAGTGCCACTACCATTGTGATTTGACACAGTGGGAGCCAATCAGCAGGTCCGGTGGCCGCGATGGCCACCGCGCCCCCCGCCGATCATTCTGTGGAGAGACGGAGCAGCGGTGTGTCTATGTAAAAAAGGTAAACCGCTGATCTGTCAGGGAGGAAAGGACAGATCTTATGTTTCAGCTAAGCTGAAACACGATCTCTCTTTTCCTCCAGTGCATCTACTCCCCCCACAGTTAGAAAGCACCTCACAGGCACACATTTAACACCTCAATCGCCCCTGGTGTTAACCCCTTCCCTGCCGGTGTCATTTATATCATTTTTTAGCACTGGTCACAGTATTGGTGTCACTGGTCCTCAAAAAGTGTCACTTAGTGTCCAATTTGTCCGCCGCAATGTCGCAGTCCCACTAAAAATCTCTGATCGCTGCCATTACTATTAAAAATAAAAATGCCATAAAAATATCCCATAAATTGTAGACGCAATAACTTTTGCGCAAACCAATTCATATTTTTTTGTTTTATTTTATTTGGGTAGAGCGTCACATGACCGCGCAATTGTCAGTTAAAGTAACGCAGTGCTGTATCGCAAAAAATGGCCTGGTCATTAAGGCATACCTCCCAACTTTTTGAGATGGAAACGAGGGACACCTATTAGCAAAAGTATGTAGGCATAGGACACACCCCTTAAAGGAGAATTATTTTATACAACGGTTGGTAAAACCCACATGTGCTTTTTTTTTTTTCACAAGAAACACATGTGCTTTTTTTTTTTACCACTACTATCCCTTTATACTGACTATTGAAATTTACAAATGCAGCAATTTAGAACTTTTAGCACTTTTTAGAACTGGGAAATACTTTTGGATTGACAAATAGTGCATTGTATAAAAATTGATATTGATAAGAACAAAAATGAGGGACAAATGAGGATTAAAGAGGGACAGAGGGACATTGTTTCAAATCAGGGACAGTCCCTCAAAATCAGGGACAGTTGGGAGCTATTATTAAGGGGCAAATCCAGAGCTGAAGTGGTTAAAATTCAACATCAAAACAGTCTGACAGATTTCAAAATACTGTTTTTCACTATACAGTGGAACCTTGGATTACGAGCATAATCCGTTCCAGGAGAATGCTTGTAATCCAAAGTACCAGCATATCAAAGCAAGTTTCCCCATTGAAGTCAATGGAAACTAAAATAATTTGTTCCGCATTGACTTCAATGGCATGCAATACCGCATGCGGCCAGAGGTGGGGGGCTCCGGAGAGCCTCGGAAACGTCCGGAAAGGCCGGAGGACACCTCAGCTGACCTCGGCAAACCTCGGAAAGTCTCCATTCCCGAGGTCAGCCGAGCTGTCTTCTGGCCTTTCTGCGCATTTCTGATCGGCTCCGGCGCCCCCCCCCCCCAACTCAGGCCAAATGTGGTACTGCACACCTCTTTGGCCTAAATCCTGATTAGGATTTTTTTAAATACAGTGCTCGTATTGTGAAACGCTCGTTAGCGGAGTTACTCACAATCCGAGGTTCCACTGTATATAAGCTCAGTTTACTTTCAACTTTTTTGAGATGGGAAAGAGGGTTACCTATCAGCAAAACTTTTCAGGCATAGGACACACCCCTTGCCACGCCCCCTTCAAGGAGAGCGGTACAAAACAACAAGATTGGTTAAACCCATTTTTACCACTACTATTCCTTTATATTGGCCTTTGGAATTTAGAAATGAAGCAATTTAGAAATAAGATGAAAAGTTTAGCGCTGGAAAACACTTGTTGATATATAAAAAATGCATTTTATTTACATCTATATAGATCAGACCAAAATGAGAGACAAATGAGGAGGAAAGAGGGACAGAGGGACATTGGTCCTAATCAGGTACAGACCCTCCAAATCAGGGACAGTTGGGAGCTATGCTGAGGACGAGTGGGGGGTGTAACAAAATGGCCGATGCAATGCTGTGATGGAACGTCACTTCTGTTACCTATTCTGATGGGTCGCTGATTCTGACGGAACATTGGCTCATTTGAAATTAATAAATAAATGCAATTTTTTTCTACAACTATAGGTGTGTTTATTATTATTATTATTATTATTATTATTATTATTCATGACTTATATGTTGCCAACAGTTTACACAGCGCTTTACAACACAAGGGTAGACAGTACAACTGCAATACAGTTTAATACAGTAGGAATCAGAGGGCCCTGCTCCTTAGAGCTTACAGTCTAAGAGGGAAGGTCAAGAGATACAAGAGGTAATAACTGTGCGGGATGTGCTAAAGGAGAAAATAAATGTACAGTTGTTAGGTGGAGGCCAGATAGGCTTCTCTGAAGAGAATCGTTTTTAGGGATCGTCTGAAAGTGGACTGTAATGAAACGTCCCACACTCCGCTTGAGTGCTTTAGTCATATACCACTTCCTCCCAGTCTGAATATAGATATCAGATATTCCAACCGCTCACAAGCACAAAACAAGATGATACTTGTTTGTCTGCTGAACATGGACTCTTTATTAGAATCAGAAAATAAGTCTTATATACAGTAGAAGAGGAGGTTCATGTTCATATTACTCATATTACTCTAAAAATACACCTGTAACAAATTAACATGAGCTAATTAACTAATCCCGTAAAGCCCTTCTGGGCATTGTTATGATAACTCAGGATTTCACTACAGGTCAGCCTTGTTGAAACCGAGCTTCACACAGTAGATTATACATTATCATAAGTATAAACACAGGACGCCTCACAATAGCAGGAGCTCCAAGTAGGAGTTGGCCCGTCTCCTACATTGTACAGAGGCCAATGTGATCAGCTCTCTCAATTAACATGTTGAGTTCAGAATCAAACAAACCAAGAATAGTCTTTACATATATACTGGGAAATAATGTGGATAAATATTACTGTCCCATTTTAAGTGTAGCGCTACCGCCTTAGGAGCCGCTGATTGTTTTGGGATCGCGTATTAAGTTACCTCTATGTGATGTCTAGGGGTGAAGGTAGTGAGTAGAGCAGTAATTGAATGTCCAATCGGTAGATGAAGTTTTCTGAATGCTTTATTTCCTTGGTCCAACACGACCAACATAAACTTGAGGTAGACAGGAAAGGTTGATGAAATAAAGTAACTTTGCAGTATCAGGCCTTGGATAAGGAAAAGCAGTCCTGCTTTTCTACAGCTGTAACAATACGTCACCACTCTAGCCAGAGTGGGTGAAGTGCCCCGGACAGACCTCTGCCACAGGCCTGGCAGCCGAAGTGTCACTTTAGGTTGCTGGGAGGAACAAGTCTCTGCTACCGACTTGGCTCTGATTAAATTAGGATGCCAGATGAAACCTCTGCCACAGGCTCAATGCTGACAAGGTGAACAGCAGAGCAAATCCTCCCAATAATACACTTTAGGGACACCGGGTGACAGTGGAAGTGTACCTGTCAATGTCCGGTCACCAGATCCCCGATGGTTCGTTCAACCCCTTTTGGATAACCTGCCTCCGGGTTTTCCTCAAGCCGATCCCCCACCGAACGGCATACAGCCTGGGATCTCCTCAGTAGAAGTGGGGATCCAGTAAGTCACTGGGGCCCCTCTGTGGCATCAGTTGCTCCAGGCCAGGAGGGCCCAGAGTCAGGAACTCTGCATGGCGCGCGATCCCAGGCCAGGTAGGCCATAGTGGTGGGGCCCACGATGTGCGCACACCCTAAAGGTGGGTGCCGCACCTGGAACCAGGAACCCGCGAAGAACCTAGAACAACGGCCTCCGCCACAGAAATACCCCCTCCCAACATGCACAGCGAGGCTCAACTCCTCTTATTGGCTGCTGGGAAGAAGCGCCATCTGGCGCCATCTGCCGTCCAGAGATGAGATCGTATCTCTGGACGCACAGACTGACCCACAGGACAATCCAGGATTTTGCGACAGACAAATTTAACAAAATTAAGAATGAGAGCAACTTTTCTCTCTCATTCTCCCACTAACTTTAGCGTAGTGCCCTTTCTGAAAGTAAAGGGGCTCTACATAAGTAATCCTAGACATATTTTCTCAGTCACCCTGTGCCAGGATGCCACAGGGTGGCTTAGACATAAGAGGTGCATGGGGAGCTGAAACAAGGTTTTCCCAACCTTTCCAAGGGATTTTGGGTTCCACGGGCCCTTCTGTCACATGGACAAAGTAGGAGAAAGTCGGACAGATTGGGGTAGAGTATTACAGAGGGTGGGAGAGGCTCAAGAGAAGTCCTGAAGGCAAGCATGGGATGAAATGACAAGGGAGTTTGAGAGCAGGAGGTCTTGGGAGCCTTTATAATACCTCCCAACTTTTTAAGATGGGCATGAGGGACATCAATTGGCAAAAACATGTAAGCATAGGACACACACCCTGCCACGCCCCCTTAAAGGAGACTTCTACAAAAAAAATATTAGTTATACTCGCAAGTGATTTTTTTTTTTTAACTACTACTATTCTTTTATATTGGCTATTGGAATTTACAAATGCAGCAATTTAGATGTTGGGTGAAAGGTTTAGCACTGGGAAGCGCTTTTTGATAGGAAAATAGTGCATTTTATATACAACTATATAGATCAGACCAAAATGAGGGACAAAAGTGGAGGAAAGAGGGACAGAGGGACTTTGTTCCAAATCAGGGACAGGTGGGAGCCATGCTTTATTTACAGGAGTGGCGAAACGGCAGCATCGAGGCAGCTAGATACATCATGAAAATAATTAAATAAATGGACCAAATTGATCAGTATATACAATTTAATCATCAGGTCATAATTAGGTATTTATAATGATTCAAGCTTCTTTCAGATCCATTGTACATCACATTGATCCCAATCAGTAATACATAATCAGTGTGGAGAGTCTGTGCTCATCATACACAGCCATAGACTGTAATACATGGCAAAGGTGCACCACGTGACCCGCCCACAGCGCCGCTGACAGCTTGTCACTTTCTACCACCCGGCTCCCTATCACGTGACACAACAATCCCTCCCGCCATCCAATAGCAGACTCCGCTTGTCGGGGGTGGTGCGCGTTGCCTGGTCACCGGAAGTGCCGAATCCGAAGTGCCTACAGAACAGAGCACGCTGGGAAGTGTAGTCCAGGCTGTGTTCCTGGCTGTCCAGACCTTGCAGGACATTGGAGCGAAGGTGAGGCAGCTGGGTTGTGTTATATAGGGGGTGGGGGGAGTGCAATGCTTCTGTATTACTAATGTCTGTTCTATACACACACAGGGGGCTGAGGGTGCAGGAGCAGCAAGTGTGGAAGGGGGACATTGTGTTTTCATAGCTCCAGACTCTTATTTGCATTAATGGAGAAGGTGATAGAGAGTTGAGTTTTCTGTCAGGTGTTTGTGACCCCCTGGGGGGATTTTCTCTTACTTCCTGTTGCTGTGACACTAGGATGAGAAATGGGGGATGCAACTTCATTTAAATGGGCTGTAAATAGTAGTGCATGCGTTTATCAGTTTAAAGATCATGTTCCTGTTTGCGTGTATTGGGGGGGTTAAGTTTGGTGTAACTTAAAGGGGTTGTAAAGCTTCGTGTTTTTTCACCTTAATGCATCCTATGGAAAAACACCTTGCAGGCACTGGCCCCCCAGCCCCCCCGTTTCACTTGTCTGAGCCCAAATTTCCATTGGCGTGTTCTCGCCGTCCCTCTTTCCATGGGTCTCCGGCTCTTGATTGGATAGATTGATAGTAGCGCAGCCATTGGCTCACGCTACTGTCAATCAAATCCAATGATGCGGGTCCCATCCTGGGCGGGCGTCATATGACGTTCTGGACTTCCCGGCCGTCTAGGGGGCACACATGCGCCCTCCGCATCACTTGAGAGCTGGTGCGCATGCCCGGCATCCGCAATGTCTGCAGGGCACCCGGTAATAGAGCCAGGGACATAGACACACAGATCCACATCCTGTCAGAGGAGAGCGATGGTGTGTTCCAAGTACAGAGGAACACTTATTGGTCCCCTCCCCTTGTGAGTCCCCTCCCCCACAGTTAGAATCACTCCCTAGGTAACACATTTAACCCCTTGATCGCCCCCTCATGTTAACCCCTTCCCTGCCAGTGACATTTACACAGTAATCAGTGCATTTTTATAGCACCGAACGCTGTACAAATGTGAATGGTCCCAAAATAGTGTCAAAAGTGTCCGATATGTCCGCCGCAATGTCACAGTCATGATTTTTTTTACAAACGTACTAGAGCCAATTAACCTACCTACCAGCATGCCCTTTAAGTGTGGGAGGAAACTGGAGAACCCGAAGGAAACCCACACAGGAAGAACATAAAAACTCCATGAAAGCTTGACTGGAATTCCACTTTTATATTCTTATTTTTTATAACCTTTATCTATCGTTCTTCCAGGTTTAACTGGTAGCCTCTCGATCATGTTGAGGGCGAAGGTGAAGCATCTGGTGCTGGGGAACATAAAGCCGATCCCTGCGCCAATCAGACTGCCGGCCTTCCTCAGACTCAGCAGCTGCCCCTCCATAAGGAGCCATCAAACCTTACACCCAGAATGGGCGGCTCTAGCCAAGAAACAGCTGAAGGGGAAGGACCCAGAGAGTCTGAGGTGGCATACACCCGAGGGCATTGTGATAAAGCCTCTATACACCAAGAGAGACACGGTGGATACACCCGAGGAGCTGCCTGGAGTAAAACCCTTCACCCGCGGTCCATACCCTACTATGTACACACACAGACCCTGGACTATACGGCAGTACGCTGGCTTCAGCACAGTGGAGGAGAGCAACAAGTTCTATAGGGACAACATCAAAGGTAAGCGTCAGACTCTTAAAGTGGTAATAAAGGCAAGTTTTTGCTTAAAAAAAAAATGTAATCACAAATATGTTACACTTACATGCTCTGTGCAGTGATTTTTGAACAGAGCCGCACAGATCCTCCTCTTCTCGGGTCCCCTACCAGTGCTCCTGGCCCCTCCCTCCTGCCAAGTGCCCCTAGAGCAAACTTTTTGCTGTGGTGGCACCCGAGCAGAGCTGCTGGTCAGCATATCCATTTAGGCACAGAGCTACGGCTTGGCCCCGCCCCCTATCTCTTCACTGGCTGTGATTGAGCCAATAGGTAGAGAGTCCTCGGAGAGCCGAGACTCTCGTGCACATTACTGGATCACGATGGGGCTCAGGTAAGCCTACTAGAGCTGCACGATTCTGGCCTCAATGAGAATCACAATTTTTTTGCTTAGAATAAAGATCACGATTCTCGTGGCATAACATCATCTTTCACATTATACAAAATAATTGGACTAACGTTATTTTTTCGTTTTTTATTAATGCATTAAAGTGTATGTTGAAAAAAAAAAAATTGAAAGACCGCTGTGTAAATACAGTGTGACATAAAATATTGCAACAACCGCCATTCTATTCTCTAGGATCTCTGACAAAAATGTGTGTGTATGTATATGTATAGTATAGTATAGTATATATGTGTGTGTGTGTGTGTGTGTGTGTGTGTGTGTGTGTGTGTGTTTGGGGGTTCTAAGTAATTTTCTAGCAAAAAATAAAGATTTTAAACTTGAAGTGTCAGAAAAAGGGTTAATCTTTAAATGGTTAAACTGCCCTCATCTACAGACCGAAGTTACCATACAATATTTCTCTTTATCTCCGCCAAAGCATGTTGTGATAAACTTGTCAGGCAGCCTAATTTTTTTGACAGCGGTGAGCAGAGAACTCGCTGGGAAATGCTGTGTTAGGATGGTGAGGGGGGGGGGGGGTAAAATCTCGATTCTTTAACGATTAATCGTGCAGCTCTACTGCATACAGAAGTTTTTTTTTTTTTACATTTGTGCATAGAATGCTTGAAGGTAAAAAACTTTGACCTTTTAGAACCACTTTAAAGTGGTTGTAAACCCTTACAGACCACTTTAACCTACAGGTAAGTCTAGATTAAGGCTTACCTGTAGGTGCAACAAATATATCCTAAACCTACACGGTTTAGAAGATATTTGCAGAAAAGACTGCACCGATGTCTACGGTGCATGCGTGCCGTGGACAACGACACGGGCGCACTGATCATTCCTTTTGGTGAAGGTGATCGTGCCATCACTGAGGGCTCCTGCCTGCATGCGCGGGAGTGACAACATCACGGCTCCGGCCAATCACAGCATTGGAGCCGCGATACTCGGAAGTCACTTGGGTATCATGGCAGAGGAGAGGAACGAAAGTCGATTCGGGGGATTCGATCTCAGGTAAGTAATTCATAATGAGCTAGTACGCTATGCATGCTAGTTTATTAGGTCTTGCTCTTGCAGGTTTTTTTTTTTTTTTTAAAGAAATATTTGAGGGTTTACTTCCTCTTTAAAGTGGTTGTAAACCTTTACATATACCGGTGAAGTGTCTGGTTTCAGGTGATACATAGAGATGAAACAAAACCTCCTACATAAGTTGTACCTGTTTATCTGCTGTACAGAATTTATAAAGTTTGTCGGAGCTGTCAGAAAATGGGACAGAGAGCAGAAGTTATACTCTGCAGTGCTTAGTGAGGAGAGCTCTGAGAACTGACCATAGAGGCGGACAAGAGCAGGATCCGGGGAGCCGGATGAGGACACAGGGGACAGTTCAGGACGGTGGTGTGGGCAGATACAGGCACCGATCTCCCTGTATAGCCGCTTCTCCTCCTCTCCCTCCCGCGGCTGTTAGCTGCTTTACTGAAAGGTATACAAGGAGATGGGTGCCTGTAACTGCCTGTGCCGATCATCTGTTAGGCTCACCGCAAAACCCCCCCGCGCGCTGCGCTGAGAACACCACAAGTATCAGATTAGGCATAGTACAAGTACTCGTGAAAATGCTTGGTACTGATACCCACTAGTATCGGTGCAACCCTACTGCAAAGTATTGCATACAAAGCATCAACATGACAGCCAAGCATCTACCATTCTCAGAAAGACAGATTAGTGGTGGCCATGCAATGTTTATCCTGCCTATCACCAGCCTTCTTCTTTAACCCTGAGGGCTTCTATACATTGCTCCAGCTTCTTATCTGCAGCCTTTACTGTGTTATTTACTATGTCTGGTTTTGTTGCAGCTGGTCAGCAGGGCTTGTCTGTTGCCTTTGATCTGGCCACCCATCGCGGCTATGACTCCGACAACCCTCGAGTTCATGGAGACGTCGGCATGGCGGGGGTGGCGATTGACACAGTAGAAGACACTAAGATGCTGTTTGATGGCATTCCGCTGGAGAAGATGTCTGTCTCTATGACCATGAATGGTGCCGTCATACCCATCCTGGCCATGTTCATAGTCACTGGTCAGGAGCAGGGCGTTCCTCAGGAGAATTTGACCGGAACCATACAGAATGACATCCTAAAGGAGTTCATGGTCAGGAACACATATATATTTCCTCCAGAGCCTTCCATGCAAATCATTGCTGATATCTTCCAGTACACATCTCAGGTAAGATATTCTTACTGCTCTTTCTAGTGTATGTCATTGAGATTAAAGGCTACCAGTAACTACCTTTTGCTAGCCAATAAAATAATAGCCCATTAAAAGGTTAAAAAAAAGTTCAGAGCATTACTTCCATTTCAACACTAGGGGCCAGATTCACGTAGCTCAGCGGATCTATAGATCCGCTCGATCTACGTGAATTAAGATCCGCTCCCGCAAGTTTAGGAGGCAAGTGGCTAATTCACAAACAACTTACCTCCAAACTTGCGACGGCGGATCCTAAATCCCCCGGCGGAATTCAAATTCCGTGGCTATGGGAGTGTACTATTTAAATCAGGCACGTTCCCGCGCCGATTTAAATGTGCATGCGGAATTTCCCGGCGTGCATTGCTCCCACTGACGTCACTAGGACGTCAGTGGTTGCGACGTGAGCGGGACTTGCGTCGCGCGTGTTCGTGAATCGGCATACGCAAACGACGTAGGAAAATTCAAATTCGACGCGGGAACGCCGGCTATACTTAACATTGGCTGCGCCTGATAAAAGAAGGGGTAAGTATACGTCGGGAAAACCGCTACGGAAACGACGTAAGAACACTGCGACGGGTCCGCGTACGTTCGTGAATTTGCGTATCTCGCTGATTTACATATTATTTATCGTAAATCAGCGGGAACGCCCCCGGCGCCATTTTTAAATTGAAAAAAAGATCCGACAGTGTAACACTGTCAGATCTTAGCCCTATCTATGCGTAACTGATTCTATGAATCAGGCGCATAGATAGGACCAGTGTAAGTCAGAGATACGATGGTGTATCTGTAGATACACCGTCGTATCTCTTTGTGAATCTGGCCCTAGATGTCCTCAGTTTTCCGTGTTCCCAGTCTTTGGTAGTGATAGAGAAGCAGCATACTGATGAGCACTTTCCTCCTTGAATTGCTTCTTCTCACGTCCCGCCGTACAGAGACCTGATACCAGGTCGACTCCAGGTACTTTACATTGCTTGTATTAGTATTACTAAACCCAGGACTCTGCATTCACTAGATCTGGTCTCTCACAGTACACAGAACATGGAAATGCAATTATTTTAGTAAATATAAACTGCTAAATACCTTTTCTCATCAGCAGTATATAGCAGTTATGTGACTTCTCTCAGTGTCTGGTTAAAGCTTGTAGGAGGAGTTTTCATTCGCCTGGGATTGTCCTATGACGCTGCAGGAACCCCAACCATCTGTCTAGACAGTGCTGATTGGCCCTGTGCAGATCACATGCACTTTTCCAAGAAAAGAAACAACTCTCTAGCAATACACACCAAACTGAGCATGTGCAACTTGTCCCCTAACCTCTGTTCTATTAGGAGATGGTTTGGGGACTGTGAAAGAAGGGGAGGATCAGAGAATACAGGATCAAAAAGCATTTTTAACCACTTAAGGACCGGACCAATATGCTGCTACATGACCCAAGGGGTTTTTGCGATTCGGCACTGCGTCGCTTTAACAGACAATTGCGCGGTCGTGCGACGTGGCCCCCAAACAAAATTGGTGTCCTTTTTTCCCCACAAATAGAGCTTTCTTTTGGTGGTATTTGATCACCTCTGTGGTTTTTATTTTTTGCGCTATAAACAAAAATAGAGCGACAATTTTGAAAAAAATTCAATATTTTTTACTTTTTGCTATAATAAATATCCCCCAAAAACATATATATAAAAAAAAAAAATGTTTCCTTAATTTAGGCCGATACGTATTCTACCTATTTTTGGTAAAAAAAATCGCAATAAGCGTTTATCGATTGTTTTGCGCAAAATTTATAGCGTTTACAAAATAGGGGATAGTTTTATTGCATTTTTATAAATTTTTTTTTTTTTTACTACTAATGGTGGCCATCAGCTATTTTTTTCGTGACTGCGACATTATGGCGGACACTTCGGACAATTTTGACACATTTTTGGGACCATTGTCATTTTCACAGCAAAAAAAGCATTTAAAGCGGGAGTTCACCCATTTAAAAAAAAAAAAAAAATCTCCCCTTAGCTTCCTGCTCGTTCGGTCTAGGGGAATCGGCTATTTATATTAAAATAGGTGCAGTACTTACCCGTTTTCGAGCTGCATCTTCTTCCGTCGCTTCCGGGTATGGGTCTTCGGGAGCGGGCGTTCCTTCTTGAGTGACAGCCTTCCGAGAGGCTTCCGACGGTCGCATCCATCGCGTCACTCGTAGCCGAAAGAAGCCGAACGTCGGTGCGGCTCTATACTGCGCCTGCGCACCGACGTTCGGCTTCTTTCGGAAAATCGTGACGCGATGGATGCGACCGTCGGAAGCCTCTCGGAAACTTGTCAATCAAGAAGGACCGCCCATTCCCGAAGCCCATACCCGGAAGCGACGGAGAGGATGCGTCTCGTAAACGGGTAAGTACTGCACATATTTTAAAATAAATTGCCGATTCCCCTAGTAATAACGAGCAGGAAGCGAAGGGGGAAAAGTGCCCTCTAAGGGTGAACCCCCGCTTTAAATTGCATTCTTTATTGTGAAAATGACAGTTGCCGTTTGGGAGTTAACCACAGGGGGCGCCGTAGGAGTTAGGGTTCACAACTGTAGGGGGGTGTGGCTGTAGGACTGACGTCATCGACATGCGGCGGTCAGGAAGTGGTTAAACAATGTGGAGGATTAACCCCTTAGGTTCCACAGTGAGTATAACAAGCATGCTTTACTGCATATACAGACTGATTGTACTGTTGTGGGTTTAGTAACACTTTAAGGCTGGGTTTACACTGCTGCAATACAACTTTGATACAATTTGCAATTTTGTTGTTGTTATGTGGTGATACTTGGATACAACTTTGATAAGGTTTGTGTATTCTTGGGGGCCAAAATCATACTGGAAATGCACCAAAGTAGTACAGGAACCTTTTCCAAAACTGTTCTGTGCTGAGTCCGATGTTGGCTGATGTCAAAGAGCCACTCCAGTCTCTGGGGGTATCCCAATAATAACGTTGGGTTCCATCCAGGTCCCCAAAAGGCAGCTGGATTTGCCCGTCAGCTTGTCTCTGAGAGCTTGAACCAGCAACTCCCACCCCCTCTCCTGCCTGACGCTCCAGAGAGCGCTGGAGAGGCAGTGCTGAGAGTGGTGACCAACAGTCACTGCTCTGTGCTCCGAGTGGACCCAAGAACTGAGTGATCAGCAGCCACAGGATTGCTGAGTTCTTAGACACTTGGAGCCAGCAGGGGACAGCTGACCGTACCAATGCTGCAGTCACATAGGTGAATATGTATACTATGTTTGTTATTTTGGGTTTTAAATCCTATTTAAAAAAAAAAAGAAACCTGCAAGACAAAGGCATAATGAGCTAGTATGCTTAGCATACTAGCTCATTATGAATTACTTGCCTTACATTGAAGCCACCGCAGCGGTCCTAGTACCCCCCCCTTCCGGGAATCCCAGGAATCGCGGCTGTGATTGCTTTAGTGCGCATGTGCCAATGACGTCGGGACAGAGGATATCTCCTAAACCGTGCAGATTTAGGAGATATCCTGGGTAGTTACAGATAAGCCTTATTATAGGCTTACTTGTAGCATAAATTGGTTGTAAAGGGTATACAACCACTTTAATGTATAGGTCTAATCAGTTAACACCTAGTGTACTGTAAACATTAGTTCAATAAGTGAAATGTGGATCTGTTTATTTCTGAAATTGCCACATTATATGGCGAGTTATTGGAGGTAAAAGTCTCCCTATAGTAAAAAAGGGGAAAGGAGACTTCCAGGGGCTTAATATTATCCCTGTATGTATTGGATCCATTTTTTCCACATCCTTTTATGTACAACAGTTTTTGATACTTAAATAAAGTTTTTATAAATGTATTATAAGAGTCTACAATTTTTTCAGCTGCGCATAAGCCCCTAGGAGTCTCCTTTCCCCTTTTTTTCTTAATAGTATTGGGCTAGCGGCAACAGTTTAGACCTTAGAAGTCGGGTACCTTATTTTTGAAAGTCTCCCCATAATAACCTGACCTAAAATATATATATATATATATATATATATATATATATATATATATTACATTGTTTTTTTTTTTTTGTCTGTTGGTTTGCTTGTGTATGAAATTAACCTACACCTAGGCTTTGCTAATTGGGACTTGTTCTGTTTTTGGTAGATCCTGTTTGTGTCACTAATGACCTTCTCTCCCCCTCCCCTTGTGTTCTCTTTCTATAGTGCATGCCAAAATTCAACTCCATCTCCATCAGTGGGTACCACATGCAGGAAGCCGGAGCAGATGCCATCTTGGAACTGGCATATACAGTAGCTGATGGGTTGGAGTATTGCAGAACTGGCCTGAAAGCTGGTCTGAGCATTGATGAATTTGCACCCCGGTAAGTCCAATTCCGCTGCTCTGCATGTTCTTTCACACACAGCAGATCTGTGCCTCGGTCCAGCCCCCCCTCTCTCCTCATTGGCTTACTGGCTGTGAATGACAGCAGCGGGAGCTAATGGCTCCTGCTGCTGCTTCAGACAAGTGAGTCTCTTACAACCACTTTAATTCAATAGACTGAATTTAGAAGCTGATTGGCTACCATGCAGAGCTGCACCAGATTTTGCACTCTCCAGTTTGTAAATTACCCCAGTGCTACTTTAGAGAAACCTTTACTGTCTGACAGGGCTGTATAAAGGCCTCATGCACACAAAGCTTAAACGTGCTGCTTTTACAGGCGTTGAGTGTGTTTTTTGTTTTTTAGCCTGTAAAAGCAATTCTATGTAAACCTATTTGTCCATGCACACATTTTACAGGCATATTAGAAGAGAAGTGTTTGAGGCTGAAAAACCAAACAAAAAAAACACACCAAAGGCTCCCCCCTTCCTGCCGCATTCTACCGCTCTTCCCAGGCCCCCCCGTCCCACCAGGAGACCCAAGCCACCAGCTGGCACGTCTGCCGGCTAGGTTGAGACCCATACAAAGCCGGATTTGGCTCCAATTGGGTCTACGCTGTAAAATCCTGGAAGCAACGTCACTTCCGGTTTACTCTGCTGCCAATAGTGTTGATTTAAAAACATTTACAGTATTCAGAATCGCTGCTTTTGGAGATCTGAATACTTTGAAGTGCAAAGGAGGGAATTGGGGTCTTTTAGACCTCTGATCCCTCCATAAAGAGTACCTGTCACCGCCTATTACTGTCACAAGGGATGTTTACATTTCTTGAGACACCAATAAAAGTGATCAGATTTCTTTCTTTATTTTTTAAGAGAGGGGAAAAAATGTTAAAGCACCCCCCCTCCCCGTATGCTTGCGCAGCAAAGAAAACGCATACGCAAGTCGCTCAAGCAAATGTAAACCGTGTTCAAATCACACATGGGAGGTATTGTCAGAGTAATAATTCTAGCAAAATACCTCCTACGTAACTCTAACCTGATAACTGTTTAATTTTTTTTGAGATTTTTAGGTACCCTAGTTTGTCACCATTCCACAAGTGTGCGCAATTTCAAAGCATGACATGTTGGGTATCTATTTACTCGACGTTGCATCATATTTCACATTATACAAAAAAGTTGGGTTAACTCTACTGTTTAGTTGTTTTTTAATTTAGGAAAGGGTTGAGCAGCATTTTCTTGCCATGAACTTAGAGGGGCTAAACCGACACCCTTTGTGCATGAGACTTAAGTCATAGGGCTGGCTGGGTAAAATAAGCAATCATTTGGCCAGTTAAAAATGTCTGATCTTATATATGTATTTCATCTAAGTTTTTTGCTGTTTTCCTGGAATAAAATGGGCAGTTTGAAGCACACAGAGCTGCCAAAAGTCATGTCCAAGCCTCATTTGACCTAAACTAATAGCAGACCTTGAATGCTGAATTGCCAATAAATGTTTCATGAATACCAACATTTAATTGTCCATTTAAAAAGGGCAACCTCCACATATACTTCTCTGTTTTATTATGATGTTGTTTAAGTGAGGTTTATATTATAATTTTTTTTAGGTTTATTTACTTATTGTTTTTCCTTTCATTAGATTATCCTTCTTTTGGGGCATCGGGATGAATTTTTATATGGAAATAGCAAAGATGAGAGCAGGAAGACGTCTGTGGGCGTATCTGATAGAGAAGAATTTCCAGCCTAAAGCTCAGAAATCCCTCTTACTGCGAGCTCACTGCCAGACCTCTGGCTGGTCCCTAACTGAACAGGTAAGGGCGCTGTATTGCACACCACACCCCAACATGTGGGCTGTGCTATCCATTTAAAAGTCCGCTCTGTGAGCTCCATTTGAAGAGGCCGTACATAAAACAGTTTTGCCAAACAAGGTGTAGGTTGGTACATTATATGTACTTGTTGGTTGATGCTTATGACACTTGGAGCCAGTTCACAAAAGAACGTGGTGCAGGAAACCCGCGGTCCGTACGCTTTTCCCTCACTGCATTCAAAACTCACTGCAGTTGCGATCTGCTGTGGGTGTCAATATTAAGTTAATGGCCGCCCAACCACAGGTCGCAAATACACAAAAGTACCATGCGATGCGGTTGTGATGAGTTTACAAAATCAGTGCATGTACTACTTTTGGTGCGGTGAATGGGCTGAAATTGCACTGCACAGGAATGCACGTTCCTTTTCAATTTCCGGTGTGAACTGACCCTCATTGTAAATAAGCAATAAAAGGAGATCTGTATATTAGTGCGCTCATTCAACCGTAACAATTTTTTATGATTTTATATGTTTCTGTTTTTATTATATGTATGCCATCTTTATTTTACAAATAAACATTTGCATAAATGATAAAGAATTTCCAGAGCACTATGGGTTACCTACCTAGCCTTGCTTTGTCCAATTCAAACTTCAGAGGGAGCCATCCTCTGCTCTGACTCCATCACAAAACACAACTGACTCAATTACAAACACAAATATCTTGTGAAAGTAAAAGTGATTTCATCACTGAGCTGTACATAGCCTATGCAGGAAGCAGAGCTGTGGGAGGGGCTCAGGAGGCTCCACCCACCACAGGCTGCCTGCAGAAAACTACAAGAGGGGGCGTTTACAAGACCAGCCACCCTGCACAAAAAGAGAGAGAGCAGCAGTGATTGGTCTTTATTACAGGAAGCTTCTGCACAAAGAGGTAGAGTTTTACACTGAATAACTGCACAGCTCTGGAAGAAATAGGCAAAGCACAGAAGCTGGTTTGACGGCCAAGTGACATAGGAGTCGGTAGCTTCACTCGCTGGTTGGATAGAAGACCGTGTAATATTAAAGCGGTATTAAACACAAAAGCAAACATTTATTATATTGCAGCTTTTCAATTCTCAGATGCTTTGGTTGCATTTATTTTCTTTTTTAGGCTTTTTTTTTTTCTGATGATGAAGTCTGTCGTTTTTTTCAAAAGCACAAGTTCTCCTGCAAATAAAGCAGTTAGAGGGTTGAGACCATTTTACCACTGACAGGGGTGCTTATAATCAGATTTATTCATGTACACATATCCCAAGAGAAAAAATAAACCATTGCTGTAACTGCTTGTTTAGCCGCAGTGTGAGCAGGTCTTTGGCTTCAGTTTTTTTTACTGTATCTAAGTCTGCTAGTACATCTAACACTGCCCTCCCCCCAGACTAACAATGCTGATGTCCAAAGGTGCCCCCTGTTCTGCTTTATCCTGAGTGGGCCACTCTAATACAGGAGGTGTGTTACTGGCCAGATCACAAGGTGAAAACCGAGAGGAAATAGCCCCCCCAAAAAAAGGAAGAAGAAAACTTTTACAGCCACCACATCTAATGATTAGTATGCTGCAATATATTACCGTATATACTCTAGTATAAGCTAAACCGAATATAAGCTGAGGCACCTAATTTTACCACAAAAAAACTGGGAAAATGTATTGAGTCGAGTATAAGCCTAGGGTGTCCATCTGCGTGCCTCACTTTGCCTCACTGTGTCCATGTGCATGCCTCACTGTGCCCATGCCTCACTGTTCCACAATATATAGAAGGGGTGCCCGGTTTTGAAAAATCGGTGCTCCCCGGTCGTAGGTCCCCCGGACAACAAACTTTGCACACTTGTAGAGGGAGTGGGGCTATATGTGTGCCAAGTTTGGGGTCCAGGGGACCTACGGCCGGCCGGTACCGGGTCCCCAAAGTCCGGGAGATCGGGTGCAAAAAGGTGACTCGAGTATAAGCCGAGGGGGGCATTTTCAGCACCAAAAAATGTGCTGAAAAACTCTGCTTATCCTCGAGTATATACAGTACATTTTTGGTTTTGAGTTTAATACCGCTTTAACTATTCAATATGTTGTTTCTCCCTAAATTTTTTTATTTACTGTATTTATTGGCGTATAACACTCACTTTTTTACCCTGAAAATAGAGGGTAAACTGTGCCTACGTGTTATACGCAGGGGGGGGGCGGTGGAAAGTTCTTTTTTTTCCTGAAACTTCCCTCTTAAAATTAGGGTGCGTGTTATATGCCTGTGCGTGTTATACGCCGATAAATACGGTATTTAAATTATTATTATTTTTTTTTCCCCACCATAATAAGATTTATATAGAAGCACTATATGATGTTATTAAAGCGGTAGTAAACTTGAAACAAAAAACAATGTTTTATAAAGGTAATGTTATAATGTGCTAGTATGCATCGCAGGGCGCTTTGCAGGCGCTATTTTTAGCGTTCCAGCACCTGCAAAGCACCTCAGTGTGAAAGGGGTCTTAAATGTAAAGTTACATAGTAAGGCACAATTGTTGTGTAGCTCTACATGGCAGGAAGTTCCACCTGCATATGTAATACGGTTGGACAGACAAACTCCCATCAGTTATGGACTGAAGTTTGTCTGCTGGGTGCCAAGGCTAAAGGATCTTCATCCACTTTGCAAATATCCAAAAAAAGTGACGCTTCATTCACGTCTCTGCATAGCAGTGCCTTCCAATGCACTGTGGTAAAATGCTACATGTCTGCGTTTTATCGCAGCTCACCATACCAAACTTCCCAGTTGTATTGCAATGTGAATGGGGTACATAGAAAACAGTTGTTTACTGTGTACCCCAGAGGTGAACTGCATTGATCCAGTGCAGAAAAAAATGTGGGTCACCATGCTATGTGTGACTGAGACTAAAGTTCTAATCTTCCTTCACCAGGATCCTTATAACAACGTTGTTCGCACTGTGATTGAAGCCATGGCGGCGGTGTTTGGAGGCACTCAATCGCTGCACACCAACTCCTTTGACGAGGCGCTAGGATTGCCTACCGTGAAGAGTGCCAGGATAGCCCGGAACACCCAGATTATCATCCAGGAAGAGTCTGGTATCCCTGAAGTGGCCGATCCCTGGGGAGGTTCCTACATGATGGAGTGTCTAACTGAGGACGTTTACCAAGCTGCTCTAAAGGTTAGGACTGCATTCAAAGTGTATCTATTTTTTTTGTTTTTGGTGAAAGGTTAGAACCTCTGTCAGTGTTTTTTTTTTTTATAGCTGTCTGTCTCCCATGAGGAGATTTTACCCTCTCTGTTTGTCCTGGTGACTACCAGCACAGTGATATCCAAAAGTTTTGATGTGTCAGCAGAACAGAGTACAGAGGAAATCTTTCAAGTGCTTTGAAGAGATCTCCTCTTACTTCCTGTTTTATTCCCAGCAGGAAGTAAAATAAAATCTCCCTCAAAGGTCACAGACAGACAATGAACCTTCAGTATTTATCCCTTCCCCACTCCAACAAAAAACGTATTAAAAAGTTATGTATTCATGGATTTATACAGTTCTGTTTAAAGCGTAACTCAACTTTTGTTTAAAAAAAAAAAAAACATTCCCCCCCTGGGTGATCAATGTACATTGCAAGGAATATAACAAGGTTTGTTGCAGATTCCTACCTTTTGTTATTCTGAAGAAATCCTTGTGTGTTTATCTGTGCCCATGTGTGAAAGTGAGTGTAATGGGAGTGGTTTCATAATTATCAGTCAGCTGTGCACCTGCAGAGCACTAATGAGGAAAGCTGCTGGGCTTGCATCCCTTTAGACGTGTTCCTATTGGGAGTATCTCGCCAGTTTCTCGAGGGGGGGGGGGGGGGTGTTCTGTACACATTCTGTGTACAGAACACTCCCAGGTAGCCATATTGCATTTACAGAAAATTACAGAGCTGCAGATTGAAAAGGAAAGGTAATTTTTAATAACATTCAATCACAATATGACTTGTGTCGCAATTGTATACGATATGTTTATTTTTTCCCGAAAGTGGAGTTACCCTTTTTTTAAGTTTATTATTAAAAGTCAGCAGCTACAAAAAGTGTAGCTGCTGGCTTTTATTAAACGGACACTTACCTGCTCCCGGTTCCAGCGACGCGCCGGCCGGGGCTCCGCTCCTCGTCCCCCCTCGCCGGCCGGCGTCTTCATTCCTAGTGTGGGCACACGGCAGTGACAGCTTTCGGCTTCACGGCCGGGCACCCACTGCGCATTCGCGAGCGGCACTGCGCATGCGCGCGCGGCGCCGTCCGATTGGACAGGCGCTTGCCTACAGGGAGGGGCTGCAATAAGGCGATTTAAGCTAATCGCCTTACCAGCCCCTCGGCGGAAGGAGGAAGTGGGACAGGAAGTCCCACTCCTCCTGAAGCCCCCATTACCCCCCCAAAAAAATGACATGCCAAATGTGGCATGTAAGGGGTAAGGAGTGGATTAAGCGGAAGTTCAACTATTAGGTGGTACTCCGCTTTAAGCTCCTTCAAGTGAAAAAATTAAGTTTTCAAGTTCCCCTTTTTTTGAGCATACACTGTGTTCGAAATTGTTGGCTTATATCTTTATTTATTTTTTTATTACTTTTTTATATAAATCTTTAAACATTGAAGTTTTACAAAGTAAGAACGCAGCAGTAGCTGTTTATCAGTCCATTTCAAAGTTTTTAAAGAGCATGTAAGGGGAGGGAGGGGGTTACTTCTCTGATCATTGAGTTTTG
Organism: Rana temporaria; assembly: GCF_905171775.1. NCBI lineage: Eukaryota > Metazoa > Chordata > Amphibia > Anura > Ranidae > Rana > Rana temporaria. Next base: position 56,305,553 of record NC_053492.1, read on the forward strand.
TGTACAATGGAGCTTGAGCTCTGTAAATCGTTTTTTTTTTATACAGTAGAGCAGCTAAGATAATCCTGTTAACATTTTGAAATGGAGCCTGGAAGCTTCACCTGCTGGCTGGAAATGAAAATCTGAAGTGTGTGTTTGTGTGTGTGCAATTATTCAAATGTACCTGACAAAGAAGGAATATACACTAAAACACCATATAGTCTTCTAAAGTGAAAATGCACTATTAAAGACAAACCTCGCACCCCCTCCTTTTTTTTTTTTTCCCCCTTCATATGCTATTCCCATTTGGCTTAAAAAAAATAAAAAACATCACTTTATATTGATGGAGAGTCATGCTGACACCACCATGTTGGCGCAAAAATCTAAAGCTACTTTTACCAAAGCAAAAGAAAAAAAAGAAATTGCATTCATGGTCCACTTAGGCTCGGTTCACACCTAAAACGGCCGTATATCGCACAGCAATACTGTGCAGCCCTGTTCCCTGTTTCAGGGACAAACCAGGGCCGAATCTTTACCTAAATTTAGCCCTGAAATGGAGCCAAAGGCGGTGAAGTGCGCTCCGCAGCCGCCCCGGAGATATGCGAAACGGCTCCATAGAGAGCCGGTCACATTCTCCTGCTATGCGAATTCGATGCGGAAAAACCCCCACATCCAATTCACATAGGTGTGAACCCAACCTAAGTGGTGATTTTGCATTGTCGTAAACCAGATTAAATTATTATTATTATTGCTGTTACAGGTGCTTTACATAGATCATACATTCACATCAGTCCCTGCCAACAAGGAGATTACAATAAAAATTGGAACTAGATCCTTCAGGGCCCCAATGCAAGAAACCATAATGGGCCCCCCTCCCTTCCATCCAAGCCCCAGGCTTCTAACTTTGGGAAGGTGTCCATGGACATCCTCCCGGAACCCTGCCTCCCTCGTGCCACCTGGGGTGTCCATCCAGCACAGTCCATGACACAGCTGATCACAGATCACGGTAAAGGTCTAACCACAGCAGACTTGCCGGCTATCGGTAATCCTTTCTTCCCACGATGTGCCTGTGTGAGGAAAAGAGAGCCATTAACCAGCAACACTGTCAGTACATTATTTACGCTGATAATCTGGGTTCTGATCATCGGTGCCCTGATCATCAGTACTGTCCCATTCGTGCTCATCTGTGCCATCTATCAGTGCCACCTATCAGTGCTTATCAATGTCACGTAATCATGCCCATCAGTGCTACTTATAAGTGCTCATAAATGCTCCCTATCAGTGCTCACCAATGCTGTCTATCAGTGCCTATCAGCAGGACTCTGAGCTTAGAGCATCTCTCTCTTGCAGCCCAGAGCCTGCCTTGACAGCCCCCCCCCCCGCAGACTGTAGAGAAAAGAGCTAATCTCCTCCTTTTCCTCCCACCCCTCACCTCCTGTGTGCACTGCAGGGGCTGTGAAGCTAAGCAGCTGAATGATCACACTCTGCTGCTTGGCTTCACACTCCCCACAGTGTACACGGGGGAACTGTCAGTGCAGGCTCTGGGCTGTATGAGAGAGATGCTTTCAGCTCAGAGTCCTGCAGCAAGCATTTCCACTGAGGCCCCCCATGGTGGCAAGGGCCTTATCTTCACAGCTCTCACCTGCTCAGTGACTGGGATCTCGGCCGCTCAGGGATGTCTCACTCCGAACTTAAGAGCATATGATTGCTTGGAGTGAGGTCAATGTGTGTTCCCAAGGGACTGGAGAGGTGTCCAGGGGGTGGCAGAGGGAAGCTGGATAGGAGGGGCGACAGGGCAGTAACATATAGAGAAATTGATTCTCGGCCTCTGTAGCCGCTGAAAGCCTGCAGGAGGGAAAGGAGGAGAAGCAGGTGTTCAGTGGCTGCAGGAGGGAATCGGTTCCACTATATTCCGCCCCTCCTATTCAGCTGTACAGGGCCCCCTAGGGTATGAGGCCAGGTCGCAAGTGCGACCCTTGTGACCCCTGTAGCTAAGCCCCTGCTTACAGTCTTAGGTCCCTAAAGCTGACCATGCACTTAAATAAAAAAAAAAAAAAAAAAACTTGTATCAAGATATGTCTCCTAATTATCAATCAATAACAACATAAACGGTACATTTTTCATCGCTAGATTCTACACGAGCCAGGGTTACATTTTAACAACTGCATGTGCTTTTTTTTTTTTTTATGGTTTTCAAATGATTCCACTACTAAGGTTTGGCAAACCGAATATTTAGGCTTAAAAAATACGACTTGGTGGTTCGTGTGGTTTTTATTTATTTTTTTTGCCATAAAACTTGGCTTAGCAAGCCCACTAACGTTCCAAAAGTTGAATGATCGCATGTATCGAAAAAATGTTGACCAATTTTCTAACTGTGTATGGCCAGCATTGCTCATACACATGCTAGGGCCAAATAACCTACCAGCATGTCTTTGGTGTGCGGGAGGAAACCTACGCGGGCACAGGGAGGACTAAACTCCATGCAGGTAATGCCGTACCTAGACACATTTATACCGTAATGTAAACACAGCGAAAAGTGATCTGGATGTCATAAAAGTTGTTTTTATGCTTCCTAGATAACTTCACTTATGTTTAGAAGAGCTAAACATGGGAGTGCCAATGTCCAGGGGGCCCAAGGCAGGTAAGACAGTATGATTGGTGGAGCGAGGGATAGAGCTATTCAGCAGGCAGGCTATGTTGGGCTTTTGTTTTAAATGCAAGATTTTCATTGTTGACTAAAGTGGCCTTTTTAATGTTTCAAAGTCCAACTCAAATAAAAAATGATCCCTTGCAGTGCGGCTGTGTCTGCACGGCAAAGGTTGAGTGCTCATTTATGCAGAGAGGAAAAATTAAAAAGCGCTTTATTACCTGATTGTCAGCTCCTCCCAGCAGCTAAATTGGTCCCTGTAATATCATCTACGGTCCATCGGCCTAAAGTCCTGACATCATGACCAGAGCAGAGTCCATAGCATGTGATGATGCAGAGTCCAATGCCAGTTGTTGGAAGAGCGCCCTCTTCCAGGGGAGCAGAGAATCGGGTAAATAAAATTATTTCTACTCTCTTAGACAAAATGAGCTATTATTGCCCATGCAGTGAGACCACAGACCCACTGAAAGGTATAAATTGGGCTTTAATCCAATCTGTTTTTCTGTTTATCTTAATGTGTTTTTATACTATTATTGACACTTGTATCCACTCTGTACCTGTTCTCTGCGGAGCAGCTGATTGAGGAGGTAGAAGAAATGGGTGGCATGGCCAGAGCTGTGGCCGAGGGAATCCCCAAGCTCCGCATTGAGGAGTGCGCAGCCCGGAGGCAGGCCAGAATTGACTCAGGTGAGTGTTAGAAAATACTTTTATACAGTATATGTGGACTGATGCAATCCCATCCTACTTCCTGTGGTATGGTGGTGGGAAGGGAGCAGCAACAACAACAAAAAAGACTACGGCCATATTCTTGAATAAAGTAGGCGGGCGGCGCGTAAGCCATTTACACTCCGCCGCCCCAACCTAAAGGAGCAAGTGCTGTATTCCACAAACACTTGCTCCGTAGTTTGGGGCGGCGGAGTGTAATTGGCCCGGCGTATCCCCACGTATATCCAAGGGGGCGGCTTCTATTTAAATTAAGCGCGCCCCCGATTCGAACGAACTGCGCATGCGCCGGGCTTAAAACAGCCCAGTGCGCATGCTCCAGTTCTCGGCGTAAAACGTCAATGACGCCGACGTGTGCGTCATTGACGTAAAGTCGTATTCGCGGACGACTTTGTAAAACGACGTACCCGACGGGAAAACACGACGCGGACCCGACGCCATACTTAACATGGCCTACGTGGGACTGGCGTAAGGTTACCCCTCATATAGCAGGGGTAACCTTACGCCTACGCAAACGACGTAAGCGACGGTTACGCGACGCGAATTCGTTCGGGAATCGGTGTATCAGGCTCATTTGCATAAACAAATGAGACCTGAACGTGAACGCCACCTAGCGGCCGGCGGAGTAATTACATTTAAGATCCGACAGTGTAGGTGACTTACACATGTCGGATCTTCAGCATATCTATGCAAAAATGATTCTAAGAATCACTCGCATAGATACACTGGCCAAAAAAGAGAGATACGATGGAGTATCCTGAGATACTCCATCGTAACTTTACTCAGAATATGGCCCCCAATGTGTATTTTTTACCACTATCCCTCTTTGTGAGTAACATGTTACCTGAGCTGCTGACACTCTTGTGATTCCCCTCCTGCATTGCTCGCCCATCCCCTGTTCTGTTTCTGGATAAGTTTCATAAAGGTAAATGCAACGGCCTTCTTCAGACAAAGAAGCAATGATCTGCAGATGCCGGAACCTGTAATCATCAGGTTTCACTTTTCTAGAGTTGGGTCAGGACCTATACAGTAAGCAATATTGCTTGCTTGGGCCTGGTAATGTTTTAATTTAACCACTTCAGTTCCGGAAGGTTTTACCCCCTTCGTGACCAGACCATTTTTTTGCGATACGGCACTGTGTTACTTTAACTGACAATTGTGCGGTCATGCGACACTGTACCCTAAAAAAAAATTATGTTTTTTTTCCACCACTAATGGAGCTTTCTTTTGGTGGTATTTGATCACCTCCTGCATATTTTTTTTTATTTTTTTTGCGCTAGAAACCAAAAACGGACGACAATTTTGAAAAAAACAATGTTTTACTTTCTGCTATAAAACGCATTCCATTTAAAAAAATATACAAAATCATCTTTCTTCATCAATTTAGACCAATGTGTATTTTGCTACATATTTTTGGTAAAAAATAATTTAAGCGTATATTGATTGGTTTGTGCAAAAGTTATAGCGTCTACAATCTATAGAACATATTTATAGGATTTTTTATTTTATTCTTTTATGGCGGCGATCTGTGATTTTTAGCGGGACTGTGACACAAATCAGACATCTAAGTGACACTTTTTTTTAAGGAACCAGTGACACCAATACAGTGATCAGTGCTAAAAATATGCACTGTTACTGTACTAATGACACTGGCAGGGAAGGGGTTAAAACCATGGGGGATCGAAGGGTTAAGTGTGTCCCTAGGGAGTGCCTCCTAACTGTGTGGGGGTTGCTCTGACTGGATGAAGACCGAGATCAGTGTTTCTGCTTAGCAGGAACACAAGGATCTATGTGTTCTCCCCTGTCTGAATAACGAATTGCCTTGTTTACATAGGCAGATTGCCGTTCTGCCTCTCTGGGGAGCGGTCGTCAGGTCCTGGCGGACATCACATTCACCAGGCCACGATGTTTGCTCCATTAGTTTAAATGAATGGCAGGTGAGACAGCAAGGGTCCAAAAGACCTCTGACCTCTCGTTAAGGAGAACCTGTCACAAAATAATAATATCACATGGGGGCCTTTTTGTCCCCTATGTAATATAATTAAAGTGGTTCTAAAGAGTGAAGGTTTTTTTACTTTCATGCATGAAGGTAAAAAACCTGCAGTGTGCAGCTCCCCCCCTCAGCCCCATTGTAATGCCTGCGCCTGGTCACGATCCAGTGATGTGCAAAAGAGCAGCATCTCCCCCGGTCTCTCCCTCCTCATTGACTGAGCCATTGGCTCCCGCTGTTGTCAATCACAGCCAGTGAGGAGGGGGTGGGGCTGAGCTGGGCTGGGTGTGTGTCTCCTAGACAAATGGAAGCCGACTAGGAGCAAACACTCCCAGTGCAAGCAGCTTACTATAGGGGCACTAAGCAGGAGGAGAGGCCAAAAGTGCCAGCGGGAGACCCATGAAAGGGGTTTAAATAATTTACGCAGCACATTACATATATATATATATATATATATATATATATATATATATATATATATATATATATATATATATATATATATATATATATATATATATATATATATATATATATATATATATTATACATTTACTTCAGTCCCTGTCCTCAAGGAGCTTACAATCTACGGTCCCTAACTCACATTCAATAACACACATAGTGGGGCCAATTTAGACAGGAGCCAATTAACCTACCAGCATGTCTTTGGAGTGTGGGAGGAAACCGTAGTATCTGGAGGAAACCCACACATGGAGAACATGCAAACTCCAGGCAGGTTGCCCTGTGGTTGGGATTTGACCCAATGACCCCAATGCTGCCAGGCAGACGTGTTCATCACTGTTTGATTACATGGGTCAGTTCCATATAATGTACAGTGACCATACACAGCTGAATTAAAGTAGATCCAGTCTGATTTTCAGTATTCCTAAAAATGCATTCAATAATCGCAGCAAGGGACCATGCCTGCATGGTCAGCCGTCCCCCCACCATGAGTAATAAACGATCACAGAAACTGACTTCATATTACAGATTTGCCCAGTAGATGGCAGCATTGTGTCATAGGTTTGTATCCTTGCTAGAAAAATTCTATTGGGTGATACTTGTGCACATCACTGTGCTGTACCTGTAATCTATAAGGAACACTTTTACGTTTTTCCACCTTCTGTTATTTCTTGTACTGAAAAAAATCAATATTATCCTGAAATTGTTCTGCAATATAGATTCGCATTGGTGGCCTTTGTTTATTGGCTCTCTTTGTAAGATGACGGCTGCATTATAAAGGCTTTCTTGCATACTAGTTTTATTTTCAGTCCACTTTTGTCAGTTTGTGTCCTTTTGCAGCACAGTGGTATGGAATAGAACTATTTACATGTCATCTGCCCGTGGAAAACATTTTGAAAAGCACGTTTTTTTTATTTTAGCATCTGTTTTTACTTTTTTCGTGTTTAGCTGGGCTGGTTAACCACTTAAGCCCCGGACCTTTAGGCAGCTAAATGCCCAGGCCAGGTTTTGCGATTTGGCACTGCGTCGCTTTAACAGACAATTGCACGGTCGTGCGACGTGGCTCACAAACAAAATTGGCGTCCTTTCTTCCCCACAAATAGAGCTTTCTTTTAGTGGTATTTGATCACCTCTGCGGTTTTTATTTTTTGCGCTATAAACAAAAATAGAGCAACAATTTTGAAAAAAATGCAATATTTTTTACTTTTTGCTGTAATAAATATCCCCCAAAAACATATATACATTTTTTTTTCCTCAGTTTAGGCCGATACGTATTCTTCTACCTATTCTTGGTAAAAAAAAATTGCAATAAGCGTTTATCGAATGGTTTGCGCAAAATTTATAGCGTTTACAAAATAGGGGATATTTTTATTAATTATTTTTTTTTTTACTACTAATGGCGGCGATCAGCGATTTTTTTTTTTTTTTTTTTCGTGACTGCGACATTATGGCGGACACTTCAGACAATTTTGACTCATTTTTGGGACCATTGTCATTTTCACAGCAAAAAATGCATTTAAATTGCATTCTTTATTGTGAAAATGACAGTTGCAGTTTGGGAGTTAACCACAGGGGGCGCTGTAGGAGTTGGTGTTCACCTAGTGTGTGTTTACAACAGTAGGGGGGTGTGGCTGTAGGTCTGCTGTCATCGATTGTGTCTCCCCTATAAAGGGCATGATACGATCGATGCGCCGCCACAGTGAAGCACGGGGAAGCCGTGTTTACATACGGCTCTCCCCGTTCTTCAGCTCCGGGGAGCAATCGCGACGGAGCGGCTATAAACGAATAGCTGCGCCGTCGTCCCGGATCGCTCCCCAAGGGAATCCGCCCGCCGCACGCAGCGGAGGGGGTCCCGATCGGACCCCCGACCCGCGCAAAGGCAAGGACGTATATATACGCCCATCTATACGTGCCATTTTGCGGACGTAAATAGTCGTGCGTTGGGCGTCAAGTGGTTAAACTCCAAAGCAAAAATGTATTATATTGCAGCTTGCCAATTCTTAGATGTAATCGCTGTATTTGTTTCATTTCTTCTATTTTTTTCTGGTGATCTAGCCAATAAGTCTGTTTTTTCAACAGAACAAGCTCTCTTGCAGTTTCAGGGATGGGACAAACCATTTACCACTTACAGGGGTGCTTTAAATGATCCGTTTTTTATTTATTTATGTAAAAGGAAAGCAAAAAGTACACAGCCTCAGATCCGCTCTCTAAGAACTCCCCACACACCTTCCATTTGGGTGGAGACCCAGCTTGCAGTTACAGAAACCCCCCCCCCCTTTTTTCTTTTTATAAGATAAATGTTTTATATAAATAGAAAGCAAAGAAGTGTTTGAACGGCCGCACTCCAAAGTGATCCACTTTATTGAAGATATCTGTACAATGATGCAATAGTGTAAGGCAGAAAACAACACAGTGGGGGACGGAAAAGCTTTCGGTCCCCTACTGTGTCTGTTTTCTGCCTTACACTATTGCATCATTGTATTGAGATAAAGTAGATCATTTTTTGGAGTGCGGCCATCCAAGCACTTCTTTACTTCTTATTTACAGTGGGGAAAAATAATTCTTTGATCCCCTGCAGATTTTGTAAGCTTGCCCACTTACAAAGAAATTAAGGGGTTTGAATTTTTATCATGGGTGTATTTTAAATGATAGAGACGCAATATCAACCAAAAATCCAGAAAAAACACGATACAAATGTTATAAATTGAGTTACAGTTCAGTGAGTAAAAAAAGTATTTGACCCCCAAGCAAAACATGACTTAGTACTTGATAGAGAAACACTTGTTGGCAAGCACAGAGGTAAGACGTATCTTATAGTTGGTTACCAGGTTTGCACACATCTCAGGAGGGATTTTGGTCCACTCTTTACAGATCTTCTCTAGGGCCCAGATTCTCAAAGGACTTACAATGGCGCATCGCTAAGAACGCCGTCGTAAGTCCTAATCTGGGCCGTCGTATCTATGCGACTGATTCTTAGAATCAGTTACGCATAGATTTCCCTAAGGTCCGACCTTCTTTTTTGCCCGCTAGGTGGCGCTTCCGTCGATTTCCGCGTTGAGTATGCAAATTAGCTAGATACGCAAATTCCCGAACGTACGCGCGGCCGACGCAGTAAAGTTACGACGTTTACGTTAGGCTTTTCCTGGCGTAAAGTTGCCCCTGCTATATGAGGCGCAGCCAATGTTAAGTATGGCCGTCGTTCCCGCGTCGAAATTTTAAAAAGTTATGTTGTTTGCGTAAGTCATCCGTGAATGGGGCTGGACGTCATTTACGTTCACGTTGAAACCAATGACGTCCTTGCGACGTCATTTGGAGCAATGCACACTGGGATATTTTACGGACAGCGCATGCGCAGTTCGTTCGGCGCGGAGACGCGCTTCATTTAAATGATACACGCCCCCTACCCGCCGAATTTGAATTCCGCCGCGTGATTTACGCTGCGCCGCCGCAACTTTACAGGCAAGTGCTTTGTGAATAAAGCACTTGCCTGAAAAACTTGCGGTGGCATAACGTAAATCGGATACATTACGCCGCCGCATAGATACGCCATTCTACGAGAATCTGGCCCTAAATCTTTAAGGTTTCTTGGCTGTCTCTTGGCAACTCGAAGTTTCAGCTCCCTCCATCAATTATCTATATGGTTAAGGTCTGGAGACTACCTAGGCCACACCATATAAAGAAAAATACACTGCACTACCAAAGAAACAATTGTGCAGCAGCTCTAAATGTGAGACCACACATATAGTAAACCAAAATAATAAAGAAGAGCTGCGCAAATTAAGTGAAATAATTATGTGAAAAAAATGATTAAATATTGACTAAACATGTGATAATAAATTATAAATGAATATGTAAAACTAAAAAATCAATTTGTGTGTATGACAAAAAGCTAAACCAAATTAAAAAATCATAAAGAAGAGTCCAACAAAATCAATTATGATGGATCTATCCAATGATTGATAGAGTGCAGCATACAATAAATGGAGCCGTGAATGGAAGAAAGACGGGTGACATCAATCTTGCACCAAAATCACACCACCACCGTACAGATTGCTCGCTTACCAGAGGCAAGCTTTAACGAGCCCATAAAAATGATCCCACTCCTGGTCTGTAATCCTCTCCAACACTGCAGACAGGCACACGGGTGAACTCGATATGCCAGCAGTCACAGGAATCAACATAGAGAACCAAAAAAGTATTCAAGATATTCAGACGTAGATGAGGATATCCGTTTCAGGCTTACGCCCTTCCTCAGATCAAGTCAGAACACATCTTAGGCCACACCATGACCTTAATGTGGTTCTTCTTGAGCCACTCCTTTTTCGTCTTGGCGGTATGTTTTGGGTCTTTGTGGAAGACCCATCCACGACCCATCTTCAGTGTTCTGGCTGAGGGAAGAAGGTTCTCATCCAAGATTTTATAATACATGGCCCCTAAATGCGGCAGTCGGCCTGTACCCTTTTAGCAACAAAAAAAACGCCCCAAAGCATAAAGGGCCAGATTCACAAAAGGGATACGCAGGCGTATCTGCTGATACGCCGTCGTATCTCTGTTTCTATCCATGCGGCTGATTCATAGAATCAGTTACGCATAGATATCCCTAAGATCCGACAGGTGTAATTGTTTTACACTGTCGGATCTTAGGATGCAGTACCGCGGCCGCCGCTGGGGGCATTTCTCGTCGTAATCCAGCGTCGGGTATGCAAATTAGCACTTACGGAGATCCACAAAGCTTTTTCCCTTCGTTAAGTCGCCGTAAGTGTTAGTTTGCCATCGCAAAGATAGGGTACCTTTTACAAAGTGTAAAGTTAGTACACCATGTAAAAGTGTACCCGTCTTTCCCGCGTCGCTGTCAAATTTTTTTACATTTTTTTTTTTCCCGACGCAACTTTTTTTTACCTGTCGCGATTCACAAAACCTCGGCGCATCGTAACTTCACGCAAAGCACGTCGGGAAAATAGCGTCGGGAGCATGTGCAGTACGTCCGGCGCGGGAGCGCGCCTAATTTAAATGGGACTCGCCCCCATTTGAATTGGCCCGCCTTGCGCCGGACTGGTTTAGGATACACCGCCGCAAATTTCCAGGTAAGTGCTTTGTGGATCGGGCACTAACTTGTGTAATTTGCGGCGGTGTAACTTAAATCAGAAAAGTTACGTTGCGCCCGCTGGCTGTGAATCTGGCCCAAAGTTTCCACCTCCGTGCTTGACTGTAGGGATGGTGTTCTTGGGGTCATAGTCTGCCTTTTTGTTTCCACCAAACACGACGTGTTGAGTTAATGCCAAAGAGCTCAATTTTGGTCTCATCTGACCACAGCACTTTCTTCCAGTCCTTCTCTGAATCATTTTGATGTTCATTGGTAATCTTACTATGGGCCTGTACATGTGCCTTCTCGAGGAGGGGGAACTTGCGGGTGCTGCATGATTTCAATCCATGGCGGCGTATTGTGTTACAAGGGTTTGTTTGGTGACTGGGGTCCCAACTGCCTTGAGATCATTCACAAGCTCCTCCTGTGTAGTTCTGGGCTGATCCCTCACTTTTCTCATGATCATCCTTCTGAGACGAAATCTTGCATGGATCTCTAGACTGAGGACAATTGATGGTTATTTTGTATTTCTTCCATTTGTGAATAATCGCTTCAAAAAATGTCTCCTTCTCACCAAGCTTCTTGCTGATGGTCTTGTAGCCCATTTCAGCCTTGTGCAGGTCTACAATCTTGTCCCTGACGTCCTTGGACATCTCTTTGGTCTTACCCATGATGGTAAACTTTGAATGGAAGAAAGAGATTCTGTGAACAGGTGTCTTTTATACACATAATGAGTTGTCATTAGGAGCACTATCTTAAATAGTCAGGACTAATCTATGCACCACATGAGCATATACTTTAGCCAGCCTGTGGGAAACAGAAATTGTGTTTGTTGGTAGGGAAGCAAATACTTATTTTACTCATCGGACTCCAATTTATAACATTTGTATCATGTGTTGTTTTTTTTTTGGGGGGGGGGGGGGGTTGGTTGATATTCTATCTCTATCATTTAAAACACACCCATGATAACAATTCTAGAACCTTCATTTTTTTTTTTGTAAGTGGGCAAATGTAGAAAATCAGCAGGGGATCAAATCTTTATTTTACCCCCTTCTGTATATAAAACCTCTATCCCAAAAGATATATATATATATTGCTGTAACTGATTAGCTGGAGTCAAAATACATTTTTTTAGTGTATGTAAAACTGTTGCTGTCCAAATGTGCTCCCTGTGCTCTTTCATCCGAAGTGGTGTCTCTCCAATACAGGCTTTTTCTCACTGTTCACTAAATATGTTCTTAAATTTGGCAGCTTCTGAGGTCATTGTCGGGGTGAATAAGTACCAGCTGGAAAAGGAAGAGTCTGTGGAGGTCCTTGCTATTGATAACACGTCTGTCCGCAACCTGCAAATTGAGAAGCTCAAAAAGGTATGTGAAAAGGGAGCATGGCCGGTAACAAAACGAAAACTCCCACCTAATAACAAAAAGGCATGATGTGGCTAAAATGTAAAAAACATTGGAAGTTAATGAAATAATTTTGGACTTTATCTACTTTTGAAATGAACCATGCATAGGGTAAACTTTGGGAAACGCACTGCAAGGATTAACTGGTCGTTTAGGTCTAGAGGGCATGGAAAAGTAGATTTTCTTACCTGTTGCTCTGCGCTGCTATACCAGTTCCTGCAGCATCTTCTCCACTATGTGCCAGCTGTCTAGGGTTCTGACATCATCAAGACCGATGCAGGTCCATATGGTGCTTAGAAACAAATGAATGGGCTGCAAAATCGCATCAGATGGGAACACACAGGAACACGGCACACATTCCTGTGGGATTCAGGTGTCAACCGGCCCTTAGAGTTGCATAGAAACATAGTGTTGGAGAAGCAACAGCAGAAAAAATCAACCCATCAAGTTTCTTCCTTTCTTCCTTTTTGTCCCAGGCTTGTTTAAATTCACCTACTATTTACTGATGTACGCCTCTTCTGGAAGTCTGTTCCAAGCATCAATTTAGTACATTCTAGGATTATTTCAACTCCTCTCTAGGTTGAGTTTCATGTCCCCATGTTCTTGATCTTGACTTTATGTTGAAAATATGTGGCCATATTATCTCAATGATGTTGGTATTCCTTCCCCTTTTGTTAGGGTTTCAGGGTGAGGAATGCCCTGGCCACAGCTAAATTGATGGGAGTGACAGCTTGCTTTCAGATTAGGGCCTCTTTCACACTACTGCGACTTCGTGGCGCAAGATTTCAGGGAATGCCTGTGTAACTGGCATCAAAGTCGGACCAAAGTAGTGCAGGGACTACTTGAAGTCGTACTAATATGAATTGTTATCATGGGGAATGACTTTTCATGCTACTTTGCAGTCAAAAATCGTGGGACAAGTGTGAAAGGGGCCTAAAGCCTCGTACACACGCTCGGTTTTCTCGGCAAGAAAACTGCTGGCAGAGCTTTTTGCAGAGAAAACAGTTTGTGTGTGTGTGTATGGTTTCTTGTCGAGAAAACTGTTGTGAATCTCGACGAGAAAAGAAAAGAGAACCTGCTCTCTATTTTCTCGTCGGACTGGTTTACGACGAGAAAACAGTTTGTGTGTATGCTTTTCCGAGTCTTAAAATAAACGTGCATGCTCAGAATCCAGTATGAGACGGGTGCGCTCCTTCTGGTAAAACTAGCGTTCGTAATGTAGATAGCACATTCGTCACGCTGTAACGGACTGAAAAGCACGTGGCTGAAAAGCGAGTATCGTCTCTCACCAAACATTAACTAACACACAGTAGCACGAGATTAGCAAAAGCAGCCCAAAGGGTGGCGCCAGTGGAATCGAACTACCCCTTTATACTGCCGTCCTATGTGTTGTACGTCACCACGTTTTAGAATGACAAGATTTTGGCTTGACAGTGTGTATGCAAGGAAAGCTAGACAAGAATCCCGTCGAGAAAAACGTTTTTTTTTTAAGACGGGATTCTCGCCCGTGTGTACAGGGCTTAAGTCCAAGCCTATGGGATACTACCCTACTGTATTTCACTATAAAAGCTCAGTTTAGTGGTAAAAATAAGTGTGAAATGCAAGATTTCGGTGGGTGTATAAAGATGTCCTCATGGCGACTTTAGATTGTGGGCTTACTATGGCTCAGTCTGGGTGTACCAAGATGGCCGTGACGGAACGTCACTTCCGTTACACAATTTTCTCGGGTCACCTAATCTGACGGAACACTGGGTATCAGAACCTCCAGTTGCCAAGCACCAGTGATGTCATATAAGAGGAAGTGACATCACTTTTGTCTGCAGCAAAATGGCTAAATTCCTGAATTATTCATAAAAATGCATGAAGATATAAAAAAAAGTTGGTTTACGCATTAAGACATTTTTATTTTTTTAAAACTATAATAGAGTTTTATGTTATGTGACCATGGTAAATACAACTAGCACTTATTTATTTCTCTGCTTTCTCCAATATTTATCTGATCTTCTTTCACTTATTAAAGCGGGGGTTCACCCTAAAAAATAAATTCTAACATTACATTGAGCTAACTTCCGACATTGACAGTATGCTCATTCTTTTTTGCCGTACATACCGTTGTATCGTTATTTTCCCCCCCAGCTTCCGGGTAGTGAATCCCGCTGGAGTGGGCGTTCCTATGCACAGGCTAAGTGATTGACGTATGACAAAAGCTTCCCCAGGGCACATACGGCCGCGTCACGAGTTGCCGAACGTCGGTGCGCAGGCGCCGTATAGAGCCGACTGGCAGTCCGGCTTCTTTCGGAAACTCGTGACGCGGCCGTATGCGCCCTGGGGAAGCTTTTGTCATACGTCAATCACTTAGCCTGTGCATAGGAACGCCCACTCCCACGGGATTCACTACCCGGAAGCCGGGGGGGGGGGAAATAACGATACAACGGTATGTACGGCAAAAAAAAAAAAAAAAAGAATCGGCATACTGTCAATGTCGGAAGTGAGTTCAATGTAATGTTAGAATTTTTTTTTAAGGGTGAACCCCCGCTTTAAAATCTACAGAATGGTTTGGTTTAGGTAAGGGACCTGCTCTGTCAACGGAGGTGGAACATTTTTGATTAGTTACTTATACAGAGGCAGGTGTTTTGTCAGATTTTGTAACAGAAGTGACGTTCTGTCGCTGCCATCTTGCTACACCCCGCACGCGTCCATAGTAAGGATACAGTGAGAAGGCAGGATGCAGACAATTTATTATACCCACCGGAGTCATCCATTTCACACCTATTTTTAACAGTAAACTCAGCTTATATAGTGAAATACAGTATTTAAAAATCCGTCTGACTGTTTAGATGTTTAATTTTAAAAGTAGCAGCAAGCCTGCTAATCTCAGAGGGTTTGCTAATCTGACAGAACACTGCATCAAACCAGTATGCGCCGTTTGTCCCGGGAACTATTAGATGGGGGGCACTTCTCGACAGAACACCAGCAACAAACATACAAATAGTGCTTGGCTTTCTTATTTGATTAGAAAGCCCAGAATCGCATTACACACTGTATGTCATGGGGACACTCAGTATTTCGCGTTTCTGTATTTCACGTTTATTTAAAAAAATAAGTGTTTTATGTAATTTGAAAATGTATCTAAAACATGCATTTGTAAAATGAAGAAAAAACAGCGGGCCCAGATAGATGGTTTAATCTGTTTGACAGACTGCTTGTGTGTTCTTATTGTTGTTTATAATTTGTATACTTCATAGGTATTTATAGAACAGCTTTAATACTTCAATTATTACATTGTAACCTGCAAAGCAATAACTCTAAATCCCCTTTTATTAATGTAGACTTTGCATAAATACACAGCTGCTCTCCCCGCTCACATACCTATGGTGTATGCTGAGCGAAAATGGCAATAATGTAATATTTTTTTCATTGTTCTGGTTGTAGGAAGCGCATTGCATTAGGTCATGCCTATTCTTGCTGTGTCTCTCCAGCTGCGATCAAGCAGAGAGGAATGCTGGGACCTGTAGGCTCATCATAGCTGGACTGCCACAGGCCTCCTTTGCTGCCAGTTTATTACCATAGCTCATTACTTAACCCCTTCCCTACCGAGTCATTGTAAAATGACGTTGGCGGTAACCCTCCCTCCCTCCCTCCGGGTGCTTCCGATGTGGCTAGGGGGCGCACACGCTCCCGCCGCATCGCTTGGACCCTGTGCGCGTGCCCGACGCCCGCTATGTCCGTCGGGAACCCGCGATTGCCCGCAATCACGGCAGGAACATGGATCTGTGTGTGTAAACACACAGATCCATGTCCTGTCAGAGGAGAGGAGAACGATGTGTGTTCCCAGTACAGAGGAACACACATCAGTCTCCTCCCCTTGTGAGTCCCCTCCCCCTACAGTTAGAATCACTCACTAGGGAACAAATTAACCCCTTGATCGCCCCCTAGTGTTAACTCCTTCCCTGCCAGTCACATTTTATACAGTAATCAGTGCAGTTTTATAGTACTAATCGCTGTATAAATGTGAATGATCCCAAAAACATGTCAAAACTGTCCGATGTGTCCGTCCGCAATGTTACGTCACAATAAAAATCGCAGATTGGTGCCATTACTAGTAAAAGAATAAAAATAAATAAAATGCCATAAATCTACCCCCTATTTTGAAGACGCTATATTTTAAGACCTGCAGTGGTTATGGTACTGCGGCCTTCTTTCCATCCCTCAATCGCCGAGCATAAGTGATTATCGCTACCATAGGAGGTAGAGGGATAGTGGAGATGAATGCAGTTTCCAGGATGATTCTTCCCAATGGTTAGAATATTCCCCCAAACATGAGCCAAGACTTCATGAAGGATGTACCAGGCATATACAATCTTTATTGAGAAGGCTGGCTCTTATATACACCAAAAAGTATACTTGCAGTAATCAGATGGACAATGACGCACTCCACCCACAACATCATACAATGGGTACTAACGAGCCTCCAATACACATCTTTTAGGAGACAGACTTTCTGACTCTGGGATAATCTGCATGAGCTAATTACTAATCATTTACCCAGACAAGGTGACTCCGAGATAAGCTCTTCTCACCTGCTATACAATACACATTTATCATCAATAGAAATTCACACAATACAGAGTCAATTAGCATCACACAACAAAAGGTTCTTGAGAGCCAGACTAAGGTTCATTTACATGACAGTAGCAGTCGACATTACCACAGCAAGCTTTTATAGTACACCCGCCCTCTCTCTGCCTGGGAGATATTGAGATCAGTTAAGGAATAAACCAATTATCTCCAGGCAGAGAGCACACAATTTTCCCAAAAGTTGGAACACCCCTTTCCACACAAGGTATCCCTACAATTACATATCCCCTGATAGCCCCGATCTGGGGGACCAACATATCCAAATTTCACCCAGATCGGTCCAGGGGTTCTTAAAAAAACAAACCGAACCTATGAGAAAATACAGAATAAAGTCTATTTTCTTCACAATACTCCCCCTTAGTTCCATGGGTCAGCATACCCGCCTAGACCCTGCCGGGTTGGCTAGGAGATGTCTGGGTAACAAAATTATACTTCCAAGTCGGTTTGGCGGGAAAGCCCATCCGCATTGCCGTTCTGCTTGCCCGGGCGGTATTGCAGTATAAAATTGTAGGGCTGCAACGCTAGACTCCATCGCAGCAACCGCGGATTGTCTCCAGAGACTCGGTTGAGCCAGATGAGGGGGTTGTGGTCAGTGAGTAGGATAAAGGCATGGCCATAAAGGTACGGTTGGAGCTTCTTTAAGGCCCATACTAGAGCCAGGCATTCTTTTTCCACGGTGGCATAGCTGACCTCCCGAGCTAATAACTTGCAGCTGAGGTATGCTACCGGGTGCTCCATTCCGTCTTTCCCCACTTGGCTCAGAATGGCTCCCAGCCCAAACATGGAGGCATCTGTATGGACGAGAAATGTTTTGTTAGGGTCTGGGGCCGCCAATACTGGAGCTTCGCTCAAAGCCGTCTTAAGTCCCTGGAACGCCGTTGCACACTCCGGGGACCAGGCTACCGGCTTGGGTAGGGACTTTTTGGTCAGGTCAGTGAGGGGTTTTGCTAAGGTGCTATACTCCGGGACAAACATTCTATAATACCCTGCGGTGCCTAGGAACGCCAGTACCTGCGTCTTGGTGCGGGGCTGGGGCCAATTGGCTATGGCCTCCACTTTCGCGGGTTCAGGACGCTGTTTCCCAGACCCTACTCTATGCCCTAGGTATTGAACCTCGAAGAAAACTGGGGTTGGGACTTTAAATGAGGCGTATGAAAAACACACGCCTCCATCCCTATTGGATACAAAAAAAAGGGGTTTTTGGGACTTTAAATGAGATGCGTTTTTAAACAGTAGTATAAGTAAAATAGTAAACGTTTATAACCAGACTCATACTTGCCACCCAAACAGCAAGCCAAATTCAACTGTCTAACTGTATATGTTAAAAGCAGAGGATTGGTTGCAACCAATCCTCTGCTTTTAACATATACAGTTAGACAGTTGAATTTGGCTTGCTGTTTGAATGAATGAAAACTTATATAGCGCGGCACATGCAAACTAAATCGCCTCTGGGTGGTAAGTATGAGCCTGGTTATAAACGTTTACTATTTTACTTATTTTTTTTTAGGTATTGAACCTCTGCCATGCCCACATGGCATTTCTCGGGTTTCAGGGTGAGGCCGGCTTCTTGTAACCTCCGAAATACCGAAGCGAAGTGCGACAGGTGCTCCTCCCAGGTGCCGCTCTAGATGGCAATATAATCTAGGTAGGCACATGCGAAGTCCTGCATTCCCTCCATAAGTCTGTCCGCCATCCGTTGAAACTTAGCCGGGGCATTCTTCATCCCAAAAGGCATTACCCGAAATTGATATAGCCCGAATGGAGTGACGAATGCCGACTTGGGGATGGCGGCCGAGTCTAGCGGAATTTGCCAATACCCTTTGCACAGGTCCAGGGTAGTTAGGAAGTGCCCGCTGGCCATGCGATCGAGCAATTCGTCGATCCGTGGCATGGGGTATGTGTCAGTGATAGTCCGGTCGTTCAGTTTCTGGTAATCAATACAGAAACGAGTCGTACCGTCTTGCTTCGGTACTAAAACCACCGGGGACGCCCAGGGACTAACGCAACATTTCTTGGATTTCTTTCCACATGCTGGTCCGTACTGCTGCCGGGATACGGTACGGCTGCTGCTGTTGTAATGGGGTCTCCACCCGGTGTACTGCGGCAGAGGTTTACCTGGGTAGGACCGAGAACAGCCCATCGTGTTCCTGCAGCAGTTGTTTTGCGTCCGTCTGCTGTGTGAGATTTTGTTTCTCCCCCAACCCAACTTGCTCTAGGGTACCTTGGTTAGCTGCCAGCAGGTTGGGTAAGGGGAGTCCTTCACTATCATCAGTGGATGGGGCACAGATAGCGGCCACGTCCTCGGATCGTTTGAAGTACGGTTTCAACATGTTCACGTGAAAGGCTCACCTGATCCTTTCATCCGAACATTTGGCCACAATATAGGTGGTGTCGCTAATCCGTTCCACCACTTTAAATAGCCCCTGCCACGCTGCCTGTAGCTTGTCCTTTTTGGATGGTCTGAGGGCTAATACTTTTTGCCCTACTTCCAGGTTCCTATCTCGTGCTCCCCGGTCATACCATTGTTTCTGTAGTTTCTGGGCCGCCTGTAGGCTCTCCCGAACTGATTCGGTCAGTGTCCGCAGGCGGTCCCGGAACTCCAGCACGTACGGCAAAACTGGGATCCCTTCCTCTCCTGTGTTGCCCTCCCAGTGCTCCTGTATGAGGTCCAGGGGTCCCCGGACTTTTCTCCCGTATAGGAGTTTGAAGGGGGAGAACCCGGTCGACGCCTGGGGCACTTCCCGGTAGGTAAACAGGCGACGGGGTAGAAATTTTGTCGGGGGCGAATATGCAGCGCAGGTTCCACAACTAACAGGTGGACAAAGGACTCCAGCTGCGGGCCGGAAAAAATGGCCTGGCGGGCCGGATGTTGCCCGCGGGCCGTACTTTGGAGACCCCTGTACTAGACCATCTAAGCATCACTTGTTTTTTTTAGTTTACAAATATAAAACGATTGGGTGGAGATTCACTTTTAGATGTCCATAGACCTTTGATGGATTTATGTTAATACAGTGGGGGTGTGGGGGATATGGATTATTAAAGTATTGGCATGTTTATGCTGCATGAATGACCATCAAAGAAGACCTTCTAAATGTCAGCTGAAAAATCAGACATGCTTGAACGTTTTGGATGGCCGTGGCCTTTTGGAAAATAAACTCTGGAATGAATGTGGAAATCATGTTGTGACAAGCAATCTGGATAAGCAGATTGAATGAATACAAATCATTTGATTGTTCAGATTGTTGGTAATTAAATTTCTACATGAAGGTCATCTGACGTCACAGAATTAAATTGGACCATTCTACAGAAAGTGTTTATAGAGCCATTTGAATCTTTTCCTTATAATGACCAATAAAGAGGGTCTGCACTATGGGGGGAGATGGGCAGAGAGAAGACAGAGGACTTGTCACCAGTAAGGATGAGCTCTGGCGTGTTCGTAGAGCCCGCCAGGAAGTAGGCACTGCGCTGCACTAATCACAGGCAGTGAGACATTTTCTGATCTCTGCAGCCATGCATCGGCACAATGTCTCACTGCCTGTGATTAGCGCAGCACAGTGCCGACTTCCTGGCGGGCTCTGCACGTGGGTTGTGCGAACACGCCAGAGCTCATCCTTAGTCACCAGTATTGCTTGTGGTCTTCCTGCAGCTAATCTTTCCCTATTACTGACTTTCCATGCCGCCTTCTTCTGCACATTTTTCAAAAAGCAGCAGGAGAGGTTACTGTTATGACACGTTTACCTTTAAAGCGGAGTTCCACCCAAAAAAGGAACTTCCATTGTCCGGATTGCTCCCCCCCCCCCCTCCTCCGGTGTCACATTTGGCACCTTTCAGGGGGAGGGGGGAGCAGATACTTGTCTAATACAGGTATTTGCTCCCACTTCTGGTGATTTACGCCATGTCCAGCCCCTCTTCCTACCCCCCGCAATCTTCTGGGAGACACACAGGTCTCAGAAGATGTCAAGGACCACTCAGAACGCACAGCACAGCTTGCGCAGTAGGAAACAGGCTGTGAAGCCGCAAGGCTTCATTTCCTAATTCCCTTACTAGCAATGTCGGTGCCTGCCTAACATTTGTAGTCACAGTCCTTTTGAGTAAGCATATAATTCATGTAGCATTTACTTCCTGGAATCCATCTGCCCTTGGCTCAGGCTTGCATACAGGATGGTGTATTTAGATGAGAAAGCCCCTCTTCCAGAGGAAAGTAAAAAATGTCCATAAAGATTCATGGAATGTTTGACCAGGAAGCAACTCAAGAAATGTATAGAATAAATAAAAAAAATCAACAAATATAATATAATATAGATTCCTATCTATTTACTAATGCTAGGAGCATAAGAGTTAGAAATAGTTATTGCTGAATGAGAGTTTTGTTCCACTTTAAAGTGGTTCTAAAGGCTAAGTTTTTTTTACTGCAATGCATTCCTTCATTAATGTCAAAAACACCCCACTGACTGTTTGCTCCTCCCACACTTACCTGAGCCTGTCGGCATTTTAGCGTTGTTCCAGCTTCAGGTCTTCTCTATCCTCTCCTCTTCTCACAGGGACTTGGGAAGCAGCAGGAGCCATTGGCTCCTGTTGCTGTCAATCAAATACTGTGAGGAGGGAGCCAGGGCAGAGCCAAGCCACACTGTGTGTGTCCATTGACACACACAGTGCTGCTTGGTAGCGAGCCCGCAAGTGTGCCCACCACAGCAAGTGGCTTGTTATGGAGGCACACAGAGAAAAGTAGAAGCCTGGAGTGTTGGGGAAGGGGGGCGGAGGGCCCCAGAAGAGGAGGTTCGGAGTTGCTCTGTGCAAAACCATTGCACAGAGCAGGTAAGTTTTCCATGTTGGTGTGTGTGTTTTTTTTTTTAAATAAAATGTTCTAGGCAAAAACTTTAATTAAAGCTCATCTCCAGGCATTTCCAACCCCCACCCCATGCAGTGAGGCTGTGCCCGCACTGCATTGGTCAACTGCTCGTTTTTCCTAGGAGAGACCAGAGTTTTTTTTTTTTTTTTTTTGCATAAACATTTTATTCAAACTTTTGCAGATAATACAAAGGTAAATGGATTCCATGAATCCTCCATACTCGCATGTAGTACAACAGGGGTTGACAAATTTGCTTGGAATCTAGGAGCCAGCTAAAAAAGTTAGGAGCCAGAAAACGCGCCCCGTCCCGACGAGCTTGCGCACAGAAGCGAACACATACGTGAGCAGCACCCGCATATGTAAACGGTGTTCAAACCACACATGTGAGATATCGCCGCGATTGGTAGAGCGAGAGCAATAATTCTAGCCCTAGACCTCCTCTAACTCAAAACGTGCAACCTGTAGATTTTTTTAAACGTCGCCTATGGAGATTTGAAAGGGTAAAAGTTTGACGCCATTCCACGAGCGGACGTAATTTTGAAGCGTGACATGTTGGGTATCAATTTACTCGGCGTAACATTATCTTTCATAATATAAAAAAAAAATGGGGATAATTTTACTGTTGTCTTATTTTTTAATTAAAAAAAGTGTATTTTTTTCCCCAAAAAAGTGTGCTTGCAAGACCGCTGCGCAAATACGGCATGACAGAAAGTATTGCAACAATCGCCATTTTATTCTCTAGGGTGTTAGGATAAAAAATATATATAATGTTTGGGGGTTCTAATTAGAGGGAAGAAGATGGCAGTGAAAATAGTGAAAAATTACATTAGAATTGCTGTTTAACTGTGTAATGCTTAAAGGAGTTCTCTGACCTAAAACTTTTAACCCCCGCTGTGCCCGGGTTGTAAAACTATACAAAATAAACTTTCACTTACCTGCCTACGATCCCCCGTTGTTCCGATATCGCCGTCCCGTTTCCCGGTCTCTTCCGCTTCCTGCGTGTCGGTGACTCATAGTGCGCTCAGCCTATCAGCGGCCGCAGCAATGTCCCGTCGCGGCCGCTGATAGGCTGAGCGCACTGAAAGCGGGTGCACCCGCTCGGCCATAACAATACTGTCCATCGCGCCGGAAGCAAGAGGCGCGATGGAGAACGCCACAATGCCATATTTTGGCTTCCAATGTAGCGCCGCGTCTGCAATCCCGTGATTGCACAGACGTGGCGCTACATTGGAAGCCAAAATATGGCATTGTGGCGTTCTCCATCGCGCCTCTTGCTTCCGGCGCGATGGACAGTATTGTTATGGCCGAGCGGGTGCACCCGCTTTCAGTGTGCACCCGCTCGTCTATGTGCTCGTTCCGACGTCACTGGCAAAACAGGAAGTGACGTCGGGACTGCTTGAGCTCAGTGCGCCCGACCGAGGAGAGGAGCAGGTAAGCTGAGCTATGCCAGCCATGTAGCCATGTCATATGGAACAAAACACCCCACACAACACCAGCCTCGGTGACAGCATCCAACCCCCCCCCCCCCCCCCGCTTATTCAACAAATAGTTTTATTATTTTTATTCGATGGCCGGCAAACCTCCCCCCCCCCCCCCCGCTTATTATTTAAAGACGTTTTTAGCTAATATTCGGCTGCTGGCATCCATCCTCCAAACCCCCCCCCCCCCTGCTTTTTTATACTTAATGTGCAGGGAAAATATCGTCCGTCAACACCACACCACCCCCCGCTTGCAAATTGTCCTGCGACTTGGGACTGGAAAGTTGCAGGATAAGTTGGACCCGATGATTTCCAATGAGAACTGTTCATATCTGTGCAACTTTGAAGTAGTCCCTGCATTACTTTTGTCCCACTTTGATGTGACTTGAGGTCCATAGACCTCCAGAATACATAGGCATTGCTTCAAGTCGCTGCAAAATTGCACCAAAAAATTGTGGCAGAATCTTGCGACTTTCAGGCTAATGCAGTCTGAAAGTTGCACAATTCTACTGCAATTTTGATGCGACACAGCAATGCCTGTGTATTCTGGAGGTCTATGGACCTCAAGTTGCATCAAAGTGGGACCAAAGTAATGCAGGGACTACTTTGAAGTCGCACAGATATGAACGGTTCTCATTGGAAATCATGGGGTACGACTTGTCATGCAACGTTTAAGTCCCAAGTCGCAGGACAAGTAATGCCTGCAGTCTCTGGTAATCTTGTGCAGTATGTCCGCAGTCTCTGGTAATCTTGTGCAGTATGTCCGCAGTCTGGTAATCTCCTGCAGTATGTCCACAGTCTCTGGTAATCTCCTGCAGTATGTCCGCAGTCTCTGGTAATCTCCTGCAGTATGTCCGCAGTCTCTGGTAATCTCCTGCAGTATGTCCGCAGTCTCTGGTAATCTTTTGCAGTATGTCTGCAGTCTCTGGTAATCTTTTGCAGTATGTCTGCAGTCTCTGGTAATCTCCTGCAGTATGTCCGCAGTCTCTGTTAATCTTTTGCAGTATGTCCGCAGTCTCTGATAATCTCATGCAGTATGTCCGCAGTTTCTGATAATCTCGTGCAATATGTCCGCAGTCTCTGATAATCTCATGCAGTATGTCCGCAGTCTCTAGTAATCTCCTGCCCATTTTGAGTCCTTCATTACTAACAGTGTCATATTTTAGTTTGTTTGCACCGATCTGTAAGGCTGCGCTATATACCATGATTTGTGATGCTGGGGCTGTATACTCTGTGCTGTGATGCTGAGCTGTATACTCCTGACATTGAGTGGAAGCAAGTGTAATACAGGGGACAGAGCGGTGGATTCTATAAGGGGTGTGGCTTATGAGAAGTGTGAGGGACCAAATGTGGAAGGGCAAGGTATTGCGCCCCCCCATCCTAAAACTTCACCAGCCGCCACTGGTTGGCGGATCAGGTAAGTATATCTCCCCTGTCCTATCCCCATAGAATAAAATGAGCAGTTAATCTGTGCAGTGCTGGCAGTGTTCAGCTTTAACCATATCCCACCTGGCCACTGCATATATACGGCCGGGTGGGAGCTTCCTCCTTCTGAGTGGACGTTCAGGAATGTCCCTCAGAAGGAGGGGGATCACGCAATGCGCTTGTGTCACCCGGACACGGCGCATCGCCGATCAGCAGGAAGGCTCTGTGATTGGCCCTCCTGATCACATGACGGCTGTGTCCAATCACAGCTGTCATGTGATGTAAACAGAGAGCCGGTTGCTAGGCGATCGACTCTCCTCTCCTCACACATTAGTTGTCGGTAAGGAGAGGAAAACGGATCTCTGCAGCCGGCTGGTGATCAGTGAGTATGAGCTGTTTTTACAGCTTTTTACACACTGATCACCGGTCCAGTGTCCCCACACATGTAAACACGCATGTCCCCACACAGTAAAAACACCTGTCTCCCACATATGCAACAGTAAAATCACATGTCCCAATTATCATCTGCACACATGTCCGTGATCACCTGCGCACATCTGTACATGATCATCTGCGTACATATGTCCGTGATCACATAAACCAATTATTATACACTTAATGGGATTTTTTTTACCAAAGACATGTACGTTTTGGCTTAAATTTCTGGCAAAATGCGATTTTATTGGATTTCTTTTTAAATAGAAAGAAGAAAATATTGTGTTTTTTCCAAATTTCTGCTCTTTTTTCGTTTATCTCGCCAAAAATAGAAAACAGAGTCGTGAATAAATACCATCAAAAGAAAGCTCTGTTTATGTGAACAAAATGGGTACAGCGTAGCATGACCAGGCAATTGTCATTGAAAGTGCGAGAGCGCTGAAAGCTGGAAAGGAAGGGGGTGAAAGTGTCCAGTAATGATGTGGTTAAATAATGAATACAGAGCTGCATTATTGTGTCTTTTTATCTGCATGGGGTTTAGGTTTTAAGCTGTACATTCACTTTATGCCCCCGTGTGTTGCAATGTGCGAAAATGAAAATCCTTCATGTGCCTTTTAGCATCCCATACACATACGGTAATAGCTGGTTTCTGTTATGAATTTAAAACAATTCTGCAGCTTCTGATATCATAATGGCATTGGTGTACCGTCCTGCTCTGTCCTTCGGCAATTTCCATGGTCTTATCATTCAGCTACATGATTAGGGAATTATGTTTCCAATTGTGAGCTACAAGCCAGCAGCTTAGAGGTGCTGTAGCTAATATGAGAACACGACCGTACCTACCGGTAATCATACAGATTTATCTGTAGCAGATAAATGTTGGGAGAAAATGTTTAACACCTTGCCTTGGGTTTAGTTCTCCTAAATGAGGCGAGAAATAGATTGCAGCACTTGATAATTTATTTTCTTAGAGTAAAAACAATTGGCACAGTTCTTTTTTTCAAATAACAATTTTTTATTTATATAAAACAGTTCACAGGTTACAGTAAAACACAGGCATTAAAAGGTCAAAGCAGACATTTATCAAGGAGTGTAAGCATTTTTCGTGCCCACAATGGACAGAAAGGGAGTTAAACTCTTGGCCAATAGGGCCCAGTTCCGAGAACTAGCTCCTCTAATAATCACGTCAGTAAACATGGCATAGCAAACCGTATTCTATATTCTAGCGTCACAAGTGACAACAAAATCTTAGTTTGTAAGAAAGGGAAGGGAAAAGAAAGCCAAAGAGAAAGAAAGAGAGAAGTCTAGAACAGAAAAGGGATTTAGGTTACCGCGTCTGCTCCCGCACCTGCCCCTGGCGCTTCCTCCCGCCGATGCCACTCACTCCAGACCTTGTTGTGGGCATCCATGCCGTCGCGCATCCTGGCTGTCATCTTCTCCATCATCTCCACATCCTTGACCCTGGCATACAGGGCTTCCTGAGATGGGGGTGTGGATTTCTTCCAATTAAGGGCTATCAGGCACCTAGCTGCCGTCAAAATGTGCAGTAGTAGTTTTTTGTATGGCTTGGCAAGTCGGGGTTGGGAGATGCCTAGCAAGAACAGTTTAGGGGTCAGGGGGATTGGTGTCTCAAAGAGACGGTTAAGTAGTTGTTGCGTAGATTGCCAGAACGGGGCAATGAGGGGGCAAGCCCAGTAAATGTGGAAGAGAGAGCCTCTGTCTTGATGGCAACGCCAACAGCGATCAAAAGTGGAGGGGTATATTTTGTGGAGTATGTCCGGGGTCTGGTACCAAAAAAAAAAGGCTCTTATATGAGTTTTCTTTATACAGGGTACACAGGGAGGATTTAGCAGCCTGCCTCCAGACGGCCTGCCAGGCCTCCATCGGCAGTGACTCTCCTAGCTCTCTCTCCCACCGTAACATGTACGCATGCTTCCCCCGCCCTGGCCAATCACACGCATTCAGGAGCTGGTATATGTCTGTGATCAATCCCCGTCTATGGCGCCCCTCCAGGACAATACGTTCAAATGGGGATGGTTCTGAGA
Source organism: Rana temporaria (assembly GCF_905171775.1). Lineage (NCBI taxonomy): Eukaryota > Metazoa > Chordata > Amphibia > Anura > Ranidae > Rana > Rana temporaria. The sequence continues at coordinate 56,332,710 of NC_053492.1, forward strand.
ATTGGAGCCTTAGGACTATGGTTTGGGCATAGGGTCTTATCTGTAAGTAGCTGTAGAACACCTGTCTGGGCAAATCGTGTTTCGTTTGGAGCTCCGAGAATGCTAGCAGCTTACGGGACCCAGGGTCGACTAAGTGCCCAAAGTGGAATAAATCCCGAGAGGCCCAGGGCCAGGACATCTGGTGAGTTAAGCTGTCTGGTATTTTGGGGTTGCAGACAAAATAAATCATCAAGGAGCACTCAGACTTCACCACTGTCTCTCGAGACAGCTTGCGCCAGAGCCCTCGAAGTAAGGACATCGAGCCCAACAAGTGGTCGGGTTCTACCTCCACATTTGCATCCCACAAGAGGCTATTTGGATGGACCGGGGCTAACCATATTTTTTCTATTTCCGTCCACTTATTGTAGGAACCAAGAGACTATCGCGCGTAGCTGGGTAGCTGGGTAGTATCTAACGAGGTTAAGGAATGGCAGACCTCCGTCCCCCCGCAACGCCGTCATGACCGACCCAGGGATCCTATGCTTCTTATAGTTTTAGACAAACTTTAGCATGTCTCTCTGGAGTCTATGAAGATGGGCATATGGGATTGTGATGGGCAACGTCTGAAACAAGTGAAGGAGCTTGACCATTTTAATGGATGCGATTCGGCCCAGGAGTGAAATGTGATGTGCCTTCCACTTTTAGAGAAGATCTCTGACCGTCCGGAAGAGGGGGGGAGGAGTTAGCCTGGTAAAGGGAACCGAAGGATGGAGTAACATGCACCCCCAGATATTTTAAGGGATGAGCGCTCCCAAGTATAGGGGAAATTCGACTGCAGATGCTGGACCTCAGACTCCGGGATGTTGATTGGGAGGGCCGCAGACTTCGATGCGTTTGTTTTATACCCCGACAATGTCCCGTATCTATCTAGTTCGGCATGAAGGTTGGGTAGGGAGACTCTGGGTTGGGTCAGGGTGAGGATGATGTCATCCGCAAACAGAGACGTTTTGAATTCCGTGCCCCTCACCGAAATAACCCTAATATCCGGGTTCTCTGTATGGTCGCCGACAGGGGCTCTACACAAAGGGCAAAGAGCAGGGGTGAGAGTGGGCATCCCTGGCGGGTGCCATTAGTTATCTGAAAGGGGGAAGATGTGGCAAAGGGGGTTTTAACTTGGAAGGTAGGGTTTGAATAGAGATGCTGTTCCACCCGTAAGAAGGGTCCCTTGAACCCCATGTGGTGTAAAGTAGCAAGCATAAAGTGCCAGCTCAGGCGATCGAAAGCCTTTTCTGCGTCAACTCAGAATCAGGGCTTCCGCCCTGTCTCTGTTGGCGACATCGATTAAGTCAATGACCTTCCTGGTATTATCCCCTGTCTGGCGTAGAGGAACAAAGCCCACTTGATCCTTGTGAATCGGGGAGGGGAGAATAGCATTCAGCCTAATCGAGAGAAGTTTTGTGAATATCTTGAGGTCTGAGTTTAGCAGAACTATGGGTCTATAACTGGTGCAGGTGACTGGATCTTTGTCCGGTTTCGGTATGAAGGTCAAAAAGGATCCCTGCATATCACTCGAGATTGGGGTCTGTTGGAAAAAGGCATTAAATAGTTTGGTCATGTGGGGGCTCAGTAGTGAAAGAAAAGCCTTATAGTACTCGTAGGGTAACCCCTCTGGGCCAGGGGATTTGTGGGCAGGGAGGTCCTTCACAGTCGCTGCTATTTCTTCCGTCAATATGGGAGCGTTCAAGTCCTGTAAGTCCGCTTCCCGAAGTCGGGGTAGGCCTGCCTGCTCTAGATATTGAATCATACGGGCTGTCAAGTCAGGCGAGGGGGGGTTGTGTGGAACCTCCGGTTTGTTGTATAGATCCGTATAGAAGTCTGCAAAGTCTCCTGCTATGTCCCGGGGGTGAGTCAGTAGATTGCCCCCCCTATTCTTTATCTGATGTGGGGGTAGAGGCAAGGGTCCGGTCCACCAGTTTCCTGGCTAAAAGCGATTGTGCCTTGTTGCCCTTGTCATAATAAAGTTGCTTAAGGTGGATCAGTGCCTTCTCTACTCTGCCTAGTGCCATGTGTCATGCGCGCTTGAACAATCTGTTTGTTTAAGGAGAGCAGTGGACAGTTTCAGTAGGAGCTTTGCCTCAAGGGCCTTCAGCTGCTGTTCCGCTATTACCCTGGCGACATTGGTGTCTTTCTTCATGGCTGAGGAAAGGGCAATACACCTCCCTCTAAGGACCGCCTTGTGGGCGGCCCACAGAGTGGAGACGGAAACGCCCGGAGTCATTTTCAGCAAAGTAATGCTGCAGGGTCGCCTCCAACTCCAGTTTTGAGGGGGCATGTTGTAGGAGGAAGTCATTTAGCCTCCAATTATAGGGCCGGCGAAAGGGGGCATTTAAGTTTAATGAGAGCGTGATGGGGGTGTGGTCCGACCAGGATATGGGCAATACACTAGCCGATTCTGTGATACGCAATGCGTTGTTGTTTACAAAAAAATTATCTATACACGTATGGGTACGGTGTGGGGCTGAGTAAAATGTATATTGGCGGTCGCCCGGATGTAAGGCCCGCCAGGCATCGAAAAGCATGTGTCTCCTAGTTGGCTGGCAAAATAGCCCAGAGTCCCTAAGGGCCCGGGTCTGTGATGTCCAGACACTCACCACCAGGCGGTCCCAGGTGGCGGAGTGAGCCAAGTTAAAGTCTCCCCCCGATCACCAGGAAGTCTTGGAACTCCCAGGAAAGGAGGGTGTGTACCTTGGTCAGGAAGCAGTGCTGATGCGTATTTACATAGTTACATAGTTCGTCAGGTTGAAAAATTACACAAGTCCATCCAGTCCAACCACAAAAAAATAAAAAATAAAAAACACAGTACAATCCCATACACCCAACTCCATACCCACAGTTGATCCAGAGGAAGGCAAAAAAAACAGCAGAGCATGTGTTTGGTGCGTAGACCACGCAAAGGGTGATGGCCTGTGACTGCCAGGAGCCCTTGAGGATGAGGAAGTGTCCCTGTGGATCTAGATATGTGGAGGAGCAGGTAAAAGGGGCCCCCTTTTTGAAGAGAATAGCGACGCCCACCCTCTTATTTGGTCCAAAGGCCTTGTACACCTGGGGGAAGTATCTGAATGCAAACGTGAAGGTATCCCCTTTTTATCAAAATGAATTTCCTGCACCATTATGATGTCTGCCCCTGACTGCCTAAACTCTCGGCCAAATGGTGTTTTTTGTTGGCGTTGAGCCCGTGGACATTCAGTGAAAAAAATCTAGCCATGACGGGAGAGGGGGTGCACTACAGGTATACTTATCTAGTGAAGCTGATGACGTGACCAGGCCAGGGAGCGCGACATCCACGCGAGGAGGGCCGGGAGCCAGCAGGACCAAGGTGCAGACTGCGGGAGACAAGAGCGGAGAGTTCTAGAGGAGAAAAAGGAGAAAGGAGTAAGAACATTGGTAATAAACACAGTAAACATTTTCACATAGGCGCTAATCGACCAAGGGGTCTTGGGCCCAAATAGTTCCAATCGGACTCCCTGACCGGGGGGTCTAGAGAGTTCAGGTCGGGGAGACTCGGACGGACCGAGGTCCAGGGAGGAATTGTCTAGTGGAAAACCAAAGGGGGGGATCTGTAGCCGCAGGGTCGACCAACTCAAACAGGGGTCAATTCGGGACAGCCCTAGAAACCAAAAACAAAAATGTAGCGAGGGCCTTCGAGGGAAAAGTCATGTCAGTGAAGCGCGTGAGCTTCCAAAAACAGAGAGTAGTATTTGGTGCTGCCCGGCCGGGCAGGTTAGGTTATATAGGCTGTGCAGCCGGCCGCCGGGGGGAAGGCCCCCCGGTATAGGGTCCGCCAGATTTGTGCTTGGGGGGGGGGGGATTGACGGGAGGACTCCGGTCCTCTGGGACGCTTGGCCGGTGGGACCTTCTGCCAGACCACCGGTAAGGGAGGGGGAGTGGCCACAAGGTCCCAGTCGGGCAGTTGGGGGACGGGTATGCCCAGGGCATCACAAAAAGAAATCCAAATCTTCTGGGTAGCGCAGGACCGCTGATCTCCCCTGGTGTTCGGCGGTCAGGCTAAAGGGAAAGCCCTATCTATAGGGAATGTCCTTGTCTTGTAAGGTACGCAGTAGTGGTTGCAGGAGTCTCCGCTTCTGGAGCGTGATCCATGAGAGGTCCGGATAGATCTGAACCAGGGAGTTGTCAAATACCAAGTTGCGGATGGCACGTGCTTTGCGCATAACGACTTCTTTCAACGGGTATGATTGTAGTCGGCAGATGACGTCCCTTGGTTTAGAAGCGGGGCCTTTTGGGCGAAGGGCCCTATGAGCTCTGTCCATTTCAATGTGGTTGTCCGCGGGTTCCCCCAGGAGATCGTTGAACATCACCTGGAGCGTTTTTTGCAGATCTTCAGATTCCTCTGCCTCGGGGAGGCCCCGCACTCTGTTATTCCGGCGCCCCCTGTTGTCCAGGTCTTCTATGTGGCCCTGCATATCTTGCAACAGGAGGCGGTGGTCTGACCCCTGAATTTGGGTCCGATGTACTGCCAGTTTGGTCTCCTGGATCTCCTCTTAGGCCATTTCTACCCTATCAGCTAGGTGTTTAAGACCCGCTTGGATGTTCTGCATCTCGGTCCGGCAGGTGGCCTTTACGTCCGCGATCAACTGCTTAAAGTCCTCTTTGGTGGGGATGGCTTGCAGGTAGGACTGCCATGAGGGCTGTCCTGCCCCATCTGACCCCCATGGCGGGTGAGGGGCTCAAGTGGTGGTGGGTACCTGCGGTGGCACCAGGGGCAGGGGTTGCTCGGACGAAGTGTCCCACGGTTCAGCCCAGGATGTTGCCAGGGGGGGCTGCGGGGTGGGTATCGGGGGGGGGGGGCGTCCCCATTGGGAGGTAGACGGGTCTGTGCCACCTGGGCATAGGAGGGGAGGGTTTTCTGGGCTGCCCCTTTTCCCCCGGAATGGCTGAGCTCTCTGGAGCGTGAGGCCCTCTGGGCCTGTGGTGGATCTGGGGCCCACACAGGGGGGGGACAAGACTCACCATTCGTGCCAGGCCTCCCCATCGCAGGGGGATTCCTTGGGCTCAGCAGAGCCGGGAAGTCCACGAGCGTGTCCGGGGGAGAGGGGGGCATAGAGTCAGTGTCCTGCGTCCCCGGGGGCCTGTGCCTTACGCAGCAGCCTAGGGATGTGAACTGCAACAGAGGCTGTTTTGTGGCCTTCTCACCGCATGGCGCGGGCTGGTCATGAAGGGGGCGTTGGCGGTCACTCACTGCTTGCTGGGACCCACGGGGGCCGTTGTCACTGGCAGGGATGCTGATGGATCCTGGGGAGCCCGCGGCAGGTGAGAATCCTGTGAGATTGGCGGTGGATGGACATGACGGTGGGAGGCCTTGGTGTCCGGTGTCATCTTGCTGTGTCCACCCGGCATGTCAGGCACCCTAAAATAGTCCCTGAAGCACGAAGAGGCTCCGGGAGGCGGTAGGGACGATCCTCTGGCTGAGGAGGATTGAGTGGTGCGGGTGGAGCTCATGAAACAGCAGAGATTTCCCCGAAATCGGCCTATTTGCTGCGGGCTGGTGGAGAGCTCTCAAGCAGAGCGTCCGTCCAGGTTGGCTTCCGGTCACGCCCCACATTGGCAGAGTTCTAAAGCAGGCCGGCTGTCCGATGCTCAGTGGTTTTGGTAATCATACACAGGTTGAGTGGTACATGATTGCAATGTCAGGAAGCAATTATGGTTTTCTTTCATCGCTAGAAAATTGCTGTTTCAAAAGTGTTTAATATAACCTCAGCCAACCCTTCAAAGCTGTCATTTTATGTAATAATTGTAAGGCGACTAAAATGCCGTAATTCAAATCTAATCTGAAGGAAGAGGGAAGTTCTGCCATTCCGTCGTATTCAATAAAGGCTGATGGTCCATAATAAGTAACCACATAATAGAAGGCTGTTATTGACTGTCTTGTTTATCCTGATTAATTCTAATGCACTGGCGGGGAGAGTTTCTGCTAATATATCCTTCACATCAGTTTTATCCTGTCACAATTTTATTGTCCCTAAGGGCTCATTCACACCATATGCCTTGCCACGTGCTGTCCCAATAATCCTATTGGTTCAGTTCATGGCAGTGTGCTGCATTGGTGTGCGTTGAAAAAAGTAGAACATGCTTCATCTCGCTCTCTTGCTCTCCTTTCTTGCCCTCTTTCTCTCTTTCTCCCCCCACCTTTCTTTCTCTCTTTCTTCCCCCCTTTCTTGCTCTCTTTCTTCCCCCCCTTTCTTGCTCTCTTTCTCCCCCCCCCTTTCTTGCTCTCTTTCTTCCCCCCTTTCTTGCTCTCTTTCTTCCCCCCCTTTCTTGCTCTCTTTCCCCCCCCCCCCCCTTTCTTGCTCTCTTTCTTCCCCCCCCTTCTTGCTCTCTCTCTCTCTCTCTTCCCCCCTTTCTTGCTCTCTCTCTTCCCCCCTTTCTTGCTCTCTCTCTCTCTTCCCCCCTTTCTTGCTCTCTCTCTCTTCCCCCCCTTTCTTGCTCTCTCTCTCTCTTCCCCCCTTTCTTGCTCTCTCTCTCTCTTCCCCCCTTTCTTGCTCTCTCTCTCTTCCCCCCTTTCTTGCTCTCTCTCTCTCTTCCCCCCTTTCTTGCTCTCTCTCTCTTCCCCCCCCTTTCTTGCTCTCTCTCTCTCTCTCTCTCTCTCTTCCCCCCTTTCTTGCTCTCTCTCTCCCCCCCCTTTCTTGCGCTCTCTCTCTCTCTCCCCCCCCTTTCTTGCTCTCTCTCCCCCCCCCCCCCCTTTCTCGCTCGCTCTCCCCCCCCCCTTTTCTGGAGCTCTCTCTCCCCCCCTTTCTCGCTCGCTCTCCCCCCCTTTCTGGAGCTCTCTCTCTCTCTTCCCCCCTCGCTCTCTCTCTCTCCCCCCCCTCTCTCTCTCTCTCTCTCTCTCTCTCTCTCTCTCTCTCTCTCTCTCTCTCTCTCTCTCTCTCCCCCCCTCGCGCTCTCTCTCTCTCTCTCTCTCTCTCTCGCTCTCTCTCTCTCTCTCTCTCTCTCCCCCCCTCGCGCTCGCTCTCGCTCTCGCTCTCTCTCTCTCTCTCTCCCCCCCCCTCGCTCTCTCTCTCCCCCCTTTCTTGCTCCCCCCCCACTTTCTTGCTCTCTCTCTTCCCCCCCCCCCTTTCCCCTTTCTTGATCTCTTTTGCCTTGGGCGAGAAGGCCTGGCTCACAGTCTTCACTCTAATTCATCTCAAAATGTTCTATCAAGTTGAGGTCATTGTCTCTGTGAAGCCCAGGCAAGTTCCTCCACCCAAATCTCGCTCAACCATGTCTTTATGGATCTTGTTCTGTGCACTAGTCATGTTGGAACAGGAAGGGGCCATCCCTAAACTGTTCCTAACCCCTGAAAAACAACCCCACACCATAATCCCCCTTTCACCAAATGATTTGGACCAGTGCCCAAAGCAAGGTTCATAAAAACATGGATGAGTGAGTTTGGGGTGGAGGAACTTGACTGGCCTGCACAGAGGCGTCGGGAGGGGGTGGCTAGGGGGGCTGAAGCCCTGTTTGTGACCCCGAAAAGCCCAGAGTCTATGGAATGCTGCATTCCATTGTTAGCCCTGAGCGCCGGGACGAATCTGATCGTGATTACGGTGTGGCTGAGTGTGGCTGTGTGTGTGCTGTGGCCGTGTGCCATAGCAGGTTCGCCTTCTGTAGCCTGCAGCGCCAATACCAGGACCGTGGGACGTGTGACATGACAACGGTGACGTCCATCTTAGCCTGCAGGCTCCAGAAGGCAGGAACACCACATCACCGCCTCCTCCCCGGCTCGGCTCCTCTGAGGAGTCGACAGTGAAATAATGTCACCTTCACATCCTGCCCAAAAAAAAGCTGTGCCAAATACAACACCACACTGATCCCCCCCCCCCCCCCTGGTTCTTGGACTTCGGGCTGAAGCCCCTGGTCTTTTTGCCACCTAGAAACGCCCCTGCCTTGTGGACAGTCTTCCCAGAAGAGTTGAACTTATTATAGCTGAAAAGGGTGGACCAACTCAATATTGAACCCTACGGACCAAGACTGTGCCTTGCAAAAAATCTGCATTTTTTGTGTTTTTGTTGCTTCACAACTTGGAATCAACATGGATTGTCTGAGGATTTGCATCATTTAGTTTACAGAATATGCCCACAACTTTGAAGATGTGTGTGTGTGTGTGTGTGTGTGTGTGTGTGTGTGTGTTTTTTTTTTTTTTTATTGTGAAGCAAACAACAAATAGGACAAAATAACAGAAAAAGTCAATGTGCATAACTATTTACCCCCCTAAAGTCAATACTTTGTAGAGCCACCTTTTGCAGCTATCACAGCTCCAAGTCACTTTGGATAAGTTTCTATGAGCTTGCCACATCTTACCACTGGGATTTTTGCCCATTCCTCCTTGCAAAACTGCTCCAGCTCCTTCAAGTTGGATGGTTGGCGCTTGTGAACAGCAATCTTTAAATCTGACCACAGATTTTCTATTGGATTGAGGTCTGGGCTTTGACTAGGCCATTCCAACACATTTACATGTTTCCCCTTAAACCACTCAAGTGTTGCTTTAGCAATTTATTTGGGGTCATTGTCCTGCTAGGTGAACCTTCGTCCTAGCCTTAAATCACACACAGAGTGGTACAGGTTTTGCTCAAGAATATCCCTGTATTTAGCACCATCCATCTTTCCCTCAACTCTGACCAGTTTCCCAGTCCCGACTGCTGAAAAACATCCCCACAGCATGATGCTGCCACCACCATGTTTCACTGTGGGGATGGTGTTCTTTGGGTGATGTGATGTGTTGGGTTTGCGCCAGACATAGCATTTTCTTTGATGGCCAAAAAGTTTCATCAAATCAGAGCACTTTCCTCCATACGTTTTGGGAGTTTCCCACATGCCTTTTCGCAAACTTAAAATGTGCCATTTTGTTTTTTGCAGAAAGTAATGGCTTTCTTCTGGCCATAAAGCCCAACTCTATGGAGTGTACAGCTTATTGTCGCCCTATGTACAGATACTCCAGTCTCTGCTGTGGAACTCTGCAGCTTCTCCAGGGTTACCTTAGGTCTCTGTTCTGCTTCTCTGATTAATGCCCTCCTTGCCATGAGTTTTGGTGTGCGGCCGTCTCTTGGCAGGTTTGCTGTTGTGCCATGTTCTTTCCATTTGGTTATGATAGATTTGATGGTGCTCCTAGGGATCATCAAAGATTTGGATATTTTTTTTATAACCTAACCCTGACTTGTACTTCTCAACAACATTGTCCCTTACTTGTTTGGAGAGTTCCTTGGTCTTCATGGCAGTGTTTGGATAGCGGTGCCTCTTGCTTAGGTGTTGCAGCCTCTGTGGCCTTTCAAAAAGGTGTGTATATGTGTGACAGATCATGTGACACTTAGATTGCACACAGGTGGACATAATTTCACTATTTATGTGATTTTTTTTTTGATTTTTTTTTATATTCTTTATTGGTTTTCTTCATCGTATAAAATACAGATTACATTAATATAAAACCTTGACATTATCTTTTCTTATTAAACATAATCTTTTCAATTTCATCTCCCCTCCCCTCCTCTTCTTCTTCCGTAGTATTTTTTTTTTTTTTTTTCACCAAAATACACCTCAAAGACAATACATCTTTTACAGTGTAAACACATTATAGAGTATGCAAATGTGCATTCAGAAAAACTCAGTAACCCGAAGCCTGCCCAACCGCTGGGTTAAACGAAAAATAACTAACAGTGTGTATCAGGCCTAAGGACCCTTTCAAACCGAATACTGATGCAGTTTTCCTTTGGAAGAAAAAAAAAATGCTTCCCCTTCAAATCCCATGGGACTCTTCACAGCACTGCACTACGGGTGTGGTTCGTTTTGAAAAGTCCTGCATACTGCCCATTGAAATCTATAGAAAATAGCACAACAACGCACGTTGTGTTTTTGGTGCATCCTGAGTCACATAATTATTTTCACAGGTGCAAGCAACCCCAAAAAAAAAAACGCACCAGAAATGCACTGGAAACTCATCAGTAACACAGCAAGATTGTGACAAAAGAACCGCATATGCGTTCTTAGCCGCAATCTTGCTACAGAGCTATATGAAAGGTGACTTCTGATTAGGGCCGAAACAACTCCCGTATTTATCGCGGTATAGCGCGCTCCCGTGTATACCGCGCACCCCTTACAGTTTTGGTGTCTTCCCAGCTTCCGGTCCAGCGTCCGTCTGCGGCCTCGGTGGTGTCCTCCCGGCTTCTCCAGCGCGCGCCTCAAGTCGAGTCCCCGATTCCCGCGCTCAGTTCGAACGCCTCCGCCGACATATACCGAGTGCAGTACACTCGGGTACATTCGGCAAGGCTCGGCTTCACTCGCGCTCTGTGACGTTTATGCGTGAGCACGAGCGAAGCCGAGCCTAGCCGAATGTACCCGAGTGTACTGCACTCGGTATATGTCGGCGCAGGAATTCAAACTGAGCGCGGGAAGCGGCTATCGGCGTATATCGCGCACCCACGATTTTCCCCTTATTTTAAGGGGAAAAAAGTGCACGATATACAACGATAAATACGGTAATCGATTAATCGACAACTAATCGATTATGAAATTGATTACATTTTTCATAATCGATTAATCGGCCAGTAACATAATGGGGTTAAAACAACTAAAATTAGCCCTTTATAGTACAAAAAAGCAAATCGCTACTATAAATATTACTTTCACTGTCCCACAGTAAAAAAATTAACCCCTTACAGTAGCGATTATTTGCTCTTTTTGTACTTATTTTTTTAACCCCATTATGTTACTAAACATCTCAGGCCTGGGGGGTGACACCTCTGTTTTTTGGTGCTTTTTGCAGAAACACACTACAGTTCATTTACATGTTTTCCTATGGGACACGTTCACATCCATGATTTGTTTTCGGCTGCTGCGTATTTGGAAAGGGCAAGGACTTTTTAACGCAAAACGGTGCTATATTTTTTATTTTTTTTGGTTCAATATACTTCAATGGAGAAGCTGCAGAAAAGCATGTAATGTGATTTTGCGGCAATTTGTGTTTTGTAATCTGCCCAACAACAAATTGGGCCAATGTACAAATGTAAAAATGCAATTTTTTTTTTTTTTAAGCCTATTATCCGAATAATCGATTAATCGAAACAATAATCGGCCAACTAATCGATTATGAAAATAATCGTTGGTTGCAACCCTACTTCTGATGGTAATTAGTAGCACCAGATTTTTTTGGGCTTCATAACAAAGGGGGTGAATACAAACGCACATGCCAATTTATCAGTTTTTTATTTCTGAAAAATTTGTTTTATGTATATATTTTTCTAATTTTACTTCACCAACTTGGACTATTG